>NC_061107.1:114105346-114110346 GCF_015104395.2 Macrobrachium nipponense
TTTCCCGAAGATCAGTAGACCGACCCAGAAGAACGGATGCTTAAACTGTTGTAGTGGTTCCTATCCTTGAGGTGCTGGCACCTCTTCTCCATTTACCGGGGATGACAGTTGCTTCATTGAGATTTTCTTTGTCTGCTGTATATACAAACTGCGTGTTCTGTAATGTTGTTTGTCTGAGCCAATTGTGTAAAGCGCAACATGCCTTGACGATGCTCACCACTTTCTTAGGACTGTAGGGCATTGGTTTCTCAAACATTCTGAATCTGGCGGCTAGTATAACCAAATGAGTTTTCAACTATTTCCAAGCCCGCGACAAACGATAATTAAAAATCTTTTGCTTTAATGTTTATTTACTTCCAGGGAAAGGTTTTAACAGGTATTCTTTCAAGGGAAATGCATTGTCGCCAACTAGGAAATGACCTTCTGGTAGCATACCATTCTCTAAAGATTGATACAAACTACTGTTACGAAAAACTCCTCCTCATCAGAAACTCGACCATTACAACCTATGTCTATATAAACTGAAGCAATATTTAGATCTACAACTGCCATTAAGACAACACTGTTTGATTCTTTGTAATTGTAGTATAAACTTCCTGAGTCATGAGGTGCTTTTATAATGACATGCTTGCCATCTATTGCTCCACAGCATCCAGGAAAATTCCATTCTTTCTGAAACCATTTGCAATCATTTTCCAATCTGTTGTACCAGGGCCCTGAAAAAAGTAAAAATAAAAAAGTTAATTGTGGTTTCAATTTAAACTAATATATTATAGTGGTGAACGGTAGTTACTAATCCCATTAGTATGTCCACCACTTTACATTCCCTCCCTTTATATTATAATGGCTCCTAACTTAAATATATACCTATTAAGATACTTTTTTTCCAGATAAACAACGATGGCGTACATATTGCAGAAACTGAACACAATGACTCTGTAGTGCAGGGTAGTTTAGTACATGACCCAAAACCTACACCTGCTAGAAAAAAAAAACGAAAGTGATGCAGCTATCTAGTATGGTATCCCAACAGAAAGACATATCTGAAGCTGCTATGGCAGATGAAAACGAGTTCGAGGTTTTCGGGAGACACATTGGGCTTCAACTTAAATCTTTGCCAACACTATTGGCACTCGAAGCCCAGGAGCACATTCAACTCTACATAAATAGAGTTCGACGTCAGCATCTGCTAAGCGTAAATGAACCCCAAACAATTAGCAGACCAATCACACCACTTTCATCTGGTGATTGAATGGAAGGAAGACACTATACACCCCAGTCTACTATATCTGAAGTACATGTTGAACATAATACGTGTAGCCAGGAGTCTACTATAATATCGACAGACATAATTACTGAAGCTTTAATATTGCTAATTATGATAACTAAACATAAATGTAGCAAATGTTTAATTAATAAATGATTTGTGACATATATTTATGATTTATTTACCCTTACCTTGATGATTTCCTTTAATGATTCGTAGATACAATCGCAAACCTCTATCAAAAATTCTGAAATAGTTTATTTCCCAAGTCGAAATAGATGAGTGTGTTCTTAAACTACATCCAGTAGCAAGAAGATATAGAACTGCCTGTAATTTGGTTTTTGCCGGAACTGCACTCCTTAAATGGGTATCATTTCGTTGAATTTGTGATTGCACTTTCATCAACAGAAAGTTAAAACATTCTTGACTCATTCTGAATGTTGAGTAGTATTCTCTAGGATCTTCTACTTCTAATTCCTTGAGAAGTGAATTAGTAGCTCCTAGTTGATTTCTTCTCTGAATCCATTTTCGTTCCATAATCTTTTTCTTTTTGACACACTTATTTCTTCCTCCACTTCCTCTCAAATAGCTATTGCAATATCTTTTATTAGCCTTTTAGCTTTGCTGCGTTGCCTGTTCATCTTGCGATGCCTTACACACTAATGTACTCTACTTGACTGGTTGTGCGAACGAAATTGGTCAGTTTATTAGGAAAGTAGTAACTAAACTACTCGCCACTTGACTAAATTACTGGCATAGTGTGAACCAGGCTTAAGGGTCAAGTGTTACAACAGTAGAGGTCATCTAAAATAACTGAATATTTCGTGACTGGGACAAGGCTATTGTCCACGTTTATGAACACCTTTTTCTTTTCAAATGTCGCACTTCTGATGTGTAACACTCCCCATTAGAGGTATGCCCCTTTTCTAAGTCCTCTGTCATGATAACATCTTCAGATTGTCAAAAACACGAAGGGAGAACCATTGTTTCAACAGCTTGAACTAAATTTTCTACTTTTATTTTATTTATTTATTTTTTTTTTTTTTTTTTGAAGAGGTGAATCGAAGCCCCATCCTGGCTACTAATCCCATGTATGATATTGTTGAGAAGCTTGGAAATGAGTGGATGCATCGTGACAGGCGTCATCTTCCACTGAGTCCCCGCCCATCATAAATTCAGTAGCCCTGTCTCAGTCTGGAAAAGGAAGTTGAGTCATCATCAAGTTCGTTGACAATGTCTCGACGGAATTCCCTTAAGGGTAACATCTTTCATTTCAGATAGTTTCATATGGCAACATTGCAATTTTCACGCCTTTTGAAATTTTGTTTATACTCAGTTACTCAGAAATGGTTTAAACTGCAATGCAATCAAAGTTAACACTGACTTCATGCGTATAGTCATATAAGTGGTTTGTAGCATTCAGCAATAGGTTAAAGGACGTATTTTTCATTATTCATTCAACGCGAGGCCCATATCTTTCCTAAATTATTGTAAATTGTGCAATATCAATATTACTATTTTCGGATGAGCGTCTTTCAACTTCAAAAAAACAATCTTTTCCATCGAGAGAGAGAGAGAGAGAGAGCGAGAGAAAGAGAGAGAGAGAGCGAGAGAGTCCTATCGATTGTGAACATAACGGGTCAGCCCGTTTGTTCCCGTCTGATCAGAATCTCCCATTCGGAAAAGGTCACGCCTGGGACGATGTAAAATTTAGACGATTCCTCTCCGAGTGCTGATAGCAGCATCCGGCATCTCAGCATTCGAAAGAAGTCTTAAGACGCTTGACAGATCAGGTATGATGCTCATGATGATGATATAATGACTGAAAGTCATTCCTCTATGCACGGTGACCCTTTGACCTGGGGTCGAGGAACTCATCCCATGTCGTAGGTGCAAACACGTAATATATATTTCAGAATCTTTTTAGATTAATTATGAGTTGTTGGTGCTACATAGAATGCAAGTGAAGATTTTAAAGACTACACAAAATCTTAGTGGACTAAATTTAGTGCAGGAGCGCGTGCACCTGAGTATTTAGGAATATAACAGTGTGTGAAAACATGTTACCTAAATAGCTAACCTAACCATCCAATAATAAACAGACAGCCATAAACATAATCTTTCGTCTAATAAAGGGACCAGTCTATTGCTTTCTACCTTCCTTGTCCTTCTGGGATTCTAAATAACGGTATTGGATTCTCGCTCTGTTGGCCTTCAACTATCTAAAATATAAAACTATACTTTAAATGCACAGGAAATTATTTGTATAATTCTTCCAATAAGAAAATGCTAGACTGTTTGTAATGAAATATAGTTGATATAATGTTATATTGTTTGTATGGTGTTTTTACGTGGCACGGGACCAGTGGTTATTCAGCAACGGGACCAACGGCTTTATGTGACTTCCGAACCACGTCGAGAATGAACTTCCATCACCAGAAATACACATCTCTAACACCTCAATGGAATACCCGAGAATCGAATTCGCGGCCACCGAGGTGGCAGGCCAAAGCCATACCGATCACGCATACTGAAGCGCTATATAATGTTATAGACTAGCATACAAATACCGTCAGATATGACGACAATACAACAGAATGTTGTTCCAATGGACCAAGGTACCCTTTGTTCTGCATAATTATACGTAGGAGTCAGTGATGACTAGTTTTAATTGGTGTACGTTGAGATGTAGATGGGAATGCTGCCATATACTGGAGTGTTGTTCTGTTTTGCCACCAACAGAGAATTGAGTTATTTCAGCTTTGCCTTTACTCCATATCATTTACTCATATAAAACATAGGACGGGTCTTGTACGCCAATCCATATACATTATCAATCTCTACCCTTTGGATCAAAGTCTGCCCAAGCAATATTTTGACTAATATGATGTCAAATAGCACTAATATGATGTCAAATAGCAAAAGGTTTATTGATGCAGCATGTGAACCAATAGCTACTGATATCAACATTATCAAAACGACAGGCTTACCAGATACAAACAGATCTTCCTGAAAATATTCAAGGCATGAGGTCTAAATTCTTCGACTATACTCGGTTTTTTTTCCATCTGTCCAGCCCCACTGGTGTTTGTGTATGGTAACACTGCGTCCGGGGCTTAGCTTACATTCAACAATAATATCAATATCCTATTTCGAATATTAACGGTGTAATTCGCATACAGTAAATTTTTAAAACGCTTTTCAGTTGCAAACGTACACCCAAATATCCTTTTATTTACCTAAAATTTACACATAGCGTAACTATTTAAAGCCCGGGAAGCAGTGTTACCATGTGAAAACACCACAGGCCGATGGACAGATGAAAAAAAAACAGAGTATAGGTTCAAGGGAGAACCAGAAGCTTTTAATGTCTTGCAGAATACCCACTCTTCTGCGCTACTTAAAAACCCGTTAGCCTCTAACGTTTCCTAAAGCAAGATTTTACTAACTGGCAATTCCTTTACTCTGCCTAATCATTTCTTAATAGACTTGAAAAACTAATTCATATAGGGGGTTCCTTTGCAAAGAAAGACTGATTACTGTTTTTAGCTAGCCCTCATCACACACAAATCCAGGCGCTCTTCGATCAATATATTTTAATCAAGTCTCTCATTGACTCCTGAACGTCTTACGCAATTGTTCCGCATTAAACATTTAACCCAAATACCCTTTTTCTTGTATAAAGTAATTTGTTAAAACGTTACATAATTTCTGTACACTGACTGCAACATGG
>NC_061107.1:114115346-114135346 GCF_015104395.2 Macrobrachium nipponense
AACATCCTCAGGGTTAGAAAAACAATTGATGACCATGAAGTGATGGCGATAAATCATTCGAGCCTCATCGATCGATGCACACCAGAGGCTAATCAGCTGGAGGTGGGAGTGGGTTAACCTTCTGGATGTGTTCACAACCAACGCATTCACACACGAATGCAACATTGCAATGTGCATCACCTCCTTCCAACACTACGAAGAATCAAAAGTAAGAATTGACGCGTTTCCTCGTGGCCGTGTATCGATTGCAAACGCTTCCCCACTGCCATATGGGAAAATAAGACCAATGTTGATGAACCTTCATATCACTACAGAGTATCAGTAACAAATGCTTCATTCCTTTTATTATGCGGTAAAGCGAGAACGACGGTTTCCGGACCCACCGTAAAATACGAAACGCCGCAACATTCGGACGTTAGTAAAATTATATATTATATGACACAGTCCCTTTCCTTATATCACATAATATCCTCCACTGATGTTCCTTCTGAAAAACAAATCGCCCAATCACCTCTTCATCAGTCAGCAGGCTCCCCCTATTCATCTGAAGTATATAATGAAAATAATAAAAACAAAAAAAGTATAATTTCAAATGACAAAATTATCATCCGATTACGTCAAAAATCACGACTAAAAAGTTACCCTGAATTTCAAAAGAAGGTTGTTACGTAAACAGACGGGGAGACAGAGAGAGAGAGAGAGAGAGAGAGAGAGAGAGAGAGAGATTAAATGAGACGTGATTCTTCAAAGCGACCAGTTCAACTGTGTGTGTGCTCAAGGACACAACTTCAACAGAAAAATAACGCAAGTTTCTCGAACGTAAAGAACGTCTAAAACATCTAAACTAAGCATCACGAATTCGTAAAATGTCATATTATGCAACACGAAGTGTATTCAGTAATGCAAGAGGAAATAATATAAAAAATCATTAAAGTAAAAATTGCAATTTCCTCTCTCTCTCTCTCTCTCTCTCTCTCTCTCTCTCTCTCAAACACACACACACACATAAAAAACAAGGTACCTTGTTTCCTGAGAAGTTGAAAAGAAAAGTTTCTTCTTTAAAATAAGCACACACAACGAAAAACGTTCTTTGTATGCTGAAGGCTGTAAAGTCTCTCTCTCTCTCTCCTCTCTCTCTCTCTCCTCTCTCTCTCTCTCTCTCGGAAAATTTGAAGTTTAAGAAGACAAATTTAAAGGAATTAACGAAAAACAGGTATCAATTAATTACTACCAAGGAATGTTTAATAGCACAAACAGCAACTTGCCACGAAAGGCTAGAAATACCAAAACATCGGGAGAACAAGACGAAAAAAAACCCACTGACGTGAGAAAGCAACTTTGGACGCGTCGAAACACAGGGACCATCAATAATAAACTTCGAAAAGAAGGCGCGCTTGAGAAATAATTCACTGTAATGCATCATCCTTGGCAATTCCTTTTTTTTCTTTTCTTTTTTACAATACAACTAGTATATACGAGACTAAGATAAAATTGGCTATTCAAAACACATACAAAAGGAAAAAAGATACTAAACACAATAAAAGCTGTTCAGATTTGAAAGACGGCCTGAAAACTACTGTGTGTTTTACTCCAACCCAAAATGCTTCATAAAATCCTGCTAAAGTAAAAGCTTCTAATCTTAATTTGAACTGAATGGGGAACGAAACAATGGAAGGCAATTCACTGAAATAGTATTTTGTAAAAGTCTCAGTGAAATGCATGATAAGGACACCTGTTTAATTATAATTTTGACTATCTGTAGACAGAACAATGCGCTTTCAAATGTGCAAATATTAAACAGAATACTCCACTCCGAAGATTAATAATTACGAACAGAACATGGGAACTGGGTGCAGCTAAAAAAACGAAAAGAAATCATACATAACACATGATCATCATCACTTGACACTTTCTCTTACTTATTTTTCAAATAATACAACTTTCATTCCTGTCTCGAAAAAGCCGTCTTATAAGTCTTTTTCTCTATGATTTTCTGGTCCCTCCCAATGTATAGTCTTGTCACCTCTGTAGCTGATGGTACCATCCTGTTCTCATAAATAACGTACCTAAGCAACACGATTCTTGGTGATCCCAAACTATTTTCCATCCTCTGAACACTAATTCTACCAGGTACTTCCTCGCTTGTTATACAACCCTGTAGCGTGACTTTTTTTAATCCCTTCAAGTTTCATTTCTGAGCTCATGTCTGAGCCGCGCTGAACGATGCACTTTCATACGGATGTCCTATAGTTTGCTGTTTACTCATTGACATTCTTGACTAGTAACCCCCAGCTTTTCTCTTTCCGTTTTTTTCAGATCTGTTACTATCTATTCCTCACCGCCCTCACAATGTCATCTTAACAATTCATGACCTGCCTCTCCACAACAACGTGGGCCTCTCCTCGTGTCATCGAAAAACTCTCAGTCCACTTGAAACATGGTAATTCCGAGAATCTCCCGTGGCACAAGGTTTCACATTCGTTGCGTAGTGTTGCATTCACTCTTCCAATACGATCACGACTTCTACATGGTCACTTCTCCCTCTTCACTTCCCTTCAGGTTATAATCCCGGTGCCGTTACACTGGTCTGCAGTCTTCTCTTTTCCATTACATTTATGCAAATTTTGGAAATGCTCTGGATCTTTTTCTTCATTCTGTGTTGACGGTTCAGGTCACCTGTATTATGCGTTCCACAGAGAGGCACTTACCTGCACTCTTCCATTTCTGATACGCAATAAAGGTGTAAATGCTGATAATTAATTGGTGGAGTTGATTTTTACAGACACTAAACGAAAAAAAAAAAGATTTTAAATATAAAGCAAAATAAACCCGACACATGAAAAATGAAAAGCATAGTATTGACCTGCTAAGAGCAGATGCTGTAAGATCAAAGGAAACACACGAGAAAAAATAAATTCAATAAAAGTAAAGAAAAGGGAAAGGAACTCGGTACAGCTGTAAAACAGAACTAAAATAGTTGGTTTCAAAGGCGAGGAAAAGTGCCTTCAAGAGAGACGCTGTACAAACTTGAAGTCAAGGCAGTATTTTCCCACCCCTCCATTAATGGCAAGCAAAGAATGGCGTCCCATTTACAAGAGGCAAACAAGTCACTCGCGAGAAACTTGCTTTTTCTTTCCTTGTTAAAATTTTCTTGCTGCTTTCCCGTGGGCGTGTGTGTGCTTGTGCTTGTGCCTGTGTGTAAAAATGAGAGAGAGAGAGAGAGAGAGAGAGAGAGAGATGAGAGAGAGAGAGAGAGAGAGAGTAGCTTATATGCTTACACTGTAAATGTAAAATTAAATAGATATAAGACACGAGTGCAAAACATTTACCGGTCAATATTCTCATCAAATTATAAGTACCAAGTATCTTTCCCGTTACAACAGCACTGATTTATAAATTTGGATATTAGCCTGACCATTCCTCAAACCTGTTGGAATGACACACACACACAGACACACACACACACACACACACACATATATATATATATATATATATATATATATATATATATATATATATATATATATATATATATATATATATATATATATATATATATATATATATATACTCGCCACTGATTTTTCTTAGCATTTCTTCACCATCTTGAAAACTCAAGCTCATTTTCAATTTACATGACAAACAATTTGTCTGAGCGTAAATTCTGCTTAGTAAGTTCCCTAAAATGTAAATGCTAAAGGTGCATGTATAATGTATATATATATATATATATATATATATATATATATATATATATATATATATATATATGTGTGTGTGTGTGTGTGTGTGTGCGCGCGCGCGCGTTTTCATGGATGCTTTCCATAACAATCTATTAACCTCCATATTCCTAAAAAGAGGGTATCGTTCATTGTTGTTAAGTCTCATCTTTTCATTTTAAAAACTTTCAAGTAATTCCACGTTTATAACAGGTACTCATTTTTGGACTATCCTACCCACCGTTTCACTGTCTTCAAGAAGTGGTGAAACAATGAACTCAGATTTTACTCACCTTACCTTTCGACTATAATAATTCGTGCAATGAAAAGCTGATTAAGCTTTGCAAGTAAACCCGTGGGATCATTAATTTCATTCACTAGCTTAATCTTCTTGTAATTTACAGAATCATTCCTCAGTCGATAGTAAGAGATGGCTAAATTTTGGTGGTGTACTGTCAACGCCAAGAAATGTTGGGCCCCCCTGATGCTGCTCTTTTCGTCCTAACTTAACGTAGAGAGCTATTCTTATATTTGACTACTATTTTCGCTGAAGTGATATATTCAAGAATTCCCATGTTGTGAAAATGATTTTATGATTCTCACTTAAAAGTACCTAATCAAATACAAAATAAAAGATATCAGGTAAAATGTTTCACGTTGGGTCCGACTTTATGCAAGAAGCTTCAAGCAACTGGGTTTAGTCTTATAATGTAACGAAGCAAAATTCATAGTCGGCACATAAATTTTTTTTTGTCGTGAGCAATTACTCTGAGCAGAATGGAAAAACTCAAGTCCTTGACTGCCACTGTTTGAAGATATCTACCACACTGGCAAATTTTGCTCAATCGTTTTTGCTTCCCCTTTTCTACTTTTTCAACAAATTCTTTGAAAATAACACAAGGAAATATAGGAAAGATTCTTCATCGCTTTTACAAAGCAATTCTGGTGATGAGTAACTGCTTACAGTATGGAGGCTGTACGTTCTAAGGAAACCATTAGGAAAACAAAATTGGAGTGTGTTTATTTTTTTTATTATACGTAACTATACTGTCCATATAATTTCTTCATGAAATATCTTGCGTCTAACATTCCTTCATTATATCAAATTTAAAAAAATGTATGCGGTAAGATCTTTTTATGAGAGAAGTTAATTGCCTTCTTTCCTTGGAGAAAAAACATTCAACAACAGGAGGTTCATGGTATCTCGCTTCTCCTGTACTAACATGAGACACATTACCAGTGGTGGCTTTATGTTTTCCGGTTTATTCCCTCCGCTCGTCAGCTTTACGAAAGCTAAAGTCGCTTTTAAAAATAATTCTGGCTGCCGCTAAACCCTAAAAAGATTATTTTTCTGGAGGTTGAAAACTGAGAGGTTCAACCTTGATTCTGCTCAAGCGATTTTATTTTCAGCAGCTTCAATCTTGCACGATTTAGGAAAATGAATTTTTCCTAAATTCATTTTCCGCTTCTTGGAACCTTCATTTCACTTCGTATAATCTTTGTACATTCAACATATGCCTCGACAGTTTCCAAATAACACCTCTTGTCATTTACGGTCTTTTGCTTACAAGATACAAATAGTTTGTACAATTTTTTTTCTTTTAACACCACCGTTTCACACGTGTAAACAAACTTAAATTTCTCAACAAAATTCTGAATAGCCAAAACTATGAAAAGGGGTAACAAAATATCTTATCATTCCAAGCATCGTAAAATAGAAAGATATGTTTGTTTAATAGAAAGTAGCGTGTACCATATATGTATGTATGTATGTATATATATATAATATATATATATATCATATATATATATATATATATATATATATATATATAGAGAGAGAGAGAGAGAGAGAGAGAGAGAGAGAGAATATGCAGATGTCGTTAATACGAGATCGAAGTTGCAGTTTATTAGTTTCATACTAATCTTCTCAATCTTCGTTTATTATCTTCCTCTGTTCCTCAGGTAACTGATGGAGTAAAGCACCAAAGTTCATTTTGATGGACGTTTATTGGTTAGGACGTTTCGTCTCTTCTAAAGAAGTCTTCGCTACAAATGAGTCTACAAAAAAACTGGAGTTAAACAAAAATAAAGTTAAAAGCTTAGAATATGCTTATGAAATGTATAATAATCAAAATTAACTATAATGAAAAAACTTCCGACCTTCTTTATTTACAATCGTTTTTTTCATTGCTACCGAAAAGCTTGCCAAGCAACCACTGCAACTAGCGAACAGTATAACATCATACATTTCTATTCTTTAATCTCTCTTCAACCACTAAAACTAGCTAACAGTATAATAACCATTCATTTCTATTTTTTAATCTCTCTTTACCCAATTCCACTATTCTTTTAACTCTATTGCCCTGTTGCGGTTTCTTATATCAAAAGTTTTCAAAATATTTTTACTCAATACCCTTCAGTAATACCGTCAAATACACACAGGACGTTTACTGCTAAATTTAAACTGCAAATGGTAGTTTTGCTGAAACAAGCATCAACGTGGAAGCTGCTAACAACTACAGCCTATCAGAAAAGTCTTCGTGATTAGAGGAAGAAAAAGGAAAGTTTAACCAAGATGCCATCGTACAAATGTGCCAATCGTAAAAAGACCTGAAAGTGGTCAGACCTGAAAAAAACAAGTTAAAGAATGAGTAACAACAATCGGAATGCAGGATACAGCATATCATGGGGAGCTATAAGAAATTGTTGCCTTGAAGGTAGCTAAGAGTCTTGGAATACCCGGATTTGTTGCTATTGCTGGCTGGCGCTCCCGTTCATGAAAAGAAATGATCTACCTCTTAGAAGACGAACTAAAATTGCGCAAGGCTACCCAAGGAACTGGAAGAATAGGTAATAGGATTTCTAAAAATGTGACACTGCTCTTCGTAAGAAACATAAATACAATCTGAGTAACATAGGAAATATGGATGAAACTCCAATGACTTTTGGTATGCCTTCAACCCTAACAGTTGATAAAGCCGGGGCAAAATCGGTTTTGATAAAGACGAATGAAACATGAAAAAACTCGGTTTACCGTAGTTCCGACTTGCATAGTAGATGGGATAAAATGAAAGCCAATGGTAATTTTGAAGGGAAATGAAAGCCAATGGTAATTTTTAAGGGGAAACAATCCAAAAAGAGAAATTCCTCAGTGGAGTCATCGTTCATGTACATCCACAGGGAGGGTGGATGAAGAAGGTTGTAAACTCTGGTTAAGGAAAGTATGGGAGGGCAGGCCTGGAGGCCTACTATAAGAAAAATAGCTTGTATGGAACAGCTGTAGTCCGCTTTTGGTTGGGAATGTGGATTCCACTGCAAAACAAAACAAAACAAAATGACATTGCAGTGATTCCTGGAGGACTAACTAGCATTTATTAGGAGCCACTCGCTGTATCTAACACCGGTCATTTAATTAAGGAGGTGGGCCTAGAAAGAAATGGAATGAATGGATGAATCAACGCGAAAAAAACGTTCACTAAATGTGGTGGTAATATGAGAAGACCATCGTTGCCTCTCTGATACAACTGGATTAAAGAAGCTTCGGTGGATATCGATAAGAATAGTACTGTCGTGAAATCATTTATGAAATGTGGTATTTCATGTTCTATGGATGGAACTGAAAAGCGATGCACTGTATGCTGATGATGATAACCTTGACGACATTCATGGAGATAGCGATTGCAATAGTGAAATATATGATGACATTAATATGAAAAGAATTCAATAAATTTGGGACCTACAATGAAAGCAGTTCCTTTTGAAGGGTTTCAGTAATTTTTTTCCTCTTTTGTAATTCAAGTACATTTTTTTATGATATTTAATTAACCATGTTTGTTTTTTTCATTAAATGTAGTGCATGACTTTACGTTTATTAAATTACCACACCCATTTTTACCAAAGAAAAAATACAGTGAAGAGAAATCAGCTGGTGAAAAACAAATGGCGGCTAATAATTGTTTATATTCGGGAAATGTAAGCTACACTTATTATAGCTATAAAAATAGAAACAACACAACAATAATAAAAGATTTTCAGATAAGTATTACAAGGCCAATGAAAGAGACGGAATCAGGTTTAAAACAGCAACGAAAGACCGAAACCCTCAAATTCGTCATTGTTCCTTTTGACATCCTGAATGACAGTTGGGATGGACGCCCAACTGACTACTGCCCCGTGGACGACCATAACCCAATTGCCAAACACCGCCGCTGGCCCAGGATGCGGACAGAACGCAACCTTGAAATGCGCAAGGACTGAAAGAAGAAAATTATAGCTTTTATGCAAACAACGTGTACTAACTAATAATCTCAGGAACAGCGATAACTGCAGAAGCAAAAGTCGCCTGATAAATGATGGGCGCTTTTCGCTGGTCGAAGTTCGATATAAACAGGCACACTTATTCATGTGATAAATACTGGCAAAATCACTAATATGTTTGGGACATGTAATAAATTCTTACCCTGAATAGCGTTTGCAATTTTCGCATAATTACCCTTAATTATAATTAGGTTAGGCTAAAGTTTATTATTAAGCAGAGGGTAATCCAAATAGACTTACTGGCATTTATCCATATTTACTGGTAATATTTTATCTATATATATGTATATATATATATATATATTATATATATATATATATATATAATATGCTGTAAAGGAGGAGGGGAAACCTCTTATCATGACATCCCATCTAAGGTCAAAATATTCAATCTTTGCATTATTTCTCTAGTAAAACGTAAAACTACGGGCAAAATTCGCCCCACAAACCTATTTACCACTACCTTTGGGGGGTTTAATCCTGTTAATCTTCCCTTGAGCGTTTGACTGGGGACCTCTGTTTACAGGTGCTGGCCCAGGAGAAAGTCTGAATACTGCCCTAGGGCAGGGCAAACGACATATGCTCGGCGCCATGTTTAAAGAAGCTGAGCCACGCTGACCTCATGCAAGACGCACAGTCAGGCCAAACCACGAAACGCCACCTACCTGGATGACCAGACGTAATCCTCAAGCACTATAAAAGGCCCCTGCAAAGACAAGACTCCAGAGAAAGACTCCCAGAATATCTACCCACTCAGATGAAGTTAGAAGCTTTGCTCTCCAGAGCTGCCCCTAATGTATAATGTGGCAAGTAATACGTGTTGTGATTCCAATCATTTCCCTCCCATGCTAGCGCCCAGAAGACGAGGAATCCATCTCCTGCAGAAGACAAAGTGCTGCATCTCGAAATTCTCATCAAACAGTCATGTCTTAACTCTTTGAATTTGTTTAATTTCCTTTTCTAAGTGTAAGACCAGTATTGTTTACTGTTCATGTATCTCATGCCTTAAGCAGAGTAGCTCAAGTGAATTAAAGTAATTGTGTAATCCAGTGTTGCAGAGATCAGTTGCTAGGGTGTATGGAACTTACCTGGGAATAAATACAAATCTGGCTATGGCCTTCAGTTAACTAAGAATCATATAACATACTAGCAGCTATACCCGTCATTCGAATGTGTTATTGAAAGCACATTCACTTTCTACATGACCTGGACACACATCTCTCCCCATCCAATGCTACTGCAGCGCTGACCGGCTCAGTCAGGCAACTGCCTGGCCAACGGCAGAGGCACATACATGTTGCGAAATATTGCTTACCAAGTGTCACATTGCATCATCATAACCATGTGTGTTCTCAATTGCAGATAGGAGCTAGCTAGCTGTGGATCTGTTCTTCACTTTGTGTGCATGGTGGCATTCCCCCAAAGTTTTTCTTGCCCATGGCACCCCAACATACCAGGCTCCCTTGTGTTCTTCCTCAAAGTTCTTAGTCCTTTGTTTATTATCTAAGTTACCTGACAGGACCTTGCCACCTGTCCCCATTTTACATTTATTCACTCTTTTGATATGTGTTCTTATTTGTAAATATAATTGTTTAAGTTAACCCTAAGAGTTTACCTAATCATTCCCCATTCTGAAGAGGGCCTTCAGCTCTAATCTATTATATATATAAAAGGTAAATCTGTCTTTGTTTGCTCATTCACTATGCAAACCTAGATTTTAATAACTAGGGCTTTTAGTCAAAATCCAAAATTCGAGGGCTGTTTCTAGGCGAGTCATAGCCCCTCTTTTTCATACCCCCTCATTTTTTACAACTTTTGGAGTTGACATCTCTGTAGAAGTGTTTCTATAAGTACAAATAGGCTCCCCCCAAAATATGGGAACCATAAGGCAGCCTCAGTAGTAAAGGGAAGCAACCACCCTGGGAATGGGGGCCTGAAGGTTGCCCACAATGTTAGGGTGCAGGAGGCCTATGCCCTTTCGACTTACCATCAGGGGAGAAGGGGATTTGTAGCCTGTAGGTTGATAGCAGGGGGACAAAGGGCCCAAACGGTAAAAAATGGGCATACCACATTCAAATTTGGACCAAGTTAACATAGATGACTACAAATACATTTAACATCAATACCAGAGTTTAACTATAGGCTGAGTCTATCAAGGGCTGTTTAAGGGGGCCTGGCGATGAAAATCTTTCACAAACAACATGTCGCAACATGTCTGCGCCTGCCGTCGGCCAGCAGGTGCCTGACTGAGCCGGCCAGCCCTGCAGTAGCATTGGCTGGGAAAGATGTGTGTCCAGGTCATTTAGAAGTGAATGCTTCCGATAACACATTCGAAGGATGGGTACAGCTGCTAGTGTATATGATGCTTAACTAACTTTAAGGCCATAGCCAGATTTGTATTTGTTCCCAGGTAAATTCCATACACCTTCAGTAAAAATCATATATATATATATATATATATATATATATATATATATATATATATATATACTATATTATACATACATATATATATATATATATATATATATATATATATATATATATATATATATATCACAAAATTCCTCACTTTAATTACGTATTACTTACCGCACTGACGGAATGATGCGATCGTCACCTTACGGTTAAACTCCTAAAAACACAAAATGGAAGGATGGAATAAAAAGAAATATCTGAATGCAGACTTTTACACGAATAGCAAACCAGGAAGATAAAACTAAAATGCAAAGGCCAATGGAAATGAACAAAAGTTTGTCGCTCCTAGATCAATTGCATGTTCTAGACATGTTACCCCATAATTTATGTGATGGCATAATTGAAAAAATCTTACAATATTCTAAATGCTACTCTCTTAAAACTCACCTATTATTTTCAATAGGAACCTCACTTGTTTCAGTTATAGACAAAAATTTATGTGAAGCATGTTCTCCCGTGTAGGTGTAAGAAGTGACGTATGTTGTCAAGTTTTCTAAAAACAAGGCGTGATCCGACGTCCAGCTTACTCGAAACGCGTGCAAGATATTCCCCACATGCATAAATTGTAAATATTGTATTCCAAACTTAACGTGAAGTGATCTTCGTAATTATTACTTATCCTTAGTACTACTCATACTAACAAACAGAATAAAATAAAAAGGACACAATTCTATATATACGTTTCTATATTCCGGTTATAAATGGAAACAAAATAATTGAAACTGAAACATAGCCTAAATTCAGTACACCAAATAAACTAAAATGTAATAAAGTGTATAGTCAAGAGCCTTGTTTCACCAACAAAAAAAAAAAAAAAAAATACATTAGATGTTATCAGCAAAATAATTTTCTGTACCGTTTAACATCCACAATTATATCTATTACATTTCATTCTCATACTTGTATCTTTAATTCAACGTGAAACACCTTTTGCAGACGTTTTTAGGTTCTTCCATAGACCTTTCCTAATAGGCGTCCCCCCCCCCCAACCCCCCCCAACCCCAACAACCAAGAACTACGACAAAGTAGGTTATAGGACCTACTCCCAGAGTAAGCGAAAAAAAAAGGGGTGGGAGTGGGGGAAGACCACTGTCTTAATTTTCTCTGCAGCTAACCTCTACACACACACAAAACACACACACACACACACACACACGCACACACACACACACTCACATATATATATATATATATATATATATATATATATATATAATATATATATATTATATATGTGAGTGTGTGTGCCGTAAGTGTTGTGCCTATGTACAGAGGAAGAGGTAAAAAACGATACAACTGACGATCGTTAATGTGAGAGAATTCATGAATAATACAGGCTCATACGACCTCCCACGGAGACTAAAAATGCTTCTTTGTCCACCTCACATAATTATTAAACATACGAATATGACATTACAAAGAGAAGTCACTGTGAGAATGACTGTAGGGTGAAAGTGACCTTACGTGGTTAATTCAACGTAACAGCACCACGAGTCAAGAGACTGTATGGTTCTTCCTTGGAAAGATAAATGACTTCTCCTGTAGAAGTTGTGGTTTGAAAAAGTCAAGATCCCATCATTATGAGATTACTGATGAGAGGCGAGAGTTAACTCATTTGAACTCATTAAAGTGAGAGACACCGCACAACGGAGAGGAATTGGTGTGCTATTCCACTGGATGATGATTATTCAACTAAAAGTAGAAACAATACTATTATGACAAATATGCATTCACTAAGGCGCAGTTAGGATGTCACTATATGACTCCTCCAAATCAATAATGAGTGAAAGTAAACAAGCACTGTAATCCTTGATGCTATCTATTGGAAATTTTAATAATTCTACTAAAGTTAGTTCACTTGCTTTGGCCAAATTTCATCACATCACCACTACGATGGTAGTCAGAGAGAGAGAGAGAGAGAGAGAGAGAGAGAGAGAGAGAGCGCAAAACATTTTAGCGAATGAGCATTAAGTCAACATCGGAATATTATTAGTTTGAAATGTGAAAAAACTGAGCAAAATACAGTATTTAACATTACATAATTATGACATCACTAAGTGACAAGGATCAAAAGGCTAAAGTAGCCTATTCTCTAATCTACAATGCCAGAAATAAATAAGATACGATCAGAAAAGAGTATGTACTGGCAATTTAAAACCCTTATTTTTGCAGGACTGTATTGCCATAATGGTAATATCGTGAACTTTCTACATTCTTCTACTTTACTTTCCAACAATGAAAGATGGCTGGGATCTATACCCGGAAAAAATATGTATTTACATGATTTTCACTCACTAATTCCCCTCTGGTTGTCACGAATATGTTAATAACACAAGTCATTACGAAGAAAGTACGGCGACTTAATCCTCTTGCTCACTTAAATTCATGGTCACTGCCACTCTTCTAGCCTGGGTCTCACTTTGGCTTTGTTCTCAATTTAACAATAAATGAAGAGCAACTGACTCTGATATACAATGGGTTAGTGAAGTATGTGCATCGAAGCACATCGACGTGTAAAGACACATTTAAAATGCACATTACTGAGTAAATCGTGGAGCTTGAGAGAGATTCTAACTTCAGTTTAGTACAGAAAATGCGTCAAAACATCGTCACCTACCGTTCTCTTTAGGTCTGGTTTAGATGTTACGACTAACACGATCGCTATAGTGATGATATAACGTTTTACGTGGGTAAAATTAATTCTAGAGGCACGAAAAACATAAGGACTGATTGTATTTATAATTCGAGTACGTTCTAGTTTTTCTGGCTGGCAACTCAAACTGGTACGCAGTTTAGTGTGTACACTTGCTCTTAATCTTATCTAATTCTTTTTCATTGGCAATGCAATGAATTTAAAAGGGAAAGAAATGTTAAAGCCAATCCTAGTAGACCAACAAATTAATAATTGGGTTACATGAATTTTTTTAAATTGCATCCGGTCGTGCACACGCACACAAAACACATATACATACATAACATACATACATACATACACGCATATATATAATATATATATATATATATATATATATATATATATATATATATATATATATATATATATATATATATATATATATATATTATATATATAATATATATCTATGTATGTATATATATTTGTATAGATATATGTCCGTGTAAAAACATTATGATATATATATTATGCATTCAGGCATTTCTTACACTGTAAAATCGAAATAAACCCACATAAAAAAGTTGTCATGGCAAAATACTAAATCAACGCGTCAAAGATAAATATATATACAGCTAACTCAAATTCAACCGGCGATACTTTTCACCATAATTTGATACAGCTCCAAATACTGTGTGTTACAGTGATAACAGATAGAAGCAGCTGGATGCGACGTCATTCCACGAAAAACGCAGATGTCAGATGATACACTATGGAGCCAGCCGTTTTCGGAGATTAATAAAAACCGCTCGGGAGATTAATAAAAAACCGTTCGGGAGATTAATAAAAACCGTTCGGCAGATTGATAAAAACCGTTCGGCAGATTAATAAAAAAAATCAAAAAAACACCCACAGAACATGATAAAAACTGGTCTCAGCTCACAAACTGTAATGAGAATGTGAATGAGAATGTGTCTGTGTGTGTGTTTGTGTGCAGAGATGATCTTAACTTTACGTAGCTGGAATTCTAGTAATTGTGGACAGAATTGAAATTGTTGTTTTTTATCCTCAGTTCTATTTCTGTAAAACTTGTGGCTGACCAATTTCATTTTACCGGCACTATTCTAGTCTTTCTCTCTCTCTGTCTCTCTTTATATATATATATATATATATATATATATATATATATATATATATATATATATATATATATATATATATACACACACACATAATATATATATGTAAATACAACTGAAAATTTTTAGTTTAACAATAGGTGAGAACATAACCACGAGTGTTTGAATCAATAGAAACTTTTACAATATATAGTACAAACGTGCACACTATGTATGTGTGTTTACATATATGAATGTATGTAAGTGTGTTACATATATGTATGTATGTATGTATGTATATATACTCATATATATATATGTATATATATATATATATATATATATATATATATATATATATATATAGTATACTTTTTATAACTGGAAAACTAAAGTTATAATAAGATAAAAAGTCTTTTGTATAAAAAAAACAAAGAAAAATGAGAAGAGTTTTAGAGTTCAGGTGCCATCTGTACCTTTTTTTTCAGAGCAATGATTTTCTAAGTACACTGAAGTTGTATTTATGAAACGAATTTATAGATGACAGGTAATTATGGGAACTGAGTTCCATTTGCAAAAAATACGGTTTAAGCGCCGAGAACGAGTGTTAATTTTTGTTTAAACTGATCCTAAAAGATATCGTCAATCTTATCTGGCTTACAAGACCTCGTGATGGATTACTGGCTTTCTTAACGAGGACGCTTAAAGTATCCGACATTTTAATCAACATCACACAAACTTCCATACACAATGTGCAATGGCTCCATTTTACACTTTTGTTGGTATTACTAAGGAACCCCGGCCGTCCACACTGTCGACTTTGGTCGACGAACTTTGTCCGATGTGACGTCAAAAGCGGAGAAACAGCGGGAAAAGTCAGAACTTTACCGCAGTTTTCTCCGCTTCTGACGTCACATGGAACGAAGTTCGTCGAGCAAAGCTCGACCGTGTGGACTGGGCCTTACACGACTAACAAAGGGTGCTACAGTCATCTTATGTTAACTTGCGCTGGAAGCATTTGCTTGTATCCAAGTGATATAATGCAACAAAATTGGCCTGTATTGCAAGCCATCAACACCTTCCTATTATACACTATATTATTTTACACATCATAAGAATTTCATCCTGACTCTTCAACCTCCCTTGCAGAGCCGGATTTTAAACTAACTGCACTTAAACTTTTCATACGATACAGTATATTATGTTCCAAACATATGCACTTTTTTTAACATCCACAACCCTACACAACCTCCTCCATATTATAAGACGAAATTACATTTCTCATAATGCAGTCCGCTAGACTTTTCATCTGAAATGCAACAAGTCTAAGATTTTTCAAATCCGAGGAAAGATTTTGAAGTGACATTAACTAGTTGTTTTTACTTGCGTGACAAACAATTTTAATAACTTATGTTAACAATGTGACAAAAGAGAAGGCGCAGAAACGTTAGGCTTTGGGGGACAATTAAAAGTATGGAGTGACCCCAACAGCTAAGTCATACGTACCTCACGGTTTTCCGGACAGGCGACTAAGGCCTATAGGTGCGTCCACATGGTCAAACAATATCCAGACGGACACACATTGTTACCATATCATAGGCGAAGCAGGATGACGTCATAAGCGGGGAAAACAAATATGGAAGTAGATCTGGCAACAAACAGGTGGTACCAGATTGAGGTTTGTATACCAGTGTTTTTACTCTCCTCACAAGGCAAAGACCGAGACAATTGTTAATTGGTAACAATGTTTGGTCCGGTCGGACATTGTTCGACCGTGTGGACGCACCTTAAACCTACCAGCAAATTTTCACCAGCTCCCCGACCCCACCCCAAACGCATTCGAATTGCTAACATTTCATTGGTAGTACTTAGGTTCAAACTCCTATTATGACCTCTGCGGTCCGAATTGCTAATGCCCTGGACTCACTCGAAAGACCGGGGGTTTGGTCCAGTGATGAGTCAGAAATTCATTTCTGTGAAATACGTTTCCATGTGTTCATTTCTTTTCTATATATATATATATATATATATATATATATATATATATATATATATATATATATATTCGTCAGGAAATCACCAAGACAGCAACAACGCAGGAAGCCCCAACACAAACTAACAGGACAAGAGTCATGGTTTATTATAAAAGATAAGTTTTATGCTGACGTCAGCACATCCTCGGTCTGCAAATACAAGTAAAAATGCTATAAAAACAAAGTATTAAATACATCTTTCAATAAAATTAAGTTACACATAAAAATTAAAACGATGCACAAAATCTAAAGTAGAAATGGAGAGAGAGAAAAAATATATATATATTAAAATACCTATTTACGTCACGAAAAGAAGGAATGACAGCGAAACGGTTCACACACGCCCAAAGAAACTCAGGCTAGAGAGGTGGTGGGCGGCAAAGAGGTTATTTACATTAAAAAGGACAGAGGTGCTTTATATATAACCACCCAAGAGGTAGTCAAGTGTATAGTTTGGCTGATAGTGCCAATAATGGAAATCGACTCTTTTCGATGGGAAAATTTTACATTTTTGGTTTTTTTTTGGCGAGGGCGTGTGTGGTCTGATATTAGAAAATTCCGGGTCCGAAATCCAAGATCCTGTTCTAAGCTTGATCCGAAGTGGCTGTAATAGTGGCCCTGCGGTTAACCTTCGTAATTTCAAAGGTAAACTGTTGGTTCCTCGCGAAGGTTACTGCAGGTCCGCTGTTACACCCACTTAGGATTTAGCTATAGAACAGGATCTAGGATTTTGAACACGGAATTTTCTAATATCAGACCACACTTGCCAAAATGTCAAATTCAAGTCGAAAAAGAGCCAATTTTCCATTATCGCCACTACTAGCCAAACTGTATATTTGACTACTCCTGAGTCGTTATATACAAAGCACATCTGTCCCACTTGAAAAGTAAAATAACCTGCCACCTTCTCTCTCTCTCTCTCTCTCTCTCTTCTCTCTCTCACCCTTTTTTTTACTTTAGATTTTGTGCCATAGTTCTAATTTTTTATGCGTAACCTTATTTAATGGAATGATGTATTTAATACCTGGAGCGTCAGCATGAAAAGTACTTTTTCTTTTATATATATATATATATATATATATATATATATATATTATATATATACACATATATATTTTTTATATATATGTTATATATATATATATATATATATATATATATATATATATATATATATATATATACATATATATAAAAATATATATGTGTATAATATATATATATATATATATATATTATAGATACTTTTCATGCTGACGTCCAGGTATTAAATACATCATTCATTAAAATAAGGTTACGCATAAAAATTAGAACTATGCACAAAATCTAAAGTAAAAAGGGTGAGAGAGAGAGAGAGAAGAGAGAGAGAGACGAGAGAGAGAGAGAGAGAGAGAGAAGGGTGGCAGGTATTTTACTTTTCAAGTGGGACAGATGTGCTTTGTATAATAAACGACTCAGGAGTAGTCAAATATACAGTTTGGCTAGTAGTGGCGATAATGGAAAAATTGGCTCTTTTCGACTTGAATTTGACATTTTGGCAAGTGTGGTCTGATTATTAGAAAATTCCGGGCGGTTCAAAATCCTAGATCCTGTTCTATAGCTTAATCCTATATATATATATATATATATATATATATATATATATATATATATATGTAGTATGTATGGATGTATGTGTGTGTGGCGGTGGTAATGTAACGAGCAGGCATTGCACTGCATAAGTTCCGAATTTTTACCAATCTCTTCAGCATTTCTACTAAAGTCAGTACACGTCAAAAGGCCGGCGATCACGCCACGGGTTCATATTGAAGTCACGAGATAATAATTTTTTTTTTTTTTTATACTGATTGTAACAGAAACGTCGGCACTTGAGAGTGATGCCGATGAAGCACTAAACCTTATCGGCGATAAAGCAATAACCTTTATCACCAGCCACGATAAAAAGACGTGTATTGACACCCGATTAGATTACATTTGGAGTGGGGTTTTAGCCAAGTCCCCGGAGACCCCAGATAAGATTTCGGGGTTCTCGTGATACGTATAGAGTACATACGCACTTACTCATCAGCAATAATTATTCTTTTGGCTTTTTATTATTCCTCGCAGGTTTTATCCTCTCAACCAAAACGATGTATCGATAAGAATAACTTTTACCCATCCAGTAACTGATCAATAAAGAATTAAATTATGAAACAAATGCTCCCATATTCTATATGTTTGATATAATATATATACTATATATATATATATATATAACTTTATATATATATATATATATATATGGAATATTTTTTTTATTATTTGTCATAATAATATATATATATATATATATATATATATATATATATAGATGAATTTTTTTATTTGTGTAAAAAAATAAACAATCTTGAAATCTTCGTAACCGTAGAAATATTAGAAAAACAATTTCCAATTATTTACTGAAGATTGATATATTATTACAACTGTTCTGTTAATCTTAATTATGCTTACTATGTAACCGTATTATTGATCCTGTGTGCATGTGCTTGGTACTGCTTACTTTAGAAGTATGACTCGAAAGTAGCAAAATAGTGGTTAGCCAAATGGTGGTCCTCAGAAAAAATTGTCATGAACACAAATCTATTTCATCGAGAAAGGAAGAAGAAAAAAAACTCCAATTTCCGGTCCCTGTCGTGATGTCAAATACGAAGCGCAACATCAAAGGAGCATAAAAGTCAGTATAAAAATGAACAAAAGGGACAAACGTGACAGCGGATATCAATCATCAGTAAAATGACTGGCCCTTGTTCCCCAGTATTTGTTAAAGCTACGGAAATTACAGGACTGTTCTAATAATTTATATAATTGCGTACATCATTATACATAAATTTACGTATGGTTACAGCCATGTACAATTGCGCATTTAAAGACGGAAACTATAGGTAAGAGATATTTGAAACTTGGCAAAACTAGAGCTACGAACATGGAAGCAACTTTCAGGTTATTCAAGCTTCATGGAAGAATGGGAATAGGGAATAGGGAAATAGGGAATATTAACCAGTCTTCTGAATGTATGGTGCTGAATGCTAAAAAGAAATAGAAGCCTCATTCGCTGTTTTTATTTTGAAATGGCCTCTAACTGAGGTCGAATTTGATATAAGGTGGTGACACAAAATTATGAATGTCATAAATCAAAGACTTTAAGTCCTCTTTTGAATTTAAACATAAATGTAAATTAACTCATTAAACCACTTAGATCGAGTTATCTTTCAAACGATATATATCAAAACCTATGCATGACTGAGTAAATACAGGACAAATGGAAATGAAATAAAAAAAGGAATAATCGGTTTTAATAAAATCCTTTAAAAACACATCTCTTCTTCAAGATAGTACGAATTTAAACTCTTTCAGATTAAACCCCTTCCATTCTTGCTCTCTTTTTCTTCAGCTAGATTAGAGCGGCGTATTAATGCGTGCCTATAATTTTTCCTATTTACTTTTCTTGGTTACTTTTGCTACAACAACATATACAAGTTGGGCGGGTGCGGTTTGGGGGTAGAGGGGACGTGGAATGATAGATAATAATGGTTCCTAGGTGTTAATACTCTCATCAACCAACTCAACTCAAACCTGGGCAGCCAATACTTTAATGTCAATGGGTTTTTTAGCACGACAGAAATTTCTGTATTGCGAAAACAGACGTTCAAAACAG
>NC_061107.1:114140346-114145346 GCF_015104395.2 Macrobrachium nipponense
GCTAGTGATCAGCTGTAAAAAAGAAATGCACCATCTGTGGAGATATTGACAGAAGGATTCCCAACTTCACAAATCAATGACGTAACTGTCACATAAAGATCTTCGACCATATTCTATGGTTTGTCTCACGATGTCATTCTTTTTTATCATCTTTCTCATGATATTCTAACTTCACATTCACACTTTTTTTTTCTAGTTCCCTCATTCTATTTACCTATGACAAAATCAATCGTTTTTTCATGTATTATATGTATTATCACGTTTCTGCCTCTACTACTTTTAATGGTTAAATTCCTTTTCATTTATTTTACCCAAATGCGTGCTAATAATTTTTCACTCCTGATTTTTTTTTGCTTTTATAAGTTCATATTCATCATCTGCTAATTCTGGAACAGAAACTAAAGCCACAAGAAAAGTCATCAAAGTTTTTGATTCGTCTAGGCTATCACTGTAATATATGATACTTCCCCATACGACAAAAAAAAAAAAAAAAAAAAAAAAAAAAAAAAAAAACATGGAAATTGCAAGCGCAAGTCTCTCTCTTAAGTATCTTACAATATTATTACAACTCTTCGGTGGTCGTGTGCGGATAATTGGCAGATAGACAATTAGCCGACAGACAGTTCACGACAGACAATTTGCCCAAACAAGACAATTGGCAGACACTTGACCGAACGGATACTTTGTAAGGATACCATTTTCACAGAGAGGAATATTAATAAAAAGCAGGTCAAAAAGAGGAATAGTGTATTTATAAAAAAAAAATTAAAACCACGATTCAAAAACTTATTATAACAATTAAGTGCATAAGCCCTTAAAAACTGCAACCCATCTTCCTTTGTCATAGCTGACTGGAAGTTTTTAAAGTCTCTCCTTAAGACGAATATATATGTATATTTTTCCCTCTTGACACGTCAACCATGATAACGCCTTTTCTAAATAAATCTCAGTGCTTGATCGTTCAAGCCTAAGCTTCTGATAATAATTTGGAAAAGTTAGGGTGATGAAACATCAACTCTTCTACTAAAACGGTGATGCCACCCTTCAAGCGAGTTGTTTTGTTTTCGGGAGATCACCGAGGACCCTGCAGTAACGCCACCATTATGAAAATTAATGTCGAGGAGTGGGCGTCGACGTCTGCCTCATTGCATGATTCCCATCCAAGTACACTCAAAATAAGAATTCCGTCAAATTTCATCGGTTTCTGCACCTAAGGATTTTAAGAAATTGTTCAAACAAAACAGTTACATCATTCGGTGGTGGAACGAAAGCCAGAGATTGCAACTGTTTTATAATTAATCCATACCCGGGTTGTGTACCATTTTTGTAAACCTGTAGCTTGAATATTCCTCCATATACGCTGTCCAAAGTTATATATATAAAAAAAAAAGACATCTATATACAGATACGTGAGAAAGATTTTTTCCCCACTAAATTTTTAAAGTACCAAATATAGAAATCTCTTTGCATTCATAAAGTTAAAAATAATCATCACCTCTTGGAGTCTTATATAGTTATTCCTCAATAATAATACAATTTTTCCTCCGCACTGTACGCTTTAAGAGATTAATTTTTTCGGTAAAACTCCGGCAATGCTCAAGGAATATCAGAAGTTACATCATCTTTTTGTGACTAGGTAACTGTTCAGGTCGCTCGGCAAGGAGCTTTAAAGCGATATTTTCAATCGGCGTTGGCAGATGCGAGGGTCCACATGGAGTTTCCACTGATGATGTCATCGACTGTTGTCAGTCTAACGTTGCACAATTTACAGTTTGTGCATCTCCAATAAGGATCTGATTGCCACGTTTTGTCGATATTACTTGCGTATCCTTAAATATAAGCTTTCCGCCACCTCGTTGTGTTGACAAACTCCAAGATACTAAAGTGCTTAGAAAATTACTAATTAAAAAAAAGCTGGATGAGATCTTCGACTTAAAATGAATTTAAAAATTAGGTAGTTATTGTAATGATTTTAAAGTTCTGCCCATTGTCCTCTCGACCAACTGTCCTGAAGACCAATTATCCTGACGGCGAATTGTCCGTTGACTAATGTCTATCGGCCAATTGTTCTTTGGCATCTCATCCTTTACATAGACGTCAGTGTTGCTTATTTGGTATGTGATCCACAATACATTTCTTGGCGGAATAACTGACCATGTTATACATCTATTTTCAGAGAATGATAGAATCACTGTAAGTTTCAATGGACTCCTGATTCTACATATTTATTTTCTTTGTTCTAACAAATTTTTGACCAAATTCTTCAGAA
Source organism: Macrobrachium nipponense (assembly GCF_015104395.2). Taxonomy (NCBI): domain Eukaryota; kingdom Metazoa; phylum Arthropoda; class Malacostraca; order Decapoda; family Palaemonidae; genus Macrobrachium; species Macrobrachium nipponense. The sequence continues at coordinate 114,142,616 of NC_061107.1, forward strand.
TCAGATTCTTTTTAGAATAATTACTGTGACCCCTAAAGGGATCAAGTGACGGCGTCTGTTGGAATTCGATCCTTTTGACTCGCGATATGTGCATTAAATCCACTTCAGGAAACCTACTGTATGTTCTTCTCATTCCGATTTCTGTTTACATTTGGCGTTCATCTTTACTCCCCTCAAATGAGTCTATCATACGTTCTTGCGATTTCTCCTAGAGTCACACCTCCTTTAGACCACCACGGCACTTTCACGTAAATAAATTTATCCTTAACATTTACCTTTACCTTATTTCGCATTCAATAGTAAACTTTCCAAATACTGGCGCTGGAGGATTCCTTATTTGAATGTACCGGTATCCTACTGTGGAATCTTTACATGCGAGTAAGGCGTTCATACAACAATCGACAGATAAAAACACCAAGCTGCATTGAATAGAAATTAATCGTTTGTTGGCTTTTATCTCGGCAAAAAGACCGAACGACGTCGTTCAAATTTGCATCAAAAGGCTAAAGAGATTCGGTCAGTTTTTCCTTGTTTTTCTCTCTCCTTATGTGTCTAGCTAAGTGCATTGACTTTACTTTGAAGGATGATCTAAGTAACCTGAAGGAGGAATCTGCAAATGTACGAATACCTAAATGAAAATTCTATACAATCGACAACAATTAGTTCTATAAAAAACATCGGCAACACTTAGCTCTATAAAAACAACTGAATGGAAATTCTATAAAATCAGCTACAAAATGACTGAATATATATACAAAAGTAAGTGTAGCCTATAATATTAGATGGATAAGAAACAATGACAGTATACCTGACTTTTGTATTATCTTTCAATAAACTTCGAATTTCCTTTCTTGAACTTCAAAATCTTTAGAAACGGCATAAATAAAAACACCGAGTCTGTCAGAACGCGAAAGGTGACAACTACTGAACCTGAACCGCCATGGTACATTGCACTGGGAGAAGACCGAGATGTTCCCTAAATGGTAAACGAGGTTCTCTCTTTAAAGCTAACACCAGTCCTCACTTTTATTACTCATGTAGTATAATGCAAAATAAACAAAAGCATTTTCGACATTGCGTTCAATGCGGTTTCCATAAAGAATACTCATAAGAATATTTGAGAGAGAGGAAAACTTTAAGAATACGGTTTGTTAGACAGTGTGTAGGTAAATAGAAAATGAAGATGTTAGTTTGGCACCTTTGCTGCTTGCCCTTCTTCTGACTTTTGAAACAAAAACGTGGAAAGAGAGAGAAGGCAAGGTTTTTATTGGATTACCGATAAAAACTTCACAGACTTAGAATATGCTCATCATCCTGTTTCAGTTTGCACACACAAGAATTACAAAGCTTGACTATTCAAATGCATCATATAGCAATAGATATGAGATTCAAGATATGTATAATATGAACAGAAATAATGGGGAAAGTGTCGGTGCAGAGGGATGAAGTAACAACAGATGAAGCAAGATCACTGAGGTTTAATCTTTCACGTGCTTAGGAACAATGATATCCAGTATGGATTCTCTCCAGCTGCAGCTGAAATCTAGTGAAAAACTAAACGAGGCAAATCAAGTTGCCAATCAAATAGACTGAAAATGCATATTAAAGTAAAAATTTAACGTTAGTCTAGTGTAATATGTATTCCGATATGATATGAAGCATGGTAAAGAAGTAAGTAAACTATTCAAATTATTTTTCTTATTTGAAAATAAAAGCTTTAAAAATGTCATGAGCCAGAGTGCAGGTTACAATGAGAAATAAAAACAGAAGCGACATCAAAGAAGTTTTACGTATAGATGAAATAAAGGCAAAGAGGAAATAGACGAGGCTTAGACATGTCCTTTACACCATCCTTGGGAAAGTAGCATGCGGATAAGCAAAGCATAGGATAGTAGCGAGCAATAGAATTTTACAGAAGCCTTTTGAATTGCATGACTTTGGTGATGAATTCCTAGAGAAGATCCGTTCATTATCTGGTTGTGAAGGAGTGAAAATAAAAGATAGTGTTTGTTGGTAAAGGACAATTTGAAATTGTGATTAGGCCGAGTGAGTTTCAATTGGCAGTAACGGAGTCGGCAACAAGTTTTTGTGTCTATGACATCTGAGCAATTAATAAAATCAGTGAATGGTGGGGTGATGGCAAGAGAGGCTTAGAGAGTGGGATAAGCAGATCACCTAAATTGCAGATGCAAATATCAGAAGAAGGGATATTTGTAGAGTTAAAAAAAAGGTGGGGGGTGGGGGGGAGAACAGAAAGAATTGGGAGAAGAGAAAGAATTATTACGTAAGTGACTGTTGAGGATAAACCCATTGTAATTACGTGGTGGAAAGGCAACACAAGTTGGTGAAGTTGGAAGTAAAATACTGCAGAATGGTTGGTAAATGAGTTGTGACTTGTAAGAGTGCATGTGTAAGTGGTTGATGAAAATGTTATAGTGGAATGGATGCATCATTTAGCTGTCTATAAAGAAAGAAAGTTTTTCAAGACATGACAGCAAGAAATTATAAGGGCATACCAGCATACAGTACAGCAGAGAATGTGTATGTCTATGGATATTATAAAATGTTATGCCTGGAGTAAAGAAAACGCGTCAGAAAGAACACAAGGGATATAGATGCAAAGTTGTGAACGGAGTGTGCATTGACTGGCGTTAGCTGGTGATGGTGTTAGTCGATGATATTGAGGAAAGGCTGAAAAAATGGCAAATTTGTGCAGCATTTCTTAAGAGAG
>NC_061107.1:114150346-114165346 GCF_015104395.2 Macrobrachium nipponense
TTCACTTAGAAGTGAAAAGAATTTAGTAAGAATACACACACAAACAAAACAATATTATAAAAAATATATACATATATATACACATATACATCAATACACACACACGCATATATATATATATATATATATATATATATATATATATATATATATATATATATATATATATATATGAAACAACCAACGAAACAAATGAGAAGTTATGTATATAGATATGAAGCAACCAACTAAATAAACGGAAAGTTTTATATATATATATATATAATATATATATATATATATATATATATATATCTATATATATATATATATATATATATGAAACAAACCAACTGAACAAATCAGAAGACATTATTGATTCTTAGTTTTAAACAATAATGAAACGAAGAGGATGAGAGGATGGGGAAGGTGAAGAGAAGAAACCGTATATGAAGTATTAGGTTTTCATAAGACCTCCTTCCTTTTAGAAGACATAAAAACCCCTCGAAAGACAAAGGGCGTTTTTAGCAACTTGACCTTTTATCCTTCCAGAGGAAGCAACCGCGAACGAACGAACGAACGGAAACGACGCAATAGCATATCTCGGCTCACAATGACGTATCCCGCAGTGATAACCAGTAAGCTGTTTAAGAACGGGGACGTAACTTCATTACTGGGTATTTAACGAGTTACAATGGTTGTATATATATATATATATATATATATATATATATATATATATATATATATATATATATATATATATATATATATATATATATATATATATATATATATATATATATATATATATATATATATATATGAACTTCATTACTTGTGGGTTTTTATTTAACGAGTTACAATGGTTGTATATATATATATATATATATATATATATATATATATATATATATATATATATATATATATATATATATATATATATATATATATATATATATATATGAACTTTCATGATTTCCGGTTTCGTAAAGAATAAGTGAATTAAATGATTAATCTTCGTTCACATTTCCATAAACAACTTAACAGTATGAAATCTACAAATCCATTGTCAAAAGACGAAAGTAGTATACGAAGTTAAATCTGTAATTAAAAACTTTTTAGGAATGGCACGAACTATGCAACCATGACCAAATTTTGTACTTCGAAAAATACGTCTAATTTATGATTACAGTTTAAAAAAAAAAATACAGTTTTTGTTGTACATTTCTGGTGATGAGTTCCTCGGTCCCAAACCTTAATAAACGCATAGTGAAAAAAAATGAATAAAGTTTTTGAATAAAATATACATATACTTTATTTATAATCCCACTAAAAGTAATATATTAAAACTCATTCAAATTTCACCGAATATTTTCTTTTTTACTTATAAGTCAAATTTAAGAAGTGAAACGTACATTATAATTAATTTATTAATGGATTTTTTCAGTATCCAAGGGGAAATTTTGTATAAAAATTGATTGGAAAAATGCCAACAGTTTAAAATAAAGTTGCACCGCTCAATTCAAATATCAGAATTGTCGATACAGCACATAACAAACAATACCACTTAACTGACTACCTGGAATTTTCCAGCATCTCTCATCTCTCTCTCTCTCTCTCTCTCTCTCTCTCTCTCTCTCTCTCTCTCTCTCTCTCATGCACAAACACAGACTTGCTGAGCGGACGGCTTTTAAAAGTTCTAATGATGAAAACAATGCTCGTGATGAAACATGAAGACAGAGAAGTGACGAGTCTGGTTAATTAATGGGCCCAAACAAAGCTGCATTGTGTCTTCTTGGTAGTTGAATACCTTAACTGATAAAGTCAAGACATAAGCCAATTAAAGGTCCAGGAAGTGCGAACTGCAAACTCGAGACGTCATGAATAGATTGAGTATTGTCTAAAGAGAAAGCTGAATATTATTGGTAGCAAGAGATAGGTTACTATAAAACAGATATATATATATATATATATATATATATATATATATATATATATATGTATATATATATATATATATAAGATATATCTATATCTATATCTATATCTATATATATATATATATATATATATATATATATATATATATATATATATATATATATATATATGTCTTTCATGAAAGAGTTTGTTTAAAGTAACCTATCGCTTGACTAACAATGATATTCAACTTCTCTTTAGACAATATTCATCTATTCATGACGTCTCGAGCTTGCACTGACTCTTTCCTGACCTTTTTTTTTTTTTTGGCTTTTTTCTTGATTTTAATCTGTAAAAAATATCAAACTACCAAGAGGACTCAATGCAGGTTTGCTTAGGCCCATTTATTAACCAAACTAGTCATTCCTACCTCTTTATGTTTCATCGCAAGCAATGCTTTCATCATGGAAAACTTTTAAAAGCTGTCCACTCAACAAGTCTTGTGTTTTAAACCCGAAAGGTTAAAAATGAAATAATAGCAGATTACATTACCTAGTAATTTTCGTGTAACGCTTATAACTAACTATACCAATAAAACTAGAGATCAACTTTGCATTAGCATCCGACAACGACTAACAATACTAATACATAAAATTATTGCATTAACTAAACGCTTCCTGCATTTTTTTATTAGTCTAACCAATAATAAAAGGTTAAAGAGGTGAATGGAAGAATAACAGAGCTTCGGAAGAGATAACAAGCAATTGATTTATGGCAAATTAGTGGTGGTGGTTGTGGTTGTGCGTGAGAGAGAGAGAGAGAGAGAGAGAGAGAGAGAGAGAGAGAGAGAGAGAGAGAGAGAGAGAGAGATCAGCTTACCTGTAAAAGTACAACAACCCTACCGAGTTTTCATCAAAATTAGAACAAATATAACTTGGGCCTTGTAATTGACCAGCGATATAGAAATGTACCTCGAAGTAACATAATATTTTGGGTATCTAATCACAAATTCCAACTGTACCTAGATTCAAGAAAATCAAATAAAATTAAAATGTAACCTTCAAAGTAGCCAGCGACCGAAAAACATAAAGACCACAAAATACATATAACAGTTGTTTTCAAATCATTTTTATAACTTCTGTCAGCAAATCGATGAAATGTATTCGCTACCTAAAAATTTTTAACAAGGTTTTCGTAATTCATACAAGGTATTCTATTCGTAATATATAAGAGAAATTTCATGCTGATCTGTTAATCAACGTTTGGTACAAAAATTTTTGACAATCAGAGTTTTCAAAATCTAGAGTAAAAATATAGTATTTTGACATTCATTGACCAGTGGCATTGGAAAATATGTCAGGGTTAAAGTTAAGTATATCTTAGTTTTACCAGAACACTGAACTGATTAACAGCTCTCTCAGGGCTGGCCCGAAGGATTCGATATGTTTTACGTGACTAGGAACCAATTTGGCACCTAGCAAAGGGACCTACAGCCTATTGTGGGATCCGAACCACATTATAACGAGAAATGAATTTCTATCACCAGAAATAAATTCCTCTGATTCCGCGTTGGCCTAGCCGAGAATCGAACTACGAACCACCGGATTGGTAGTCGAGCGCGAAAACCACTTGTCCAACGAGGAACTGAATGTCAGGGTAAACTATATTTGGGAAATACCGACTATCAATCCCGAAGTTACCTATCGACCAAGTTTCACCAAATCAGAGAAAAGTGATGATGTGACTAATAATAATAATATAATAATAATAATAATAATCCAATGCCCTGTGGTCGGGTCGAAGATAAGTCTCCGGTTAACCCCACCTGGTGGGTCAGCCTTTCAACAACTAAACATGAATTACCAAGAAAAAAAAGATGGCCTGGGTTCCCAAGCTCCAGTATGTTTCACAACTTACTGTAGGACCAGGACAATAAAAGTCAACTTACTAAGTAAACGATAAGAGCCACAAAGGAAGAAATATAAAAGGTTTGCAGGCAAAATGACTTCCTTTTCAGACTTAGAAGAGCAAGAGCGCAAAACATAAAGTACCGATGAGATAGATCCTTCTCACCAAGTAATTGACATTCTTAAAACAGTTACCTCAAACATTTTCCTTTAAAAATCAGCAATCTCAAGCCTCTGTGTCATAGCCTGATTTAGAAGCATACCAAAAACTATAGTTTAGTCATTTTTACCTACAGCGGATTAGTCCAAATTCTAAAATAAATATCTTAGGCGTACATGATCATAATGTTTTTATAAGTGTCATACACCCAAAATACAAATATTTCTTCTGTTTTTATTCCTAAATGCTTGTTTTTGTTTGATTACCTTTTTCGTGCAAAGAAAAAATTCAGAATCAAAAGGCTTTCAGTTAATCTTTTCACTGCCTATTAGTGAAGCAGCAGCAAAAATTATCCTTTCTACTGATTTATACCAGTTTATTTCCATTTATCATGTGAAATTAATACAACCGAGCCAGGTTTTTCTATGATTACGTAACCCGATGACTGATGTCCGAATGCTTTCAACCACTGAAGCTGTTATTACTACACCCTGTTATTATTACCAACAGCTAAAATAGATGAATTCACAAATGAAACAGTGCCTATGGAAAACGTTAAGCTGATACCATGACATAAATAAGAGCTTTGCATATGCTATGATACGCCTCTGCTAAAATGATTTCCGTTCAGTCACTTCCTCATCCGTTGCCTACGCCCATCTCAAGCTTTCCACTCAGTGCACCTTCTAGTGTTGATATCATTCCATTTTTCCTCTTCCTTTCCTCTTCCACCCCCAACCCCATCCACCCCTCCTCCGTTCCTCGTACACGTGACGCCATAGTTACGACTGCAAGGACACCCCATAACATAGAAACACGGCTCCCGCTCCCAACAATCTCCTACTCCTCCTCCATCATCACACTAACGAACGGGCAACCCCAAACCCCCCAACATCCCACAATAAAACAACCAAAATAACCCCCCTCACCAATTCTTCTTTTAACCCCCCTTCCCCATTCTTCTCCTCCTCCCGCCCCCCCATTCCCAACGCCCTTTTAACATACCTCCTAAAACTCACGCCTCATGGGGGATGGGGCTAGGAATAGGGGTGGGAGAGGATGACGAAGAGAAGCGTAAGAGATGTGGGGAAAATGCGTAGAAGGTAAAAGCAAACATAGAAGAGGATTGAGCGTACGAAACTAAGGAGCGAGAAAAAGTGGTTGATGACACAACAGAGGAAGGAGATAGAGAGAGTAATGAAAAAGATGATTAGGGAGAGCTAATCAAGTAAAACGGTCGGGAAACAAAGATACAGGTGAGAACTGGAAAAAGACAGGTAGGGAAGAGCCTATGACAGGGATAGACTAATACGTAAGGGTTCTAGCAGAAATTAAGTACACTATGATAAAAGAATCTGAAGCGACAGCGGGTAAGGAGTAGTAGAGAGCTAAAGAAGGAAATAAAAACAAGTAGCAACTGACTGACTTTGTAGAAAAGAAAAAATAAAAACTGGCCTTTGAAGGAACCTTTTGGGGGTAAGGAAAAAAGGAAAAAAAAATCTGGCCAAAAGGAAAAAGTAGTCAAGTGAAAGAAACGGAAGAATTAGGGGTAAACAGACATAAAATTTAGAGCAAGAAGCTCGTAGAGGGAAGAAGACTTTGCGAGGAGGAAAATACCTAAAGGTTGGAATGTGGGAGGAATAGGAAAATGGGAAAATCTCAAAGAAAAGGTTGGTAATATTGACCTAACTGTGACGGGAGGCGATTTAATTAAGAACAGGGTGAAGGAAGAGGCAGATAAGTAAATGAGCTTTGGAAGAATGATGGAAAATGACGGAAACGATAGAATAAGTGCGAAAATGCCGCTACACAAAAATGTTTTTGATTGAAAATCTTAAAATTAAAAACCGGGATGAAAAGATCATGTAAACTTTGTTCTAATTAAATTTTCTAAGAATGGCATCCCTGTCCTAACATCAAAAATTAGAACGCATTTCAGGTTTTATTGCAGAGCTTCCAATACGTAGTAAAACCAACACGAAATGGGGTAAAAGTTGGGTTTTATCTAGGTAATAACAACACACAACCCAGTTACCCTATAGAGAAAAATCGCTGACGCTTTGCTTAGGAGAATTCAAATAAGTCTTTATCATGATTAATATGAGTGTCCTGACACATTGTTTTGATCTCTCGTCTTCAACAGCCAAACGTCTCAACTGACGTGGAGATACCATTAAGACAATAGTAAGTGTGATGGAGTCGTGTCATTTTTCTCATAGCTGGGACCTGGTGATGAAATATTCATGGTGAATACAAAAAACGCTGTTGTCCGCTAAAATGTTTAGAATGTTTTTTGAAATTAAGACTGTAATAATATAAACTGTTTGCTTTCCTATTCCGTACCGATCTGTCTACATTTGTTATTATGAGAAGAATGACCTCAAAGCATTGGGAATCACTGAAATACAGGACATATATCACTTTTATATATATTTGACCCATAAAACAAAGTTACATCCTTTAACATTCACACTGGAACTAACATTTAAAGTAAATTCGATATTCAAAAGAAGACACATAAGGACGCACACATATATAACACACACACACACACACACACACACACATATATATATATATATATATATATATATATACATACATACATACATATACAAACATACATACATACCACCCACATGTAATTGTTGTCTTACCGTATGCCGGAGACGAACCTCATTGTAACATCAGCTTACTGGAATTAAGTACTTCGTTCTTTTTTTTATTTACAACTCCTTGTTTATGCCTTTTTAACTACTCTGTATCATCCTGTGCCAAAGGCAAAAAATAAATTTTACATTTGATACTTAGTCACCTGAACTGAATCATGACGAACGAAATTTCCTATCTCAGTAAGAAAAATCGTTGCAAATGATCAACAATGCAGTAATGTAAATCTGAGATAATGACACTTCGCGTGAGCTCGATCTTGTTTCTCCACGTCAGGTCTTACCAGGGTGGAGTCTCAGATTTATATTCATTTCTTTTATATATGAAAGAAACGAAGAACTCGAAAAACTTTATCCTACTCATCGAGAATATTCTTTGTTCACTATCTTTGCTGAGAGTGACTTCTTATTTTTTCTGATGTATAAGAAAAGGAAGAATGCAATGAGATATGACTGAATCGTCACGGGAGACCAATTATTGCTACTTTTAAACTTTTATTTTTCAAATGGACGAAAACAACGAAAAAAAAAAAACTATAGAAGGAAAAAAAAACTCCATTTATTTTATTAAAAAAAAACACAAAAAAACAGGGTAACCAAGATCTCAGCAACACACAGACGTGTAGAACAGCAGCAGTACCTAGTCAAAATTCCATGTCAAATTACAATGCAAGTAAGAAGACAAAAAAGAAAAGTTTAGCTTAACCCTTAAACTATAGGGCGTACTTCCCAATATGGGGTTTACACATAAGTAAGGAAGATGGAAGGAAAGAGAGAATTCCAAGCTTAAAAATCACGAGAAGTTGAGACCTTTGCATTTATCGAGAGACTAGAATTAATCATACTTACCAATTCTTTCAACACTTCCAAATTTCTGTTTAAAAACGCCACTGCCCATTTATATATTACCTTATGAATACAATTCTGTTTAACAAAATGTTATGCCTTTGCTATAAGACTACAGATTAAAAGCATAAAACGGACAATAATCAAATATGATTTCAACTCTTGATGAAAAACCGTTCACACTCAAAAACCTATGTGACGTAATTTTACTTGGGCACTCAAAATTTTTTTTTTAGCCGGATAATATCCCCCTGTATGGTTTCATCGAATGTTGTCTGGTTTCATTTACAATAATCGCGTAAGTCTAAAAGGTATAATTTACAATACGAAAAATATTACTGCAATCGGAATACTTCTTTCGAATGAACACCATATTCTTTGGAAGCTTGAATTTCAAGTCAATGGCCCTTTGATGGGTTTTGTTCCATATGATTAGGGTTCAGCTTCTAATATAATAATAACTAACTGCACACCAAAACGCCAAAAGGAAAGGAACAGACACATCAATGTTTTGTTGGTTTTTATGGTGTTTTTACGTTGCATGGAACCAGTGGTTATTCACCAACGGGACCAACGGCTTTACGTGACTTCCGAACCACTCAATGGAATGGCCGAGAATCGAAACCCGCGACCACCGAGGTGAGAAACAAACACCAAACCAACCACGCCACTGAGGCGCTTTAGACGCATCAATGCAATGCAGTCAATTGCTGGAAGGAAGAACGACAGAGAGGACATAAATAAGTGGAAGAGAACCTCTCTTCTAATCACCTTCAAACCTCCAAGAATTTCTTGCAGATACTGACGAAAATATGAGACTACAAAAGGTAAAAAGTACACATGGATCGTTCATTATTTATATGGCAACTCTGAAAGGCCGTAGTACGAAGCCGACATTAACGATATAAATTTTTGTAGATAAGTCTAGTTAATCTGCCAATCTATCTACCTATAAACAGACCTCATATATACAATATATACATATATATATAAATACATATATACATAAATATATACACCACTAACACACACACACACAGATATATATATATATATATATATATATTATATATATATATATATATATATATATATTATATATATATATATATATATTATTAACACACACACACGTACATTTGACCATTTGACAAGAAAGATATACATTAATGTATGCGTGCGCGCGCTCGGAAGCTAGAAGGCAAATAAAAAACATTTCCATTGGTGTAAGACTTGCGTACACATACTCGTATATACGTGTTGTTTTACAGACGAGTTCGTTTACACTGATTCCATTAGATTATATCCACGTACTCTTCGAATGAATGATCTAAAAATATTCCATTCAAAACCTCTCTGACCTTGACCTGTGACCTGTTAATCATTTTCCCTTAACCACATCCCCATCCAGGTCATGTGTTGGGGACATAAGAGTCATTTTTACCGGATGCCGCCGCCACAGGCAGTTCAGCCAGAAGAGCTAACCAGAATAATCACTGAGGTTGCTGGAAACTGGATCTTTGACCTTGAAACAAAACGACATAGGAGAGATTCTCGAGAGCTGCGGGCAAACTGACAGACATATATACACAAGGTCCTTCCAACTGTGAAGCATGCTACTTTGTGTGTGTGTATATATATATACATACTTACATACATACACATACAAAATGTAGCACGAAGGAAACGTGTTTAAGGTATCCTTAAATCCACTCACCTTCCTACCGTGGAGCTTTATATATATATATATATATATATATATATATATATATATATATATATATATATATATATATATATATATAGTATATATATATATATATGTGTGTGTGTGTGTATATATATATATATATATATATATATATATATATATATATATAATATATATATATATTATATATATATATATACACGGCACGGAGAGAGAGAGAGAGAGAGAGAGACGAGAGAGATTCCTTCCTTGGATACATACCTATTATAGCTTCTGCGCCATCGCTACACAGCCCCCAAAAAACTTTGGGGACACCGTACAGTTGAATCTTCGCGGTTAGGAAGAAAGGCAGGAGGCCAACTGATGTCCACATCATCAAGCCGAGAGATACTACTGAAGAAGTTAAACTAATTTGTTTGTTTGTTTTAACGATGATGACTGCAAAAAAGCTCTGCCAACTAAAATATTTTATCATACGTATCAAAATACTATCTGTAGTAAACAAAAATAAATAAACAACAAACTGTTATACTAATGGTGACAAGAACGTTTCTCTCGGCATCCAAGTTTGCAAAATTGGCCAAGAAACGCTGGTGGATCTTTTACAGTGTTTTTTCAGTTAAAATTTAATTTTGTCCTGTAGGTTCTCTTAACCCTCTTTAAATGACAGTTCTATTCTCTTAACCCTCTTTAACTGACAGTTCTATTCTCTCGGCATCAAATTCGCGTAAGCTGACCGGAAATGTAAACAGATCTTTTAAAGAATTCATTGAGGTCAATCTCTCCACCGTCCTTTATCGCTGCTATTAAAACTTTTGTATCTGAAAAAAATCCCACTGTCTCGTGCATCGAATTCGCAAGAGTTAGCCGAAAAAAAATGAGATGAACCTTTTACAGGTGTCTATTCTGGTAATTTTTGTACTGTCCTGTAATGATCCTCTTAATTAAACTCTCTTGTACCTGACAATCATATTTCTTTTGACATCCTTCTGTATCTGGACAATCCCATTTTAGTTTATGTTTTTCAGTTGTCCTCTTTTAGATGCTTTTAATATAACCTTGAAGCGTTTTCATTGCATCCGTAAAAATTTCCTCCTGCACAAATACATTTATGTGTTGAATAATTAATTTGGACCAAGTTGGGAAACACCAATTATTTTGTCTATTCGTACAGCTCTATTTAAACATTTTGATATCACTGTTATTGGTCTTTTCCTGTCATGATAATTTGACTTTTTAATCTTAGCCTTTTCCTGTCCTGATAATGTGACTTTCATCATTGCTATCTTATCCAATTAAAAAAGATGAGAAACTGCATCTTTTATTTTCACGTTTCTGGTATTTCATTTGTTATTGTGCACGTCTCTCTTTTTATGTGCAGATACCCCTCCAACTGTTTACTTGCAATGTTGACAATAATGCCAAAGCATACATATTAAACACATCGCCACTCACATTTCATCGTGATTCCAATGGGCAAATAGCTTCCCACTGTTGTGACGGTGTCAGATAGGCGTCGCGCTGTGAGCTCCTGAGAAACCATAGCAGCAGGTCTCTAAGTAGAGACATGGTTGGAGGGAATAAAACAGACGTGTGTGTGTCCGCACAACGCAAAAGGTCAACTCAAGGACAGTAGTGGTTAGTGGGTCTTTAGCGAGGAGGATGAGAGAGTTAAAATCACTCTGAAAGGAGTACGATACGGGGGGGGAGGGGGAGAGGAGATGGCGGAGGGGGATGTGGAAGGTGGATTCGTCAGAGGAGAAATGGGGAGGGGGAAAGACCCGAAGGGTGGAAGAGTGAGGAGCCAGGCTTACCAGTCGAGAGGGAACCGACTACTACTATATTATAGCTTACTTAGGTTTCGTAGAAGATTTACATATTTTTGGTACTGATTAGACAGAGGTGAGGAATTGCAAACCAGTAGTCATTATTAAATTTCGTAGGTTTTTGAATTCTAACACTGTAATAAATAGTTTGCCACGCCCACAAAAAATGAGAAAAAAAATACCACCTCGTCGAAGGGTAGTGCCGTCAGTGGACCTCATGTGGTGCACTGTAGGTTAGTTAATTAAGGTTCTTTGCAGCGTGCCTTCGGCCCAACTACTTTCCACTTTGTCTCAAGTACTAATGTGGAGATCTGGCATTTGGTTAATCCGCTTTGAGAAATGTTTTATTGTTCCAAAGCTCGAGTTTAGTTATATGCAAATCACCGACAAGCTGTCTGCCTTATTCAAGTAGAAGTTTTGTGAGAAAGAAAAGGATGAAAAATGTTACAAGTTTACGGACAGCGGCATGTGGGATGAAGAGGGGGAAAATAAGGCTACTACTTTATGGAGAAGGGGATGATTCGAAAGAGATTAGAAGAGAGACGCCCAGTCAAATAACAAAAAAACAAAAGATAAACATTTTTTTTGTTTTATATATAGATATATATATATGTATATATATATAATGTCATATTATACATATATATATATTTTACATATATATATATATATATATATATATATATATATATATAATATATATATATATATATATATTATGCTGTGGACAGAAGTTTGTGCTGAACTCGGTACTGTTTCGAATCTAACAGGAGGTGTGAAGTGGAATATCACATTACACACGTGGAATTTTCGTAGAGTAATTCTATTCAGTTTCTGGAATATAATGTGAAATCTCAAAGGTTAAGAGTCAGAAAAGCTGTAGCTGTTAAAATCATCATCCTCAAGAACATAGATTAGCGATTAAACGGGTTCTCTTCACTATCTTCTCAAGTGCATTTTCTGCCTGGATCCATATCTGGGCTAGATCTTCATCTATGCCCCTTTTCAAAGATTTTCTGGGCTTTCCTGCTAGTCCTCTTCATTAATATTTTAACAGCTACAGCTTTTCTGACTCTTAACCTTTGAGATTTCACATTATATTCCAGAAACTGAATAGAATTACTCTACGAAAATTCCACGTGTGTAATGTGATATTCCACTTCACACCTCCTGTTAGATTCGAAAACAGTACCGAGCAGTCAGCACAAACTTCTGTCCACAGCATACACTTAACCAACTTTCATGCTTTTTCCTTGCTTCATTCTTTATCATCAAAAGCTTTGCTTTGCTAAGGGTAAGGGATCGATGAAAAACATAACAATAATGGAAAGTAATTTGTTTTGTTTTTAGAAATCTTTTCCTTTGATGAATGGACACTTTCCTAAAGACTTCCATTGCATTACTCCAAAGAGAGTTAGGGGTTAAACAGAATATTCGTGACTAAGAATGAAAAGATCAGTTTAAAGAAAATAACCATCTCATGATTAGACGTTAACCTGTTTGTTCATTTGCCAATTTTCACATACACCGAACTTGTACGGTCAGCACCTTGCAGTGGCTGCCGATGACGCAAAGGTAGACCTATGGTTTCTCCCAAAACCTCTTTCCCTGACTCACAGAGACAGTAAAGTCGTTTTGCTTGCCAGTGAAAACTAATCAAATCATGAGTCGGTCTCGAACTCATGACTATGAAATCCAAGCGAAACTAACAGAGCTACCATGACACCAATTTCACCAACTTTAAATGTAAGCTCTGGTATTAAAAAATTCTAGTAGATTCTTTTAACAATGGGACTACAAGTAGCCCTACTTATTTTCTCTTCTAAAATGGAGAAACTCTCCAGCCCTATTCTCATTATTATAAAACAACTTCCGGATTCTCGAATCCATTATGGACACCTGAATTCAAGCCGGAACTCAATTTTAATATTAAGAAAGGCGTGGACATGTGACTGACTGTAGTGGAACTAAAATTGCATATAAATATGCAAATAAGGTAATGGTGTGAAAATAAAATTAACATGTTTTCGTTACAAGAGACATTTTGTTATGAAATTGTTGAAATAGGTTTATTAACCTATTCATAAAAAAACTAGAAAACATGTTAAATACGTAACTGTGTCAAAAATTAATTCAAGATGGCATTTTTACAATAAAGGCAAAAAAAAGCTAACAAAAAGAAATTTCTAAGCACGAAAAAAAAATACTTTACAAAAAAAAAAATAAATAAATAAAATCGATCTAGAACTATCATGAACAGGAGGCTGTTGCAGAGTTCAATTAATCGGATGGAAAATAAGGCAGAAAAGGAATATGAAGTACAATCAAAAGAAAAGTGGGAAGACCCACTAACGATTTGTGTGACCACATATGGTCTTTTGGGTATACTACATGAGAAGCTCAAGGAACTGATGCCGAAATAATGCTTATAGTAAAGACAGCTGGACAGCCTTTTGAAAACATCGTTCCAGAAAAATTAGCTTGACGAGATCACTATGATCCTCTGTTAGATTCTTGCATCTTTTTAATTTATAACTTCAGCAAAAATACAATTTTTTAGAGACATCGTGACTTGACAATCAAAACTAAAGAAAATACATAATTATATGCATTCAGTCGTTAGCGTCAATAAGAGGGGCTGACATTCGTTTAATACAAAAATTGAACTTCAAATAGGAATGTCAAAACCGGCAATTATGTTTTCCAGTTCTTAAAATATCGGTTGTGTTGCTTCGTAAAGCTTGATTAAATATAAACTCAAATCCTTAAGCTCCTGAAATAATCATCCGTCTGACGATCCTTCCTACTGTAATGTAAAAGGAAAGCTTAATTTTGTATTTCCTACAAAATCAGTAATCTCATCGACATTTGTATAAATAAATCTGGAAGTCATAACTTCATCCCCGGAAACAAAACCCCCGAACTCGAATTTGTGTATCCGCAAAATGTACCTTATCCAATAGTCTGTCAAAATTCTTTATTTACAAGTCTGTTAATATTCAAAAAAAGAACAATTAACTAACAGAAAAATAAAACGGCCTCATATGTAAACCATATCGTCACCATTTCACTCAATTCCTTTTGGGTGATATTCAGGTCTCACTGAAATTTTTTTTTACATAATTTAATAGCTAATGCTTCTAGAACGAAACGGCCGCTGGTTAGAAGAGGGCTGGTAGACGCAATACCAGTCCTTATTCTCTACCAGTGATCTGAAAACTCATTTCATAATTGGCTCGGAACGGAAGGACCCACCACGGTCGCAACTTCAAAGACTTGGAAACGATCCCGATAACAACAGAACAAAATTTTGTCTAACAATCAGTTAATGGCTAATTTTCATAGAACCCTCCTTTCAGTTCCATAAGTATAGGTAGACGTGGGATTGTCTATTTCTAGCGGTACTCGGGGTCATAGACATAATTATTTCGATGACTGAATGTCCAACATAACCTCTAAGCGGCTAATAACCAGCTGAAATTGACTTATCTGTATAACGGACCGACGTGAGTGCGTAATTATAGTGACCTCTCATTTCCACTTGGGTGCAGCGCCACACCTTACCAGGTAAAGTGACTTCGCTCGCTAGAATTCTTAACGATTGAGGTGCATTATGAATGAAATTATGTTAGCGTTTGTAACTGTTAGGCGAAGTCCTGACCCTTCTTTTAAAGGAGCTCAAGAACCTTTTTAAAGAAAAAGATATATAAACATACCATTTTTATCAAATATATTCAAGGCTAAGTATTGTTATTTTATTAATTAATCATACAATGTTCGCACGTACACCTGTCCTTACGTGTTTGTACAATTATAATATATATATATATATATATATATATATATATATATATATATATATAATATATGGTTAATAGTGTGGCACAGTGTCATTATTACAAAAGGGCAATAACTTAATAATACTTTAAGAAAAGCACGAAAAACGGATAATAAGGAAGAAAGGGAAAGGAATAAT
>NC_061107.1:114170346-114179434 GCF_015104395.2 Macrobrachium nipponense
AATCTCACCCCTTGTCTGAATTCCTTGATTCTCACCCCTTGTCTGAATCCCTTGATTCTCGCCTCTTTTCTGAATCACTTGAATCTCAACCCGTGTCTGAATCCCTTGATTCTCACTCCTTGTCTGAATCCCTTGATTCTCACCCGTTGTCTGAATCCCTTGATTCTCACCCCTTGTCTGAATCTCTTGATTCTCATCCCTTGTCTGAATCCCTTGATTCTCACCCCTTGTCTGAATCCCTTGATTCTCACCTCCTGTCTGAATCACTTGAATCTCACCCCTTGTCTGAATCCCTTGATTCTCGCCTCTTGTCTGAATCACTTGAATCTCAACCCTTGTCTGGATCCCTTGATTCTCACCCCTTGTCTGAATCCCTTGATTCTCACCCGTTGTCTGAATCCCTTGATTCTCAACCCTTGTCTGAATCCCTTGATTCTCAACCCTTGTCTGAATTCCTTGATTCTCACCCCTTGTCTGAATCCCTTGATTCTCACCTTGTCTGAATCATTTGATTCTCACCCCTTGTCTGAATCCCTTGAATATCAACCTTTGGCTGAATCCCCTGATTCTCACCCCTTGTCTGAATCCCTTGATTCTCACCCCTTGCCTGAATCCCTTGATTCTGACCCCTTGTCTGAATCTCTTGATTCTCGCCCCTTGTTTGAATCCCTTGATTCTCACCCCTTGTCTGAATCCCTTGATTCTTAACCCTTGTCTGAATCGCTTGATTATCGTCCCTTGTCTGAATCACTTGAATCTCAACCCTTGTCTGAATCACTTGATTCTCACCCCTTGTCTGAATCCCTTGATTCTCACTCCTTGTCTGAATCCCTTGATTCTCAACCCTTGTCTGAATCCCTTGATTCTCACCCCTTGTCTGAATCTCTTGATTCTCAACCATTGTCTGAATCCCTTGAATCTCACCCCTTGTCTGAATCCCTTGATTCTCACCCCTTGTCTGAATCCCTTGCTTCTTAACCCTTGTCTGAATCGCTTGATTATCGTCCCTTGTCTGAATCACTTTAATCTCACCCCTTGTATGAAACCCCTTGATTCTCACCCCTTGTCGAATCCCTTGATTCTCACTCCTTGTCTGAATCCAATGATTCTCACCCATTGTCTGAATCACTTGAATCTTACCCCGTGTCTGAATCACTTGAATTTCATCCTTTGTCTGAATCCCTTGATTCTCACCCCTTGTCTGAATCTCTTGATTCTCACCCCTTGTCTGAATCCCTTGATTCTCACCCCTTGTCTGAATTCCTTGATTCTCACCCCTTGTCTGAATCCCTTGAATCTCACCCCTTGTTTGAATCCCTTGATTCTCACCCCTTGTCTGAATCTCTTGATTCTCACCCGTTGTCTGAATCCCTTGATTCTCACCCCTTGTTTGAATCCCTTGAATCTCAACCCTTGTCTGAATCCATTGATTCTCACCCCTTGTCTGAATCACTTGATTCTCACCCGTTGTCTGAATCCCTTGATTCTCACCCTTGTCTGAATCCCCTTGATTCTCACCTTGTCTGAACTCCTTTGAATCTCAACCCCTTGTCCTGAATCCCTTGATTCTCAACCCCTTGTCTGAATCCTTGATTCTCACCCCTTGTTTTTGAATCCTTGAATCTCAAACCCTTGTCTGATTCCTTGATTCTCACCCCTTTGTCTGAATCACTTGATTCTCACCCTTGTCTGAATCACTTGAATCTCAACCTTGTCTGATCCCTGATTCCCCCCCTCACCTTGTCTGAATCCTTGAATCTCAACCCTTGTCTGAATTCCTGATTCTCACACCCTTGTCTGAATACCCTTGAATCTCCCCCACCCTGTTTGAATCCCTTGATTCTCCCCCACCCCTTGTCTGAATCCCTTGATTCTCACCCTGGTTGTCTGAATCCCTTGATTCTCACCCCTTGTTTGAATCCCTTGAATCTCAACCCCCCTTGTCTGAATCCATTGATTCTCACCCCTTGTCTGAATCACTTGATTCTCATCCGTTGTCTGAATCCTTGATTCTCACCCCCTTGTCTGATCCCTTGATTCTCACTTGTCTGAATCCCTTGAATCTCAAAACCCCTTGCTGAATCCCTTGATTCTCGCCTCTTGTCTGAATCACTTGAATCTCACCCTTTGTTTTAAAATCCCTTGATTCTCCACCCCTTTGTCTTGAATCTCTTGATTCTCATCCCTTGTCTGAATCCCTGATTCTCCACCCCTTGTCTGAATCCCTGATTCTCCCCCATTGTCTGAATCCCTTGAATCTCAAACCTTGTGAATCCCTTTGATTCTCACCCCTTGTCTACCCCTTATCTGAATCCCTTGATCTCACCCTTGTCTGAATCCCTGAACTCCCACCCCTTGTCTTGAATCCCTTGATTCTCACCCCTTTCTGAATTCCCTTTGAATTTCTGCACCCTCTGTCTGAATCCCTTGATTCTCACCTTTTTCTGAATTCTCTGACATTCTCCAGAACACCCTTGTCTGTGAATCCCACTTGAATATCACCCTTGTCTGAAATATCCCTTGATTCCCTCAACCCCTTGTCTGAATTCACTTGATCTCACCCCTTGTCTTGAATCCCTTGATTGCTTCACCTGGCCTAATTCTTTGATTCTCACCCCTTGTTCTGAATCCCTTGAATTCTCAACCCGTGTCTGCATCCTTGATTTTCCACCTTGTAACTTGAATCCTTTGCTCCTCACTTCCCTTGTCGAAATCCCTTGAATATCAACTTCCTTGTCTGATCCCTTAGAATTCCCTTCAAGCCTTGCTGAATCCCTTGAAAATCCCTCAAACCTGGTCTAAATCCCTTGAATTCCCTCGGCCTTGTCTGATTTCCTTTGATTCCTCCCCCTTGTCTGAATCCTTTGGAATTCTCACCCCTTGTTTGAATCCCTTGATTCTCACCATTGTCTGAATATCTGATTCTCGCCCCTTGTTTGAATGCCCTTGGATTCTCACCCCTTGTCTGAATCCCTTGATTCTCACCCCTTGTCTGAATCCACCTTGATTCCCACCCTTGTCTGAATCCCTTGATTATCAACCCTTGTCTGAATCTTGAATCTACCCTTGTTCTGATCCCACCCCTTGTCTGAATCCCGTGAATCTCTTCAAACCTTGTCTAAATCTTGATTCTCGCTGAATCCCTTGAATCCACTTGTGAATCTCACCTTGTCGAATCCCTTTGATTCTCACCCCTTGTCTGAATCCCTTGAATTCTCACCCATTCTCACGTGTTTCTGAATCCCTTGATTCTCACCTTGTCTAATCTTGATTCTCGCCTTGGTTTGAATCCCTTGATTCTCACCCCTTGTCTGAATCCCTTGATATCGTCCACCCCTTGTCTGAATGGCACTTGATTCTCACCCCTTGTCTGAATCCCACCTTGATTCTCACCCCGCCTTGTCTGAATCCCTTGAATCTCACACCTTGTCTGAATCCCTTGATTCTCCAGTCCTTGTCTGAATCCCTTGATTCTCAACTTGTCTGAATCCAATGATTCTCACCCGTTGTCTGAATCACTCAATTTTGACCCCTTGTCTGAATCCCTTGATTCTCACCCCTTGTCTGAAAAATTCCTTGATTCTCACCCTTTTGGTCTGAATCCCTTGAATCTCACCCCTTGATTCTCACCCCTTGTCTGAATCCCCTTGAATTTCAACCTTTGTCTGAATCCCTGATTCACCACCCCTTGTCTGAATCTCTTGATCTCACCCCTTCTCTTGAATCCCTTGATTTTCACCCCCTTGTCTGGAATTCCTTGATTCTCACCCTTGCCTGTCTTGAAATCCCTTGAATCTCACCCTTGTTTGAATCCCTTGATTCTCACCCTTGTCTGAATCCCTTGATTTTCATTTCACCCCTTGTCTGAATATCTTGATTCTCACCCAGTTGTTCTGAATCCCTGATTCTCACCCCTTGTCTGAATATTTGATTCTCACCCATTGTCTGAATCCCTTGATTCTCACCCCTGTCTGAATATTTGATCTCACCCCTTGTCTGAATCCATTAATTCTCACCCCTTGTCTGAATCCCTTGATTTCTCCACCCCTTGGTCTGAATCTTGAATCTCACCCCTTGCCTGAATCCCTTGATTCTCACCCCTTGTGCTGAATCACTTGATTCTCACCCCTTGTCTGAAATCCTTTGATTTTCTCACCCCTTGTTTGACTCCCTTGATTCTCAAACCCTTGTCCTGAATTCCTTGATTCTTACTAATTGTCTGAATCCATAGATTCTCACCCTTGTCTGAAACCCTTGAAGAAATCCCACCCCCTTGTCTGAATCCCTTGATTCTCACCCCTTGTCTGAATCCCTAGATTCTCACCCCTTGTCTGAATCCCTTGAATCTTACAAACCCCTTGTCTGACTCCCTTGATTCTCACCCCTTGTTCTGAATCCCTTGCCTTGATTCTCACCCCTTGTCTGAATCACTTGAATCTCACCCACCTTTGTCTGAATCCCTTGATTTCTCATCCCCTTGTCTGAATCCCTTTGATTCTCTCCCCTTGTCTGAATCCCTTGATTCTCACTACTTGTCTGAAAAATCCCTAGATTCTGCTGCCCCTTGTCTGAACTCCCTTGAATTTCACCCACCCCTTGTCTGAATCCCTTGATTCTCACCCCTTGATTCTCACCCCTTGTCTGGAATCTCTTGATTCTCAACCCCTTGTCTCAATTCCTTGATTCTCACCCCTTGTCTGAATCCCTTGATTCTCACCCCTTGTCTGAATCCCTTGATTCTCACCCCTTGTCTAAATCCCTGGATTCTCACACCTTGCCTGAATTCCTTGATCTCACCCCTTGTCTGAATCCCTGGATTCTCACACCTTGTCTGAATCCCTTGATTCTCACAACAAAGTCGATTTGATATTTTCTCCTGTATAGCTGCTTTCCATTATAACAGTGGCTCCCAACGTGGGGCGTAGGGGGGTAATTTGATCTTTAAAAGGAGGGGGCGATTCGAGAATGTTTAAACCAAGTTGTTAACGGCCTTTTAGACTACCTCTACATTAATATAAGATTATTACCGCACGGGAGCATCAGGATTTTAGAGAAGTCTAGGTGGGGCATGATCCTCCCCCCACACAACACAATTCGAACCACTGCATTATAGTTACATTTACTTAGAAACGACCCACCACCCTTTAAGCAGCTTAGACTCAGGCTTCCCACATGATATATTATGTACTGAAAAATCAGTGATGTATGGTATTGCTCTGTACCTTACTCACCGGTCGCTAAAACTAGAATTCTTTCCTTATACGTTTTTTCCTGAGTCTGATCTGTAGTTATTCTCTTATCAGATGTGATCTACAACTTCCTCCGGTGTTTTTTACTCCAACTCACAACTCTTTCATATTTTCTATTTTTTACCGTCAAGCATAACTCTACCAAAGGATATTGGCTGACTCGTTACACTGGCCTTTATATATATATATATATATATATATATATATATACTATATATATATATATATATATATATATATATATATCTATATATATGGAGATGGCTAAACAATGGACATGGAACTTGATAGTTTGACATAAACGGCCGACGATAAAATCCAGAAAAACGCCGGTTTATCGTCTTTATGAAAATCCACGAATGTAGTATGAATAAGCAATATATTTTCAATGTAAAAGGCTTCATGCTTCTTGAAAAGAATAAAAAAAAGGCAGAAAATATGATTTTTCAAAATTCAAGGGAATGATAAACCTTTCGGTTAAAAAAAAAAAAAGCTTAATTCGCACTGAAATACAGCTTTAATGTTTAGAAATGTTTTTCAACAAGCATCATAGCAATGTTTTCAGGATTGAATCTACTTTTATGACAATTTCACAAAATGACACAGTTAGAAATTAATATAGAAAATAGTCTATGTACCTAATCAAACAAAAAATAATGAGCTATAAAACTTACTGAGAAGTAAAGTTAATGCAAACTCCCCATGAAATCAAAAATCCTATGTACAGACGGCCAACGAAGAATTGGCGTAGTTTCTTAATTCATTGTTCGTTATGGAAATATTGCCATATGCAGGTGCCAGATTATTTGCTTAACAATAAATAACATTCCTTTCAAAAGGTGCTATACTTGAAATAAATACATAAACAATAGAGTGATTTATTCAACGTATTTAAAGATAATTATTTTACAAAGTAAGGAAAATATATACCAATGGGTCCACGATTTCTAATTTTATCCTCAACTCTAGCTTCGTGACAGCATACCGAAGCATTTTGACATTGACTTTGCTGCCGGTCGAGTCTTGACTCAACGTATCGTACTGCACTGGGATGTTTGTCATTTCGTCTCCTACAGCCGATAAACAATACATCCAGTCGTTAACATTCTTTGAAAACGATGTTTAATTAAACTAATTTTGCCCTTGATCAATAAAATATTTGCATGACATAATATTTAGTGGGCCTATTGGACTTCTGATTTTCACACATGATTAGCTAGGTCTATTTTGAGCAGTATACTCTTCGGATACGTAATATATATATATATATATATATATATATATATATATATATATATATATATATATATATATATATCATATATATATAATATATATATATATATATATATATATATATATATATCTATATATATATATATTAATCTGCTTTATTTAATTATTCCTGTTATTCTTGTTTTATTAGCAATGCTCGCCTTCTCGTATCCTTTTCATAATTGCTTAACATAATTAACTCAGACCTAGCTATCAAAAAAAAAAAAAAAAAAAAAAAAAAAATCAAACGAATATAATTCAGTCTTATTTTTTATCGAATTCCTTGCATATCACCCTGTTTCATTTGGACCACGTTGGAAAGCTGTGGGAGTCAAAACTGACGAATACATTAAGAAAGGCTTACTTTCATTAAAGCTTTCTTAGGTTGATCTTTCCGTAGTTATTCATTTCTTCTAACTAGAAATTAATTCAAATTAGTTTCACATGTATACCTCGACCTACTACCATAAGCATATTATAAGTAGCTGAAAGGATAAGAAATATGAAAGGTGACGTTTCTCGTTTAAGTCTATTTCATGTTTTTATTTTTTTTTTTTTTTATTTTTTTCAAGACTGCTTTAATCAAGGGTTGCTCTTTGACGGCTACAGGGTGTAACACGAGTATGCACATATTTTGGGGAATGAAAGATAAAGTTTTCTTTGAATAGAAATATTTTATAAACATGCATTTAAGGCGCCCGTTGTCGGTGCGGGGAATTTCAAAATAACCGTTATCATTACTGATGCTTTCAAGCCATGGAGTTCGTAGTGAGGGGTCGGCCTCGAGTCGCCCGAGATGTAGAAGAGAGCGGAGGTGGCGTATAGGAATGATGGAGGGATTAGGCCGATGTTTGTAAATAAATATCTCCCAATAAAATGTATTCTTTAGCTTTTGAAGCAAAAAAAAATGCATGCATCATAGAACTGTTTCCCTCTCTATCTGTGGTATTCACTGGCCACCGATAAAAAACAAAACAAAAAGAGTAAGCCTAACTGAATCTCTCATCCATCAAAGATACGTTTGCTTATTCATTAGACTTATTCATTAGAAACCTATCAAAGATTTCAAGTGGAGATTTAAAAAATCTCTTCCTCTCCATCTAAAGTTATTCATCAGACACCAGTCATGAAGCATAGAGCTAGTCATGATTCCTGTTCAGCAATGTCGTAACGATGCACTAGAATTTAAAATTCACAAATGAATGTGCTCAGCAACGTTTACACTGTATTGTCTTGCTCTCTTGTGGTGCTTTGAGGTGTTCCACCTCTAGGCCCATGTTCTAATTTTGCCGTTCTTTAAACAATTTGATTCATCTAGGCATGATTCTCTCCGGTTTATTAAGCTTTCTTGATATCTCTCCAACAGCAACTTGCACCGAATGCAGTGCAATAATTGTCTCTCGCTCATCAAGGGACGTTTCTTAGACCAATAAATGACACATTGACATTAGATTCCCGTGCACATAACATCAAAATCAATAGAGTGAGGTCGCTTGGTTCACACTGTTAGGATATCGTTATTTTTTTCTTTTTGTTTTTAAATTTGATAGCATTTTGTGAGATTCCAATGTTTACTGTAAAATGTAACAAATGGAATAGTTCAACTACCTTCACTTAATATTGAAATGATATTTAAAGGTCTATGATTATGCGATACTACTAGTGATAGGTGTCTCCTATCTATTTGGTAATGTATATCTATGGTTGTGATATGACGTTTTTTATCACTTCGTTTTCGTTCACGTCAATTTTGCTATATGGAAAATAGTATTACACAATAATAACGTAATGTTCTAAAGATTATCATGACTGTTTTTAACGTTCATTACATACGATTTCTTCCATCTTTGGAAAGAAAAATCGATAAATAAGGCATGAATCGTGCGTCAGGCAAGTGAACGAAAAATTATGAAACTCTGCCACGAGTTTTTTGGCCGACAGTACAAGTTCAATTAAATGCACCATATGGTTTAAATGTCAACGAAAGGAGCATGAGATTGAAGATAATGATAAAAATTATGAATCGCTCACTGCAACGGAAAAGTACTATCCCGTGATTCATACCTTACACTGATGACATAAATACAATAAAATCATACAAAAAACTTGCTATTGGAAATAATGGAAAATGAGGAAAATCCCAATAACAATAAATTCAGGAACACCGAGCCAGTGAAAGAAGACATTATTTCCATTTCCAAGAAAAGCCCATGGGTGAACGAACAAGCCAACCAAGGACAACGGCCGGTTTGAGGAGCTGCGCACTCTCGTCCTCACACGGATCCTCCCCGAATAAACCTTTAGAAGACGGACCAGAACCACGAAGGGGAGAGGAGACTACGTAGGTGTGGTTGAGATCGGGCCAAGAGGCAGGTGTAAGCGTAAGGAACTATACATAATGTATGGAAATGAAAACTGGAAGACGCTACGGAGGTACGGACCGGGTTGAGATTAGGGAGAATAAAATGTTGTACTTTACGTACAATTCACGAAGGACATTGGCCCGTACGCCAGAGGTCTGGTTCTCGGTCGTAACTCGAGGATGCTTTTGAGATACTCTGCGG
>NC_061107.1:114179934-114219934 GCF_015104395.2 Macrobrachium nipponense
TTCAAGGTTTGCCTTTGACATTGTTGTGGATTAGAGAAGACATGAGAATATAATATGTATGTGCTTCTGCTAAATTTTTAAGTTTAGTAATTTTTTTTTTAGGTAGAAACAGGTTTAACAATACTTATCAGCCATCAGCTTTGCTTTACCAAAAATTACTTTTCAGTCATAAGTGATATCTTTGTTATACATGGCTTTTGACATCAGAAGTATAAAACATGTTGTATAACAAAGCAAAAAGGCAGGTTATGCATTTTAGCTGATATGCCTAAAAACTTAAGTGGTTATTGGAAATGAGTTACTTAAACTATACCTTATTCTCTGGAGACAAATTGATAACTGAAATACTTTTTAGTTATGACCACTGTTATTACACAATTTAAAACAAACACTGATCGAAGTATTCAGCATCAGGGTTAATATAAAGGATAATGTAATGCAATTGTATGGTCAACCATTAGCTTCTGACATTTATATAAACTTGCAAAAATATCTAGCTTACCTAGCATATCCAGTTAGTCATTAAATACCATAAATACAAAGACACAAGCATTGTAGCTTACTGATAAATCCAGTTAGTCAGTAAATCCCATAAAATATATAAAGACACAAGCATTGTACACCACTGCATCACCAAATGTAGTCTAGTAAACATATTTGTCATGTATCATGTAAAATGTCCAAGTTAGGATGGTTGTCATATTAAATTAAATGATTCTTATTACCCCCAGCACTACACTACACAGAATGGACAGGGTACTGTATACTGTACACATTAGGTCATTTGAATAAAAAGGATAATTATGTACAGGTACAACTGCTGCATGTATATATGTCAGTCCCCAGTCTAGGCTACTTGACATCATACACTGACCTAATGGGTATTCACCTGCCACATATGTGCATATTGGGATCACTGTGTATCAGAGTGGATAAGCAAACAATATATTGTTGAGCTTTAGTGTCATATAGAAAGATTTGCAATGGGCTTGATTAGTCATTTATCAGTGTGTTGTTATAAAATCAAGAGGGATGACATGGTACTTGCTGAATCAGTGTGGATGCAAAGCAAGGAAACTGTGAGGTTCAGTTGTAATTGTATGTCGTCTGTTTTGATCTTGATAGTGATACTGTACATTAATGATATGAGGAAGTTTGTCAAGTTTGTTGCACAGTATTGTACTAGTGAATTATGAACATAATGATATGATACTTAGATATGCAATAAGTTTAAGCATTGCTTTTTTTATACAGGTATCATATTCAAACACTTGTGGTTGAGTTTACCAGTCTAGATCACTACTACTACATTTACTATGGCTCCAATGATCATTACGGTCATGTTGTGCTCACAGCTTATGCTGTGTAGCACACTCTCCCTCTTGCTTCATCTCAATATTTTCTTTAATTCAAAGCTATCTGTGACCCTTCTGTCTCCAAAAACTTCTGTCTTAGGCACTTTCTTCCAAAGTGCCTGATGCACTGAGTTACTTCATTAATGAAAGCTATGATTCATATACCTAGACTAATACAAATTAGTACTTAAAATGGTATTTCGCATTAGGGTAGAACACACATCAGAGTAGTTGAGTTGTGCACAAGAGATCTACTATTGCTTTTTTTCCGGATTTTCAGCTGACATTCATTTTTTAAGAGGGTTATTCAATGTCTTTTTTGACTTGTATGGGTATGAATTAAGTTTGAATGCCCTATTCAGTATCACTACTTTGTAACTGAACAACAAGTGTACTCAAGGATCCCTCTCAAGAAGCAACAATGAAAGCTGTTTTTGATGTGCAGAAAAGGGCCATCTCTCTAGACCAAGGGTCAGCAACCCATGGCCCGCAGAGATTTCTGTCTGGCCTGCCAACTTATCACCTGGTCACTAATTATCTAACAGTTGTTACCTAGTTTAAGGACCTAAGTGATCCTTATGGTACATCTGATATCATGACCCTCTTCCAAGACACAGCATAGCTATCTGGCCTGCTCTCTCCAAAAGGTTGCCGACCCCTGCTCTAGAACATAAAGCTAGCAGGATAACATGCAAGCTTTGTAAACATGAGCTTTGTTTTATTATGAAGATTCTGTTGAACCAAACTCTTTGACATGGGATACAAAAACAGTTGCAATACCCAGTTTGGGTGTACATGTCTTCATCCAAACGATAGTGTGAGGAGTAGAATGCCCTGTTCAGGACCCCCACTTTCTCAGTCTGTGATACCAGTCTATCCTAAGGATCTGTCAAATGAAGCAGCATTGGAAACTTTTGTCTCTTGAGTGCTAGGCATAAGTGGGCCATCATTCTATACCATAAAGCTAGCAGGATAGCATAAAAGCATTATAATTTTTTTTTTTTTACTGACTTTGTTTTTATATTGAATAATATTCTGATAAACTAAACTCTTCGACCAACTCAGGTTTGAGAAGAGAGTAGAACCAGGATTGTATTTAAATGCAGCAGCTACAAAAACAAGGAGCTAGAAATCACATGAATCATCCTTTGTAAATAGAGTAAAATATGAAATTTGAATAAAGTACAACACCTAGCAGGAGATATGGTACCTCACACCTCTCTCTTAGCCAATAACTTGCTGCTGTCCTCACTGACAAAGGCTACTGCATTCTGGAACTTTGCTATCCTGAACCTTGTAAACTTAAAATTCTTGTTTATATTCTCCCCTGCATTTAAGTGATGGCAGCCATACTTTAAGGTGATACAAATTCCCTTCCAAGCTGCAGCCTAACAGGAGGTTGGCATCCTAAGCCAGTACCCATTAGGATTTTCCATAGACTATTCCTCACATTTATCCAAGTCAAACACCATCATTCAACACCACCACCACTGCATCCTGAAGTGTCCTTTTGTAATGCCTGTCTGCTACTATTGCTCTTATAAGCCAGGTGCACCCCTAGGTGGAATGCAACAATCCCAAGTAAGGAAAGCAGTCCTGTTTACCAAAAAATGAAGGCAAAGAATAAACTGTACAAAAGAGTTAGAATGAATAACAAAGAAACAAAAATAAGATAAAACCAATGTTTTAAGTATATTATTGGGAAGATTATTAAAACCAAAATTTGGTCACAGCTGGAATATTATAGATACAACTAAGTGATGTTTGATGTGTTATCATGCTGCTGGTATAGTTAAGTGTACAGCATGCATACTACTACTTAACAGTTCATTCTTTTACTACTACTGTATAATCTATCAGATATTGATAGAGAATACAATTTTTCAGAGATGTAGCATCAGTGTTCAGAGACTAGGGATTTATCACTATCCATATACTATAGTGAAAAGACATTTATAGGTAAATCATTACACAACTATTAAGCTTTATTTTTTTATGGAATCTACATTCCAGTTTGTATGCATGTATTGTATAATAGTATTATCTAACTCATAAGGTCAACTGATCTGAAGTAGCTTAATTTGTATTGTAGCCTGGCCATGAACCAGGTAATAGCCATTTTACTTATTAAAATTATTAGCTGATCATTGTAAATATGTAATTTTATGTAAACTGATTGTTGACTATTTTGTAGTCCATGTGCATTATTGCTGTTGTGCTGTGAAAGGTACTATATTCTTATTTTAAAAAACTTATGATACTTTAAAATGTTATCTAGTCTATAACAGTGGTAATGTTATTCTTACAAAATTTTCTGGGCCAATGGTTTTAAATTTTAGAATTTATATTGAAGGGCCTTCTTGTTGCTTACTGTCAAAATTATCTAATAATTGCTTTTCTATTTGTACTTTTACATTGTTTTTTCCTTGAGAATTATAAGTATATGTGTCCATGCTAGAGACAGATCTCATATTTTACTTGGGTATGACCAAACCAATGGTGCTTAATACCCTAAAACAGGGGTGGCCAGACTTTTGGACTCCAAGATCTAAAGACTGAAAATCTTTTATGATTTACCATACTATATAAGTACAATTGCCTCACACACACACACACACACACACCACACACACACACACACACACACACACACACACACACACACATATATATATATATTATATATGCTTGTGTTTTTGTTTGTTTATATAGGATTGTGGGGAATGGCAATCAACCAAACAAGTGACTGTTTGGCCACATCTCCCTGCCCTAAAAGAAGACTTTAGTTGTGCTTAATTTTCCTACATACAGAAGAAAGACAAGCAAAGATATCAGAGATGTCGTTCTCAAAAAGTACTTATCATCACAATGGAAACTCACTATGTTGAAAAATTTTTCTCTTCATTCAAGGTTTGCCTCGCATAGTGAGTAGAACTCATTAACAACCTTATCGCTTTATTCCTTATTATTAGTATTTAATATATATTGTAATAATTTTTTATCATGCTTAGGTTACTTGGCAATAAGGATACCTATTTTTTTATATCTATTTTTTACAGAGTGGCTAGTCCTGTAATAATTGAGAATGTTAACTGAAGTGTTTCTTGTTACATTATTTTATTATAATTAATTAACAGTAATTTCAAACTACGTATTGCCTTACTGTAATTAGCAGTGTTAAATAATATTTGTTTAGTTGTTTTTACAGTTGTACTGAAATTCTATATTTACAAGTTGTTTTCTATAGAGATAATATATGTTTGCAATATTTTAAAGGTATGCTATTCATTTTTTGAGAAAAAGTATTGGAAAGGAAAGACATTAGGGCACTAACTCTTAGACTGTTTTTATTATTCATACTGTTCACACACACATGAAACAAGCCTCCAGATTCTCTAAAGTCTCTAGGCTTGTCAGCAGAGTTGGAGGCAACAATGGCAAAAGGTGCTTTTAGAAGTTGCAATGACTTGTCTCCAAGGTTGTATGATCTTTCCTTCCTGGCAGAGAAGGTAACTGGTAGCTGGAGAAAAGGCCATCCCCACCTCGAGTGGAATGAGTTGTCTTATAGTCTGGTTTTAGGATGGAAACAGCATTCCGCTGTGTAAGATTCCATCAGAGAGGGCAACTTCATGCTTTGATAGGCCATAGTACAAATACTTTTAAGTAACTGTTCATCAGACCTCTGGAAGTATATCTGCTTTGTCTGCAGTGGGATGACATTTTTTTTCTACCAGTTCAAAGCCCTGTGCTTTGGTCTGAAAACAACCCTTCAGGTGTTCATCCAGCTGTTCACCTTGGTTTCTGCTTGGATCCACTCAAGAAAAGTATATGCTTGCTGCATTACTTGAATGTTAATTGGTTCTGTAGTCTTCCATGGCACAGTTGGTTTAAACAGAGATCAACTCTTCTATTTGTCACAAACTTGGGATTAAAGTAAACTGGGAGAAGTCAAATCTCAATTTTTACTTCAGGCAAAGTACCTGGGGATGCTCAAAAGAAATGGCAGCAGTGAGAGCCTCTCCTTCTGACCTGTGAGCATGTTTAGGGAGTTTATTAATGTAGTTAGCAGTTCCTGTCTCAACAGGAACAGCCAAACTTGATCACCTGTCATTGTTGGAGAAACTTGCTTCTGTAGCAACTGAAGCAGCACTGTTTAGCAGCAACCTTGCTTGGTCGCTGAACCAACCCCTGAGACAATCTGGATGCCTATGCCTGTCCATTGTTCAGCCTGATTCATCACATGATCCAACAGGGTCTTGATCACCCCGTGGTGTTTCAGGATGCCCCATTGGACACTTTGATGGCCACATGTCAAATGGTTCTCAGATCTGCTGACCCTATTAGTCATGGCACTGAAAAAGATAACTACTTGGCCCACTCTTTTTTGTCAGACACAAACATAGAGTACCACCAGCAAGTTCACTGCTTTCAGTTTCATGTGTGGGAGATGTTGGGTATCTCCAGCATTCTCTTTGAAAATGTACCAAAGGAAGTGGGCCATCTTGTGAGACTGGTGTAGCAGAAGGGTTCTCCTTCAGTCAGAACATCTGTTCAACAGATTGCAGACTTCCTCATTAACCTTTGTTTGAAACAAGCTGCCCTACTCTCTGTGAGAAAAGGCTGCTATTACTTTGCCCAGAACCAGGTAATCAGACTGAATGGCTTTATATCTCTGTCAGTTGAGTTAGCTATACTCATGAGAAAATTTTGAGCAGTCTTGTTCTCTTCAGAAGCTTCTTGCTCTCAAGTGGGAGATTTGACTCTTGTTCTCTGCAGCCTAACCAGGTCCCATATGACCACTGGGAGAATCCTTGGACCAAGAACTTAAATTTAAGCTGTCTCCTTACCAGCTGTAGCCTCAGCTAAGTGTATTGGAATTGTTACATTGTTTATCCCATCTAGTCAGGCACTTGAAGGACACAGGGAAATCATCAAATATTGAAGAGTCTCCTTCGACAACATAAGGTCTTAGGCATTTGTTTAAATGACTGGAATTTTTTATTGTTGAAAATTTCTCAAATCGTATATCTTAAGACAAAAAGGATGGAAATCCTAATATCAGACAATTTTAGAATGGTATGAAACCACAATAATGAAGAAGGGAACAAGCCTTATATCCTGTACAGTAGAGCTCTGAAGATCCTCTAATGGTCATGGGAAAGGAACATAACTTATCTCCACTTTCTTGCATGGTTGAAGGGGTGTTATGACAATGCCCAGCAGAAAAATTTCAGTCAATACTTTCATAGTGGTCATTACATCTCAAAGTACAGGCAACTTGTTTGTCAGTCTAATGTTCTCCAGTATCATACCTCAAAACGACATCCTGGTTCATTACTCATTTCTGGGATGTAGTGTGTCTTTTGTTCACACTCTTGTTACCTATGATCAGTAGTCTTACTATGTACAGGTCTCAAAGTATGATAGTAGTACTGTGTTAATATCAGTAGGAATGCTCCATAGATCATCTATTGAGGCTTGCCAGACACTTCTGAGATTCTGCTATACATAATAGGAGACAATCAGTTACCTCAATCAGGCTAACAGACAAAGTAACATATCTTCTCTTAGCTCCTGACAATTCCATTTGTTCATATGCAGAAACAAATCTTGGGTCTTAACAATAGGATATTTCCAAGCGCCAGCTGGTAACCAGTTTAAAACAATCAGAGATTGTAAAGCAAGGGATCTGTGAGATCTGGCAGCACCTGCACATATAAGGTGAAAGCTAGTCAGAGATCGTGCATTCAACCTGTGATGCACCAGTCTTTTCCTAACTGCCTTGGGGAGTTGACGCTTACGTTTTGCTTGCCTTCCAAGCTGGTTTTTTCTGACCGTGTTCTGTTTTTTTCAGTCTGTTTAGTGTGTGTGTATTTGTTGGTATGGGTTTCGTTTGCTATGAAAAAATACAAATTGGATTGAAAAATTTGTCATTTTGCTCAATGATGTCAACAGTCACCACTTACATGAAGAGTCATGATAATCAAAGGATATAACCTGGCTTCCCTACATTTTCAAGATATGTTCATGAGCCTAGACAGATGATTACCTCACTTTTTTTTGTTTTAAATGATTTTATCTTATGACAATGTATTTCTAGCTTTTGCATCTGACTATAAGATCAGTGATCTGCTTACACCACGGTTGGTCATTTACTTAACACTTACTTGCAAGTACTGTCACAAATCTCCAAGGACAAGGATGATATCCCTTATGGCCTTATAGGCTTAAAAGAACCTACAGAAGTAACTGAGGAGGAATTTTGAAACATATTTGTCTTATAACAGTTAAGTAAGTCATTGCCAATAATAAAGGCTTGATGGCTAATAACAGTCATTCATTTACTTATAATGACTACCATTGATTCATGGTTATATCAGCGTACAATTCACAGCTGATAATTCGTAGAGGGAGGGCAGAGCTGGTTTAAGGCTCATATGATTCATGAGAATACCTTCAAGAATATATCTTCCTTATTCCCAAAGAAAATTATCTTAAGGGCTTATAACATGGTTAAAGATCTTGACCACATTTTGTTAAGATTAGTGTTCATAGGATTTTTTTCTTATGTCAGTTCATACCTAACATCATAGTTGGTTGTTGATGTCATCCTGTCACCTCTTATATAAAGTGTCACTCTTAAATTCATGGCTACATTGCTACATTTAAATTTTGGCCATTGTCATTAAATAGGGAATTAGCCAACTTTACCTTTCTGTTCTTGATCCCATTGACCATGCCTCATTATGGTCTTAGTACTTAAGTGAATATCACCAGCTCAGATGAGCACTCCAATATTAACAGGCAACTGTTGGAGGTGCTGTAAGTCTTTTAAAGCTTTATTTACATGTTACCAATATTATAAAGTCACCAATCGGATAAAGTGATGTGAAGGGGTAATATCATTACAAACCTCCTAAGTAGTGATTCAACTTATAAGGCATGTTAGTAAATTATTCAACTTACAAGGCATGTTAGTAAATTTGATAATAAAAATAAAAATACATATTGTGACTCATATTCTATAAATACAGTGCAGACCTCTTAAATGGAATGCTTGAGCCAGGCAATATGTACGATATGATTGCTTAAGTTTGTAAAGCCATTGAATGAGGAAGACTAAGAAGGTAATACATAAAGATACCGTACTGATGTAAGTACTAACCGAGAGAGCAGTTTCCATCTTTTAATTATAAAGTAATGTATTTCTAAAGTAAGAAACTTCGTCATCCAGATTATTTTCTTTAAACATTAAACAATCATCTTGAGAAAATATGAGATGTGTGTGTACTGAGCGTTAAAATTATGTACTTTTTGTACATTTGGTGAGATGGAGATAGAGATAATAAGAAAATGCTTAGACTGATTTTGACAATTTTTTTGTTATTTTACACAATAACCTTGAGTAAAATAAGAGATTGGTATTTACTGAGTTTTAGAATAACTGTATATTTTGTATATTTGGCAGGATGGAATTGGAGGTAATAAGGAAATGCCTTGTGTGATATGGATATTTGTTATATGCATTGTCAAGAACTGAAGTTCTTTCTTGCATAGAAGCTATTATTAGTTTTCTGTGAATCCTGCAAACACTTTATAAGTTTTACGTAATTTACTTCTGTATATGAGAAAAGTTTAATGTATAAAGTTTTCATATGTACTGTTCTCGACATGGTTGGTAATGCAACCTAAAAATAGCTGGAAATGGATGTTATAATTTACACTCATGCCATAAAAAATTAAATAAGAAAATAGTAAATTAATTTCACTTCATTAGAGTGCATTATAAATTCATATGAGTGTTTTTTTGTAATTCAGATTTCTACATAGTATATACAATGAGAAATTAAAATAAAAAATGTTTATGAGTAGCTACATCAAAGGATAAATATGCACTATTTTGCATAAAATATATCTGCAATCTCACACTAACCCTATATTAGATAGTCCTTAACATTGCCAAAGTGATTTGTTTATATTATTGTTAGATCTTATGATACCACCTGTACATGTTTTATACAGCATGGTATACTTTCTGTGATTATGCTGGAGGTGATTTAAGTGTTTACAGTTTGTAATAATTTTGATGCTTTATATATTTTTTACTTTATATAATATAATAATTGGTCTGGTAATGTTTAAAGTCCAATAATTTAACACATGTAGATTTTCTTTTCATAGTTTGTTGATAGTACGGGCAAAAAGAAATTGTGGTTATTTAATGGTACTTTCTAGATGTTTCATCACAAACATTTTACATATAGCTTATGTCATTTGTTGCCAAAATCCTATACTATAGAGCATGCTACACTTCATTCTGCTGTGGAAGAAAAAATCAGTTGGATCCAATTGGATGGTACATGCACAGAGGGTTCCTCAGGTTTCCAGTGTTAAACTAAATCCATATTTATGTTTCTTACAACTGGTCAGCAGCTCCAAAGATTTCCAAGTCATGGAAGTCCTTTTTTTTTTTAACCATGTGTCGTCACCATATTTTCATTTTTAAATAAATCTTTTTGTTTATTATTTTTCTTGTGCTATGTGATATATAAGTAATTTTCTGTAACATCAACTTAGATTGTAATAATACCAAGAATGTAATTTTTCTCCAGTAACTTCAAAGGTAGTTTCAGAATTTTCTATTAGTACTTATCATTCTAATTCATTCATCAGTGCGAGTTTCTTTTCCTCAAGTTTCCCAGAAATTGTTGTAATAGTTTTTAATAGTTTAGCAACACTTGGGTTTCATTGTATTTGCGTCTTAACTAGCAGCAGCAATTAGTTTTTAGTTAATGCTCTTTTTTCAGTTTCAGGTTAATAACCATTGTCCCCTACAACTAATTTTGGTCCACTTTTATTTTATATATCTGAGATTACTGAGTCAAAGTTAGGGTTTGACTGCTTAGTGTTATGGAACTACTATGAAGTGTTTTAAGAAAAGTCCTTGTGCTCAGTCACTTTTCTTGGCGAGCTTTGTTTCATTACAACATCATTACTGTAATTTTATATCTGCACAAACCCCCAGACAGGTTAATTAAATAGAAAAGGGTCCTTCAAGTTCCCTTTTGACAAAATCACCTCACATTTTGTGAATGTTAGCTGAGCAAAAGCTAGTACGTCTCCATAGACTACTCTTCACTCTCTCTTGCGATCACTTTTAGCATACGTATATCCAGCCTTGTAATTACGTATTTTTGCTACTGTGCGCTGAAAGGTTACTTTCTTGTGTTTGTTCAATTTTTCTTCATTTGCTTTTATTGGCTGGTAGCATTCTTTGCTGACAAAAGGTGTTTTTGTAAAGTACTCAGAATTTTTAGCTCTTACATTATTTTCATGGTGATTCAGTATTATAATCATTGGCAACCAGCTAGACCTCTGTATATGCTCCAACCTTCTTGAATCAAGCTGATTCGTTTTTTTTTCTTATAGTACAGTGCACTGATTTAATAGCTTGTGTAATGGATTTTAAGTTCATAAATTTAGTTTACAAAAATTCATTTTTTTTGTATAATGAGCATTAGTGTTAAGATTACCAATAACAGAATCTCTCCTCGTGAAGGGTAGAGTAACATTTCTAAGGTCCCAAGTAACTGCTGTAAACTTTACTGTTTATTCATTCTGACTATTGGCTTCTGAGTTGGGTAACTTGTCTATACTAATTTTATATTCATAGGATTGGAACAGTAAGATTGCTACTTTTCAGTTCTTTTTGAATGAGGAATGCCAGGTTAGTTGAATTAGTTTTGATGTCAGTTTATGTATTGGAAAGGCAAAATTTTATCTCATGCATTGCTGTAAGGTTAACAATATTCAGTTATCTTTTATATTGCATCAGTGATGCGTACTTATACTCATGTGGTAGTTATTAAATTAAATTTATGTGCGTGGGAACCTAGAAAATCTTAATCTTATGATGACTTTAATTCTGTAGCTTTACAATTACGTAAAATAAAAGTTTTACGAGTATATTCTGTCGATCATAATAATGCAGTAAATATATTTATCAATTTTGTTCCATTCTTATATTTAAATATATTTAAAAAATGTAAAATTATACTTTTATATACAAAAATATTCCTTTAGTTTTACTCATGCTGTAACTTTTTAAAATGTCAAAATTTGGGAATTTTTGGAAAAATTTTATTCATATATACAGGTAACAGGTAAACTTTTCTGACTTAACAAGATACTGAAAAATACAGGTTTAGACTAATGAATTATAACAATGTAATAATGAAGTTAAAAGTTAAAATTTTTCCATAAAAAATTGGTAGTACGTACTGGTTTTTCCAAAAATTGTCTGTATACAAGCTGAAAAGCCAAATTTTTGTGTGTGCCATTTGTTAGTGTTTAGTTGTGATTTTTGTCTGAAGCCTGTGATAAACTGATATGTAGTAATATTATATTAATCCTTTTGAGTATGCATGTTATAATTCAAAAGAATATTTTATATACTCATTTTTACAGGAATAAAGTTTTATAAAGAATGCCAGTATTTTTTTATTTGCATATTTTTGTAAAAAAATTATTTTGTAAAATAAGATTCTCTTGCAAGGAAAAACCATGCTTTTCATATAATCCTTCAGTGCAAGCTGGAACAGTCGCTGAATCTTTGTAACAAAGGAGTTAACTGGAGGAGAGGGGGAGACAGCAAGAAACATTTACTGCCTATTGGTGCTGCTGTTCAACAAGTCTGGTTGATCTCGGCAGTAAAAGAGGATCAGGGATCAATTGTGAATGTGAAAAGCTCTCTGTTAAAATACACCTTAAGAAAAATTTACAAAAAAGAGATAATTCGTGGATGGTCCAAGTCATAACTGCTAATATTGGAAAATGGAAACCTACCATCACAAACCACTCTATCTCTGGCAGAAGCAGAGACCACACCAGAGAACAGTATTGTAGTATGTAAAGGTTGGACAAATGACCTAAAACAGGTTGCCCTGATTTTAGCTGTTATAAATACAATGTGCCTTACATACAATACCTAATTTCATGTCTGGTGGCTTTGTTTTTCTCTGTGAAGAGGAAACATGACCAACACCAGTGCAAGTGTATACAAATGTATGTGGAGGGGGCAGCCTGGGTAACAGATACTCCTGGTTGAGGTGCCAAAAGCATTGCCCCTACCCACCCTCTTGTGTCAACCACACATTTGCAGGTACTATCAGGTGGTTTCAGTCTCTCCACCTTTATGGGAGGAGGTTACCCAGAGTATCTACTAAATGTAGGTTATTTTTTTTTTCTTTTTTTTCCTCTATCACAGTCCTCCAATTGTACTGGGTGGTATTTATAGTGTGGGGTTCCGGGTTGGCATCCTGCCTCCTTAGGAGTCCATCACCTTTTTCTTACTATTATTATTATTATTATTATTATTCAGGAGCATGAAACCCTATTTAAGCTGAGCAAGCCCACAGGGGCCAATGATTTGATATTCAAAATTCCAATAAAGATGTATGGTTATGGTGTTCATCTGAAAGAAGTAAAATACGGCATCAGGAAATACAGAAAGAAGAGGTAAGATTTTAGAAAAGAAAAATAAATTACAAATATACTATAGATAAAACAAAATTTAAGTAAATCATTAAAATACAAGGAGAATTGTTTTAGGGTAGTTGTGTGTTGCATTCTTCACATAAATTTTTAAAGTTCCAGCCTACATCCTCATAGTCCGGGAGCTCACAGAGATTTGTAATGCATCTCGAGCTACAAAAGGTTTTGAGAGCTAAAGTCATCATCTGGTGTGATGGGGTAACCTCCACTAATGGCCATTATCCGTAAGTTATGCCGTTGGTGCGTTGGTGCCCCCCAAAATAAGTTTAAATTACATTTTGGAGTACATCAATCAAACCTGTGATAAAAGTTTAATTTTGGCACTGATTACAGATGTGCCATTCTTTAATGCGCAATTGGTGCAAAACGCATTTAAGAAGGGTCCAAATGGGGCTCCACTGTCACATTTCAATCACAATTAGAGTACATCAATGAAACTCTGTGGAAATATACCTTAGAGCTTCCTGATGAAGGA
This sequence comes from Macrobrachium nipponense, assembly GCF_015104395.2. Lineage (NCBI taxonomy): Eukaryota > Metazoa > Arthropoda > Malacostraca > Decapoda > Palaemonidae > Macrobrachium > Macrobrachium nipponense. The sequence goes on from NC_061107.1 coordinate 114,193,318, forward strand.
TCAATATTTCTTAAGTATCAATTTAAGAGCGACCTAAAGAGGGCGCTATTTTTGCACATTTCAAACACATCTTACGTACAGTGGGACTCAAATCTCATGCGACTTATTCTTTTTGTATCGTCCATATTCTCAGACTCGACGTGATGTTGCCAAGTAGTGCTATTTTTTTATTTTTTTTTATTTTTAATGTCATTCATGTCGAAAAGTTTGCGAATTCACAGCTAGCCTTATTTTCCTTATGGTTAAATAGATATAATCCCTTTTTATGCATTGGTATAATTCTTAATTTGTGTGATTTGAATTGATTTTTTAATTTTTTTTATCTTTACGTTGCTCAGTTCAAGTGTGGTGTGATAGGTTAGCGTGCCAGCAATGAAAGCACACTTAACATGCTCCTCGGACAGGTCAACATAACCATGTCTGCAGCATTATGATAGTAGACCCAATAAGCTCAACAGTCATAATAACAATTTCAATGTAGGAATATGAATTAAAACAGGTTTTATTTGAATGTTGAAGATTTCGGCTGCGTTTAAGCTGCCTGTATGTTTGGAAAATGTTTTATAGGCCTATAAAAATAATCTAAGCCATCTAAGATGTAATCTGTTACCAATGAATTTATTTGTAGAGATCACCTGTTCTTTGAGGAATATGAATTACAACCAGTTTTCTTTGAATGTCGAAGTTTCAGCTGTGTTTAAGCTGCCTGTATGTTGGAAAATGATTTATAGGCCTAAAAAAAATAATCTAAGCTTTCTGAGATGTAATCTTTACGAATGTTTTTATTTGTAGAGATTACCTGTTCTTTGAGGAATAAAAGATGATGGTGACTTTGGTTATATGGAGAAGATGGGTTATTAATCGCTTATGGTGTATAATTTATTCTTTCCTAATATAACTTAAAGTGCAAGAATGTGTAGATAACTTCATTTGCTTTCTGGCCAGAAATTGATAATATAGAGATGGGAATATTAAGTGTAAAGAAATCTAACACTTAGGCCTAGGAATAATATCTTGGCTTTGACAAACAGGCGAATATTTGCTAGTATGCTATCAGTTTTGAAATATTTAAGAAAGATAACAAATAATTATGTATGAAAATCCAAATAGTCCTTTAAACACATAAAGTAAATGTTTTTAAGATAATTTAATGGTCGCTACTCATTGTAGACCTACTTATATACCAGGTGGTTGTTGTTGCACCGACACTGATACGTCACACCAGAGTCAAAATATACAGGGTCTGCTCACGAGGCGGTACTACCCCCCTATCCCCGCCCCTTGTGAAACGTCATCAGTTACAAAAGGACCATATCTTTATGAAACTATATTTACGATAACATTTTCATATAATTATTTTTGCGATGGCGTTTTTATATAAATTGTATTTTTATTGCCGAATGTGTTGCCGAATACTACGTTAAAGTACAAAGAATGCTCTTTCAAATGATATATAGCACATTACAATTACGATTGCTTTCAAACCCACAAGCGCGCACAGAAAAATTATCTACGCACACAAAAATGCGCAATTACTTCATCCGTCATCTTACATACATTCACGTTTCGTAGCGTAACTGACTAAGGGAAGATGATAGAAAGAAACTGAAAAATGGATTGGAAAGCTGATAAAATTTACTAAATAATGCATAAATAAGACTGATAGGTGTTATCAGAAATTTTCGAGGAATTCTAGGTCAAACACTGACCAAAATTTATAAATTTTATGTAAATATTTACCACATTTTTCTTACATAATTTTTCATCTTATTACGTTTTGCCATATACCATGTAAAAGCACAAAGAATGCCCTTTTCAATTGGTATATGACACATTACAATTACAATTATTCTCAAACCCATAATCGCGCACAGAAAAATATTATCTACGCACGCAAAAATTATAAAAAATTAAGCGTTCGTGGGAGATCTGAAATCTAGCCCCGCCCCTTGTGAAACGTCATCAGATACATCCAGCCAGACTGACGAATAACTTTTTGTACTTTTTTCGAAAATATTATAATCGTTTGAGGCATGCATAATTAATACCTTTATGTATACAATTTGTGTTATATGTAAAGTTATGTGTTCGGAAATATATTTATGTGATATGAAGTGCTAATGAGAAATTTGCTGGAAATGTGTTCCCTGTATCATTTTCTTCATCATTATTTCCTTTGCATACCATTCTATCGTTATATGATGTAATTCTTATACTTTTGATATTGTTTTCTTTTTTGTGGCCAAGTCGTGCAAATGCAACTGCCATTTTACACTACCTGTATCCACATTTTGTTTGTATTTATTGCACAATAAGTATTCACAATAAGATTTGAAAATATAACTAATCTATTATTCTAACCTTTATCATAAAAAAGTTGCTTTTCAAAGTGAGGTATGAACACAGTGACAGAACTAATACATTTCTTAAGAATTATTTAAAATCTTGATAATATTACTACCTCAGAGAGAGAGAGAGAGAGAGAGAGAGAGAGAGAGAGAGAGAGAGAGAGAGAGTTGTCATGTTAAAGAAATGGACTTGAAGAGAATACAGCAAACCAGTATGTAGATAAGTCAATAAATAAGTAAAGAATAAACATATGAAGAAAGCTGGAGTAGCTATGTGTTCAAAACTGTATATTTTGTGCAATAAAACAAAGTTTGGTGACTTAAATGAGAGAATGGGTATTAAAAATATCAAACATGTGACCTCTACAGATTTTATCATCAAGATTTTATGAAAAACACCACGCGATATGGATTAAATGTATAAAAAGTAAGGGTTCTTTAATTCAGTGGAGAAACACGGGAGTGTTACTTTTGTGACGTCACACTGCGGTATTAGCTCCGCCCCCACTGCCGAGTTGAGCAGACCCTATATACTTTGAATGGTTATTAAAAAACATCAAGCATGTGACCTCTTTACAGGTTTTATCAGATTTTATAATAAAAAACCATGCGATATGGATTAAATGTATAAAACTACTAAAGCTTCTTTAAGTAATTCAATGGAGAAGCACGGGTAGTGTTACTCTTCTGACGTCACAGTATTAGCTACGCCCCCACTGCCGAGTTGAGCAGACCCTATTACTTTGACTCTGCGTCACACATGCTCCCCTCACACGTTGATATCGGTGGGTGCATTCTACTTTTGTATATACATATTTACATTTTTTCAGCGTTGAGGGTAAAAGCATCAAATACGACTATTTCAAATTTATGTTTGCTTTGGAAGCATTATTAATGTTACGACAATTTTTTTCGTTCTTTTTTTATTTATTTAACATTTGAACAGAGGTTTGATGGCGACTCGTTTTGTCAAATGCTTCAGCAATGAGTGAACGAAAGTTTTGAAAATGTTTCGTAAGGATTTTTCTGAAATTTGGGTACACGTGACATTTTCTTACAATTTTTTAAATATATGACAGATTTAACTCTTATGAAACATATTATGGCCTTAGTGTATGCGATACTCGCGTTTTCACATTGAAATAAAAGATAAATATGGAGCATGCTAGGTTGCCAGTTAGTGAATTTTGAATGAAATCCTATGGAGTCATGTCGCATGAGATTTGAGCATCACTGTACATTGATGAACTTGTAGAAATATCCTTTAGAGCTTTATTAAGTGTCGAATTTGGTGCAAAAACCATTTAAGAAATGCCTAAAGAGAGTGTTATAATCAACATATGGCGGATTAAAACAAATTTTCTAGCTCCATGACCTCTTTGTATACCATGAATAAAACTTCGTGGGAATATTTTTTTTATCTGATATAGAAGAACAAAGGAACTACAAATTCATATATTTTAGTATTTATTCATACAAGAAAGGTGCACTGGGGAAGAGTGAAATACAATTTACGTGCCAATACTGTTTACAATTCTATATTTATTTATGGTATTTATACCCAGATATTATATAATATCTAACGTATCTAACTCATGAATTATTAGTTTTTAAAATCTAGTGTGCTATCCTCAGCTCCATACATTGTGGCTGTGAACCTCTGAAGAGCTTGTTTCGTCGTGTTAGAAACTGCAGAGCTCATTGCCATTACTCTGAAAGTCTTCTGGTAGTGAAGTTGCTTTCTAGAGTTTGGAGAGGCCTGACCTTCACTTTTCTGACAAATGCGGATGCATAGTCTGATCCCGTGAAGGCATGGAAAGCTGGCAGCACTGCACAAAGATCTAGTCCCAGTTCCTTCCATATTGCTGTCAGGCTGACTTAACGACGATTGTTCACTGAAACTGCTCCAATATCCATCCACAATGTTGGCAGAAATCTATTGCAGTGGTACAATAACATCACTGCAATGCCTGTGTCAGATGCCCTGACCATTATGTGTCCATTCTCACTATCAGCTGATAAGGAATGCAGACAAATCTTTGTGTCTGCCTCTTCATGGTTGTTCTTTAATCCATCCACTGTGTTTTGCTGTATCATACCCTCTGTCACCTGCACCTGGAACTTATAACATTCCCCTTGGACATCTAAGAAGACTTCACGATCCCCAAAAATGTTAGCATTCGAAGAGCTTGGCCATTCATGGGCAAGAAACTGGGGTAGCTGCTTCTTGAAGGACTTGGACTTTAGGGCATAGTTTAGATTTCTTGGCACTCGTCTCTGCTCTGACCCTGTGATGATGAAGGTTCTGTCACAGATCCCCGCCCGTTTCTTTCAGTGTCCTTTATTGAAGGCTGTGGATAGTCATCAAAGATGTGTATGCGTTTGGCTGATGTTGCTAAACTCTGGGTAAGAATACTTCTGGCTAACCCTCTGTATGTGAGGGGCAAATTTGGTGGCAAGGTATGTAAGAGAAACTGTCCATCTATGATGTAAGCACTGACTTCCTTTGGCTGCTCTTTGAGACCTTTCACTTTACTCTCCAATATATTAAAGAGTGCACTCTTATCGGTCTTCACCATTACTTCTTCAGGGCTGGCCTAGGACAGAGGTACTGGGATCAGTGGGTACTGGAGAATATGCTGCATGTTAGGTCTCTTCTTGGTGAACAGCACAAGGAGGCATCCCATCAGATTATTTGATCCTTTAAGGGCTGCAACTTTCGTGTTCTTTGTCCAACGATTGCTTGCACAGCCATCTACAAAGGTTTTCAGTTTTTCTTTCTTTATTGCACTTTCAAACTTGTTTGGATCACTCACGCAAGCCTGGATGAATCTTTGTGCCTGACTTTTCCTTAGTTGGTACGTTGAGGAGGCTTTCACGGATTTCATCATTTGTACCTTTTTCTGTGCAAAATGTGGATTGTTCGTATCTAAGATTTGCTTGATGATTTTCTGAAAGATCTTCAGAAAAATCATCAAACATGGTCACGTTGAATTCGTTTGGCCTAAGTTCTTTAGTGACATCTTCTTTGCTAATCAATCCTGTCATCTCTTATAGCTGACTAATGAACAATGCTCAGGTAGCCTTTATTACCATCCATCTGAGGCGAGCGGAGTAGTCATTAGTAAAAGAGGTGATTCCTGGCATTTGAGATGCGGCGTCGGCATTGATAGTTTATTCCAGTGTCAAATCCATAGGAATTCTGCTGAAATCATGCTCTGTCCTTTGCAATGTGAATACACCCTGATTAAGTATCTCTCTAAGGCCGGGATGAGTCTCATCAATATTCAATAAGTCCAATTGGTATTTTGTTAACCAGTGGGAATAGTTGATGTGGCCTATGACAAAGAACAGGTCAATGATCAGTGTCAGTGTGAAGACAAAGAGCTCGATGTTATTTGTCATGATAGCTCTTTCAAGTTGGTGAAATATGTTTTTATTTTGTACTCCACATACATCATCCAGAATTTTGCAGTGTATCCATGAGCTCCTGATACAATTGCCTTGGTGAATTCAGAATACTCTTTCGAATACTTCTCAGAAAGATCTGTATTGATCATCAGCTCAAGCCCATGTTCTCCTGTATTGGTACAGTGGTACCTCGAGATACGAAAGCTGACACGAAAATTTTACTGCTCTACATACGAAAAGTTTTAAAGATACGAAAGGTTTCTGAAAGTACGAGATTTGCCCGATAACAATTTTGAAACTTGCGCCGCCATCTTAGTTCTAGTAGACTCACCACCATCCTCCTGCTCTCCCATTGGTTCCTGATGTAGCCAAGCCATGAGATCCTCTCCTATTGGACAGCATCCCTCCCATCATGCATCTTACGTGGTGGCGTACCTTCGCTCGGCCACTTCGCACCCGAAGCTTTATCCTACGCATGCGGCATTCGTTCGGTCCAACGATTTCGTTTAGTATCGTAAATTCGTTAGTGATTTCGTTGTGCTACTTTATCATGTTGTGAGAACCTAATTAGTATACGTACTACATACGTAACTTAATTACGTACAGTACATATTAGTCATGGGTCCCAAGAAAGTTGCCTGAAGTTCACAGAAAGAAGAGAATGCTTTCTATGGAGACAAAAATGGAGATAATAAAAAGTATGAAGCTGGCTTGCAATTGAGTGTGATCGCTAAGGAATACGGCCGAAATCCGTCGACGATAGGCACCATCCTTAAGCAGAAGGAAGCCATCAAAGCAGCTACACCTTCCAAGGGCGTGACTATTTTGTCCAACAAGAGGAGCCATGTGCATAATGAAATGGAAAGGCTGCTTCTTGTATGGATCGAGGACAAAGAAATCGATGGCAATACGATAACCGAGACGGCAATCTGCCAGAAGGCCAGCGCTATTTTCGGCGATTTGATTGCCCAAGCCGAAGACGACGGCGGAGAGGGGACATCAACGGCAACCCCAGAGTTCAAGGCTTCTCATGGGTGGTTTGAAAAAATTCCGTAAACGAACTGGCATCCATTCGGTGGTGAAGAAATTGAGGAGCGCTTACACATTGCCGGGCCCTCCCGCCCGCCGCCGACCGAAATCGGCGGAAGAACACCAAAACCAATATGGCGGCGATACCAAAACAATAATAAAGAAACTAGTACCAAAAGTTGAAGCGAAATGGTAAAGGGGGACCCCATTGGGAATCCGAGGCTTTTGGGCGGGGGGGGGGAATACAGATACGAGTGTCGTTGACCACCGAAAACTTTATATATATGGTAATGGGGGAGCGTATTGGGAACCGGGTGTGTTTTTTGGGGGTGGGGGGGGGACGCACAGACGGCTGTGGGAGGGAAAAAACGTAAAATTTAACATTAGGTTGACCTCTTACTCTGCAACTGCTCTGCGGGCAATGCTAGCCTACTACCGACCCAAGTTGGGCCTGCAAGTTATTTCAAAATTGTTGACCCCTCCCACTCTGCAACCGCTCTGCGGACAATGCTAGCCTACTACCGACCCAAATTGGGCCTGCAAACGTATTTTAAAATTGTTGACCCCTTACTCTGCAAACGCGATGTGGGCTATGCTAGCCTACTGCTTACCCAAATTTAGGACTACGTACTTACATATTTTACTCTCCAAACGGGAAACGATTTGTGTGTGTTGTCGGTAAGGCCGTGGCGGAACGGCGCCTTCGCCCCTTATCCACATTTTTAAAGATTCATTGGCAGGCTCGACATGTTTTTGGCAAGTGGTTAATATTGCGCTGCGCGCACTAACCACAGGGATTACAGTGGGCCGACCAACCTAACCGCGTGGCTGGCCAGTCTAACCGCGGACAATCCACCACCTGCGAGCAACTACATATCCGCGACCAATCGATTTATGTGTGTTGTCAGTAAGGCCGTGGCGGAACGGCGCTTCGCGCCTTATCCCCATTTTTAAAGATTCTTGGCAGGCTCGACATGTTTCGGCAAGTGGTAATATTGCGCTGCGCGCGCTAACCACAGGATTTACAGTGGGCCGACCAACCTAACCGCGTGGCTGGCCAGTCTAACCGCGGACAATCCACCACCTGCGAGTGACTACATATCCGCGACCAATCGATTTATGTGTTGTCAGTAAGGCCGTGGCGGAACGGCGCTTCGCGCCTTATCCGCATTTTAAAGATTCTTGCAGGCTCGACATGTTTCGGCAAGCGGTAAAGATTGCGCTGCGCGCGCTAACCACAGGATTTACAGTGGGCCGACCAACCTAACCGCGTGGCTGGCCAGTCTAACCACGGACAATCCACCATTTTAAACTACCATTAAACTACCCTAGATACATTATTGCACTTACCTTACAATTGAAAATCTTCCATGTCAGAGTCGGAGAATTCTGGTTGGGCGATTCTGGGCCTTTTGACTGGGGGCGGGACGTCTAGCATAGGCATTTCGGTTTGAACACCGCAATCTCGGGTTTGTTGAGGTTGAGGAGTACTGCGGGCACAAAGGACGGATTTTCGTTGGTGACTCTGCTTTCTTAATGGATATGTGCGTTTAATGAGTTCGAGGAATGTTTTTGAATGGGCAACCACTGTTGTTAAAGTAACGTTTTTTAATGCAGTACATTGAGAAATAAGAAGGGTACAGTGTTTCCTCACCGTACCACTCCGCCGGCAAAACTGTTTTCTTTTTTAAAACCAACAGCCATGTAGATTCGATAGTGTTGGTGTGTATGTTTTTGTCGGTTGGATTGACAAAGTGTAAAGAGTGATTGATACTTAAGTGTTCTTTAAGGTGCTGACTTAGTGTAGTGGTATGATTTCCAACAGCCTGAAATAATGATTGAATCTGGATGAATATTTTCAATGAGGATGGGGTAAGCAGGGTTTCGGCCGATCGGTCCTGAACGATTTGGAAAAAACGTGTCCTTTGTTTCGCGGTCTATTCCACCTAAAACCCAACAACCATCAACACGCCGACCTTTGTTGAATTTACGTTTGCCAAACTTTGACTCGTCAATTTCAACAATGTGGCCGGGTCCACCACGATTTTGCGATTGTCCTGGACCAAAATGTCGATACAGACTTCCCCGGCAGAAATTATACCAGTCCACCATGGTGTTCGGTGAACCGATATGGAGAGTCATTTTCATAAAGGCCTGTGGTAGCTCGTGGATCCAGCCATAAATTAATTGAGGATTGTGCTGAAATCCAGGTGTGAGCGGGAGAAGAAAGAGCTGTTCCGTATCGTTGTTCTTTTACGACATGTGCGAAGCTGCAGCGCCACACGAAACTGTCTTCTTCTTTAAGAAGGCTCACGGTTCCCACTTTACACTTGTCACAAGTTCCACTGAAATTGCCCAACAGTCCGCTTTTGTAAAGATATGTACGTAGTACATCAACATCTTGGCATAACGTATATAGACACACAAAAGTAACCGGACTTTCACTCAAAAAATGCAGCGAGGGACGGATGTGACTGCTACGGGATGCGTCTAGTTGACTGCTTTGAAAACTTCGCGGGGTGGGGTCGGCCCCCAGGTGATAAAGGCCATGCTGGGTCGTAGGGACTAGTTACCGTGGCGTGGATTTGGGTGTTGTGCGGCCAGGGAAATTGGTAATTGGCTCCCAAAACTGTAGGTAAATAATGACGGAATAGGCCTACAGTGTCACCCATGTGAATAAAGTGCGGTATCGTAACGGAATTCACAGAAGCAAAGGCAATGGGGTCTTGGTGAGGTTTTTAGAGGATACAGTTTTGAAAATTCGCGGCGCGGAGGAGCCGCCATGTTTGTTTGGGTGGCGTGCGGCCCGGGAAAATGGAAAAATTGGTTCACAAAAACTATAGGTAAATAATTACGGAATACGCATACATCGGCACCTATGTTAATAAAAAGATGTATCGTAACGGGAATGACATTAGCGTAAGCAATGGGGCTGGGCGGGGTGTTATAGGAGACATGTTGCCTTTTTTTAATGTTCGCAGCCATGTTTCGAGGGTTTAGGTCGTGAGAGGTCGGGGTCGTAGGGACTAGTTACAGTGGCGGATGGATTTGGGTGGGCGTGCGGCCCAGGAAACTGGCCCGGTAAACCATAAACTACCCGAAATTGAAATTACGTAAAGTATAAAAAAGTAAAAAGAAATGTAAAAATAAAAAAAAGACAAAATAAATTTTAAGTTTTTTGTAAAGTTAAGTGTTACAGTTTTGTTAATGTGTTTTGTAAAGTTTAGTTTGTTTTTTCTGGCATTTTTTTTATGTTTCGTAAAGTTAAGTGTACGTATCTGCCGTTTGTCCTCCTCCTCTGCTGCCACTTTCGACCATAGCCTCACTCGAAAGGTAAGCTTCCACATTTTACGTTACAGTAATAATACATTTCTTGTACACTAATATACACTTTATTTACAAGTTTTTGCTTTTTTATTATTTAAGGTTACGTATTGAATGGTCCAAATTGTTGTAGTATTTCATTGTTTATAGGTCAATTTAGCTTTATTATGAAATTTACTGGGGTGTTTTTGGAGGGCTTGGAACGGATTAGCCATTTTACATGTAAAATGTGGTCCAAGATACGAAAAACTCATGATATGAAGGGCGCCTCGGAACGGATTAATTTTGTATCTCGAGGTACTACTGTATTTGCTTTCACAGTAAATATCTGGGTAAGAAGCTCTCTGTAATCACATGTCCTCGAGAAAGGCATTGAAATGCAGGCTTTCAAAGGCAAGGCCAAGTAGAGGATGGAGCCTCTTGCATTGGTTGAAGGGTTTTCCTGTGAGGAACCCAATCAAGAACTGGTGCAAGGACACCAGTCTCTATAAGCATGTAAGGTCCTCCTGATTCTGCTATGGAGTTTTCCAGAGGCCTTGAAAAAAATGCCATCTCTATATGGAAAGCACCCATCATGATGAAAACATTTTCAAATGTTGGAGATTCTGTAGCCTGGATTTGCATGGCTGGTCTTGCTGCTGCAAATCATATGTAATCAGTCCATACTCTTTGGTTGCATTCTTCAGCACACTTCTGGGTTGTTCAAAAGGTTTGTTGCACTTCTGAAAAGCTGGTGAAGGGCTTGTTGGTTTGGCATGATCCTTGTAGAAGATGGCATTGGGAAGAACATTAGTCTCAAGTGCGTGGCTCTTATCTACACGAGCTCCAGATGTCTTGCAGTGATTGCAGCATAAGGCATGGTAAAAATAGATGAGTTCTTATCGGTAAAGGCAGCTATTTTGGGGACACCAAAATAGGGGCAAGAGATGTGTCTGCGACAGTGAAGAGACCTCTTCTTGGCAGCTTTCTTTGCTCTTGGTGTTGCCTTTTTAACTGGTGTTGGTGTTTATCACTCTGTTGACTGCTGCTATGATCTCCTGGCAAATTTTGATACAGAATTCCCATTGTATCATGCAGTTGTATCGCTCCCAGACAACATCTGTGTCATCTCATCAAAGTTGTCAAAAGCGAGTCCCATTGGAGCTCTTGCCAAAGTGTCCTCAGGCAAGCTTCTATCGTCTCTTGGATTGCTTAACCAGTTGATGTTTCGAGTTCTTCCAAGCATGAATAGTTTGAGACAATGCCCAAACCTATTCAGAACTTCAGTAAGCTTCTTGCTACCTGTGACAGATCTTATAGCCATACTAGAGTTACATGTTCTGCTGGTTTTGCACGGCCTCTTTTGACATTTAATTTGTTTTCCACGCTCGGTCAGATATGTTGCCTGTGTACAGAACTTTGAAGAAGTTCATCACAGGCTGGGTACAAATGTGTCCCAGTCTCTGATATCAATTCAGTGTTGGATTAATCTGGCATATCTTTTTTGTAACATTTAACAGCTGCTTTCACAATATTACAGCGCTTGGTTGAGGAGTCGTTCCTTGGATTCTGTGTAGATATAATCCACACATACGGATCATCAACAATTACAGCATTGTAAAGAGTACTACCTAATTTCTTACCTACCGGACTCTGGGCCTTGATTTTGGACCCAAAACTTATTTGTTAGGTTTCGCAACAAATTGTGCTTATGCATAGGAGACCATCAGCAGAAGAACAAAAGCGTCCTAAATAACAATCTACACAGATGTCAACAGTTCTGCACGTTGTCAGGAATTAAAAACTTCTCAACATATTCATGGATATTTCTAACAGCAATTATTTTCTTTTTCTGAGGAATGTCATCTTTTTTTTTTTTTTTTGTTTAGTACTAGAAGTTCTATTGACCGTAAGCAAGAATGCGCTCTTGCATGAATGATGATACTTAGCTTCTTTTGCCACCAGGTCTACACCAATGACTTTCGAAAGGACTGGCTGGTATCCTTGCAGTAGTTCAGCAGCCTCTTGAATCCTCTGTCCTGCTTCTAGTGTTTTACATGATCCTAAAAATTCAAAAAGCTCCTCATTTTTTCTCCTCTTTTGATTACAGAAAAGACAGGTGACAGGAAGAATTCCAGATGATTAGGGTTCAGCATTGTCATCTACCCTTGCAGTGGAATGTAAATGCACCAAATTCCTGTCTATCTCCAGGAGCTGATGTTGTGGATGTAACGGCTGTGGGCTGTGAGTTTCTGGTAGCAGGATACATGATAACCATCATTCTCATCTGGGCTCTCGGGCAAGGTGACAACCAAGTCATAATAACCGATTTCTTAAAAAGAGATTTTTTACGCCTCTTTTCAGCTGCGGTTTGCACAATACTCCAGTTCTTCTCATGCGGAAGGGTAAAACATTCTCAACATTGTTTCTCTCCGAGGGCTTCCAGCATGGAGAATACAACGCCTGTCACGTCTGGAGCCAGGAATTAAAAGGGCTTTTATTCTAAGCTAGAACACGTTCTATATAGCTACATCAATAATTAATTTTCATTGAAAATGAAATTAAAATGTCTTTCATTTCACGTAATAATCCAGCAATGTGTAGAACACACTCGGCTCTCAATATGGAGACACTCAAAAAAAAAATCTCAAATCCTTAAGTTTTAAAATAACCCATAAACTCACAAAAGATCTCAATATAATAGTAGGTTATCAAAATTTAAACTTAAATTACAAAATATTACCAAAATTTATGCTCTAATACTCTGCACAAGGTAATAATATAAACTTATCAGTTTAGACCCTTCTTAACTGGCTAACTTTCATACAAAGCAAAGTTGCCACCATACTGGTATTATGGAAATCTAATTTTCATACACACGAGCACCTGAAAAGAAAAGGCACATTTAATACTGATAGTCTGAATTGTATTGCTTATATATTCAGTGAAACAACAGTATAGTGATAAGATAAACAGAAGAGCTCACAATGTGGTGGAGATGACATGAGTGAATATATAGGCCTAAAGAAAATTAATATAGATCTTTCAATGTGCTAATAATAACACCCTCTTTTAGGCCGTTCTTAAATGGGGTTTTGCACCAATTAGGACACTGAAAGAACTGCTGATCCTTTATCACCCGAAGCTCTAAAGGATATTTCAACAAGGTTTCATTAATGTACGTAAGACGTGTTTGAAATGTGCAAAAAAAATAGCGCCCTCTTTAGGTCGTTCTTAAATGGGGTTTGCACCAAATTTGATACTTAAGAATTACTGATCCTTCATCAGAAAGCTCTAAGGAATATTTCCACAAAGTTTCATTGATGTACTCAAATTGTGATTTAAATGTGACATCGCCCACTTTGGACCCTTCTTAAATGCGTTTTGCACCAATTGTGCCATTTAAGAATAGCCATTAGGAGGTCCCATCACACCAGCTGATGACTTAAGCTATCAAACCTTTTTGTATCGAGATGTAATACAAATCTTTGTGAGCTCCCGCACTATCAGGGAAATTGTTCCACAGTCCAAAGGTGTGAGGAATAAAAGACTTACAGAAACCAAGAAGTTGCAAATGGCAAGTCAAGTCTAACAGAGCACAGGGAGAATAGAAATTGGCCTGTAGTTGTTGTGGTCCTGCGAATTTTGCCACTCTGGGACATGCATTGCACTATATTGCTAAGCTTGTGCTCATCTGCAAAGATTGACTCTTGGGAGTCAACACACTAAAAACTTTAAAAACAAAATGGAATAACCTATCAGGATCATCTCCATCCCAGCAATCAAGGCAATTCAGCCTTTTTTTCCCCCTATGGCCAGTAACCAATCTACCATCATCTGTTAGTAGTGGTGAAATGGAAGACAACCCTGACCCAAAGATGATGCCAATTTGGTCCACCACAGATGAGGCTGCGTAATTCCTTCAAGTTTCCTTCTCAAGAAATTATTGTAAGTTTCTCTTGGCTGCATGGTAAATTCTATTCACAGCATGGCAAGACTACAAAAATGATGTAATTTTCATTTGAAGTATTTCAACTCCATGCATTGAATTTGGTCTGTTTGTCATGGTAGCCTCGTCTGCATGTTCATCAGATTACTTGATCACACTGCAAAGTCCACATTCACTGTCTGATCTTCCATATCATAGCATTAATTAAACAAAAAGGTTTTAAGTTTCTTTTTGAAAGACTTCAAATCATCAATCTGCCTCAGCTCAAGAGGAAGCTTGTTGTAATAATCTAGGAGCTGCATACTTAACCCCTAAAATGGACAGGGTAATAAATCAATATGCGGCACCTCAGGCTGGCAAAACTTTGTGGTCGGCCAATTTAGGAAAAAATATCTCAATGGAAAGAGGAAGATATGCAAATGCACATGGCGTAAGAGAAGAATTCTAAAAAATTTTGTTTCCATACCTTCCACGAGAAGCTGAAAATGACTATTTACAACCCGTTGTGGGGCCTCTTTTACAAGACAAATCGTAAATTTTACGGAGTTATACAAGATTTTTCTAAAAAAAAGTTTTTTGATTTTGTCAAATTATTATACCTCACTATTGGAAAAGCTTACATTATCTTTATGTGGCGTGCAATGTCAGAGAAGTTCAGCGAGTACTGGGTATGACTGGTTATTACTGTATATTCGTGCAAAATTTCTCATATCTTGCTCAGCCTCTTACCAAATTGTTAGAGAAAGGGCAGAAGTTTGTGTGGTCTTCTCAGTGTGAGGAAGCATTTATTAAACTTAGGTTGGTGTTAGTATCTAACCCATTACTGACTTCTCCTAATTTTCCAGAGACCTTTTATTATTGCAGTGGATGCCAGTGACATAGGTATTGGGGTGTCCTCTTTCAAAGGAACTATGTAAGAGAGGTTCATTCTGTATCATATTATAGTTGAAACTTACGGGACCGTTGAGAAAAATATTCCACTATTGAAAAGGATGCCCTTGCCTTGGCCCATACTCATGTGCATTTTAAGCTGTACGTAACCAATTTTTCTTTTCCCATAGAAATTTGGAAGGACCACAACCCACTGGTTTTTATTGAGAGCATGAAAGAAGCCAAACAGAAAATTTTACGTTGGGCTCTGCAATTGCAAGAATTCTCTCTTGTGATAAAACACGTCAAGGGATCAGAGAATCGAATTCCCGATGCCTTTCACGTATATAGACTTGATCATGACTTGGCTCCCCTCCCCTCGCCCTTCGGCGTCTCGTCAATAGGTTTGCGTGAATTTTAGAGATGTTGGGATGAGTATGAGTGTGTGTTTAACTCGGAGTTTGGTTTATTAGTTCCTAGGCTTTCTTAGTGAGACATTTAATGTTTTTGTCTATTTGTTTTCTTTTGACCCAAAGGATAACCTGTGGTGACCAAAACACTGGCGGTCATAACAGGTAGGCCAATGTGGTAGTGTCTGTTATGTGAAAATTCAGTGTTATTGGCTGAATTGGAGACAGTCAGAGTCTCTGGTGATAACTATTTTGTGTACTAGTTTGACCTTAGTTTATTTTGACTTGGTCTTCTCGGTTGGTTAGGCTGGTAAGTTTTCTTTATTTGTGTGACAATTCAGTTTTTTATATTTATGTGTTGTAGTGGTGTTAATTAGAAATCTTATTTCAGGTTTCAGAGTGATGCCTTACTTGTCCTGGTTATGTATATGTTTAGCGTTGGCTTTAGGGTGATGTATTAATTCTTCTTTTACGGATTTTTGGTTTTGTATTTTTATAGTTTAAAAAAATGTGTTCTATTGGAATATTTTGTTTTGTTTTGGGAGAGGAAGATATTAGAAAAGCTTAGATTATTTTTATTTGGTTTTTGTAAATTTAGATTAGCCCTGTTTTTCTAGGTTTAATAATTACTTTTTAAGCATCATCTTGTGGCAGAATAGCCTTTGTTTTGTCTGAGTATTTGTTTATATATTATTTTTGAAGTTTAAGTGCCCGTTGTCTGGTCATTTAATTACGTATTATTAAAACTATCATCTTAACGATTGTTTTTCTTTTTTTTTTACGTGTGTATGAACGCGTCTTAGTGATGTCTGGACATTGGTGCTCGGACAGAGACACAGAGTTCAGTTCGGGGTAAAGCACTCCCCTGATATTATCCCTTGAGCAGCATACTAATTTTGGACATTGGATGACGATTATTTGGTGGATTATTTGGATGACGATTTTTGGATTACACTTTGGATCCTCGCCTTGGTCTGTTGTCTGCAGGTTCTCTAGTCACCTGTGACTCGAGTGTCTCCTGCCCCGACCTGCGGCTTGGGTGCTTTGATATGAGACTCACAGGTGCTCCTGTCACCTGCGACTTAAGCCATTCCCGAGGTATTCTCAGGGAATTGGTGCCGT
This sequence comes from Macrobrachium nipponense, assembly GCF_015104395.2. Lineage (NCBI taxonomy): Eukaryota > Metazoa > Arthropoda > Malacostraca > Decapoda > Palaemonidae > Macrobrachium > Macrobrachium nipponense. The sequence continues at coordinate 114,209,760 of NC_061107.1, forward strand.
CGCTTTCTCCCGGCACTGACGGGAATTTACCTGCCACTTCTATGTCTCCTTCCAGCTGCTGTGAGTGTGGACTTGGGAGCTTGCTATTTCGTGAGATGGCCTGTAGGGAGGCTGACGCCAGGTAGGACTAAATATCACTGATTTTCGTTCAGGATTACTCTGGCGTTCATGACCTGCCCTCTTAGCTGATTTGGAGTTTGGATCACGGCCCTGATATTGTTTCTCTTTGGATGCCTTCACTTATGTGAGAAAAACTGTAGTGGTTATATATGCATTCTATATGTATTTTTCCATATTTGAACCGGGTCTATATAATGTTACCCATAGAGTTGTCTTCTAGAGAAAGTTTTCGCGTGTTTAGGTTTGTGGTTTTAGGTAGGGATAATAATTATTTTCTTGTTTTACTGACCTCTGCCTTCCTTCTTCCTTTGACTTAGCATTAGGGTAGTTTTTGGTCTGGCCAGCAAAATTGTTGGATCCAAATAAGTTATCTATTAAAAATTGTTATTTTCTCTTTCTTAGATAGGGTTTAGTTACTTAGTTTTAGGGAATCTAGCGTGATTCTAAGGACTGGTATTTGTTCTTCCTTATTATTAAGTTCTTGTGGTATTTGTTACATCCAACAAGGTTGATTTAAGTTTTGAATTTGTTAGGCATTAAATATTGTTAAGTTTTCTTGGGTGTTTGTTTTCATTGACCTTTAACACTGGGTTACAAGAAATCACTGACAACAACCGAAATATAAAACAAGAACTTGCAAAACAACCCCGAGGGTTGTACCTGTTCCAAAAAATCAGTGCACGAATTTTCCGAGACGTATCTTCCGCCCCTTCATATTTTCTTCTTTGTAACGTAAAGACTATTTGTCAAGCATAAGGCAGATTGGCGGTTGTTGTGAAATGGTTCCCTTTTGTATTATATACATTTATTAGTCATCGCCTCTCCTCCCTCATTGCTTAATGGCAAAATTCTTGTTATTTTATAAATTATATGAAAAACGAAGGAATGTTTCCTTCTTAAAGATAATTAAGTTGATTAAAAAAACTTAAACCGATCGTCTCGGGTATAAAACCCCTTGCACGCCGTTCTCGGTCTCGGCCTCTCTCTGTTAACTGACATGATGCAGGTAGCAACACGTCCGGGTCTTGAACGTGGCATGCAGAATTGGAATTTATTTTTTTAATAAAAATAGTTAAATTTAGATGTGTTTACCTATCGAGTTGTCCATGTGCACGGGCTAGAACCTGTCCATCAGGCACGAACTAGTGAAAGTCGCCATAACATTCGCAACAGTAACACTCACACAATATCAAAACAGATAAGAAATAAAATTAGTAACAATATTTATTGTAAAATATTTCTTTTCAAAATACATTTATAATTGATATATACTATTATAGAAGATAAAAACTAAAACCAACAGCAACCCCTTGGTATATTTAAGAGAAAATTTACATAAAGATGTCATGTAAGATCCCAACTAAGTCCTGAGCCACTGAGTCCCTCATATTTGCAAGACTAAAAGTTGCCATTAGTGAACCTATGGGCTATAGAAGTAATGGCACCTCTTTCCCTCCTGATTCCCTCAAATCGATGGTGTGTAATATTCGTGCAAAATTTCTCAGATCTAGCCAAACCTGTTATTGCTACTCATGTGGGCATGTCTGTCCATTAAGGTTTAAAGGTTCTGGAGCCACAAACTGAGAAAAACGCCGGTCTACCAACTTGAAACCATCCGTAACTAGTCTTGTACCAGGTTGATTTATTGGTTGTATAAACTATAGTAGGTCCCTCAAATACCAAGAAGAGCTGGTCTCAACAACTTAATGGGGTCAGAACACATAACGAATATTATTCTGGCCTTCACAAGAAAGCCAACGCAAATCGATTAAGACGAGTAATCCTGTCCCGTGGAGCAATGCCTTTTATTAGTACTGCTGCTCTTCATAATTTTCTGCAGTTTCTTGAGCTGTACATTGTGTAACTTATAGTAGGGTGAGGTGGGTGTATACCAACTGAGGGGGAACACCGACCGAATGCTCTGGCACGAAAACTATTTCAAACTTCGCGCCGAAACTCACCACCAACACAGCAACCATCTCGGTGAATAACACTGAAGCAACAGGTTTACGCCATCACGTCCTCTATGTTTATCAGGTAAGAAAATTGATTTTATGGATGTAAGTTGTAATTTTAAACACTTCTCATATAGTGTCTCACGTCTCTGAATATGGTGTGATTGTTTCTAGTTAAGTGTCATTACAATATTATCGAGTAAACTGAAGTGTGTCCTTTCGAAGTGGCTGCCACGGCATTGCTTAAAAAAGAGCATGGTGCGGGGGACTACCGACCGTAAACATGCCGGGAAACGTCGACAGCCAACACAGATGCGTGAAATTATGAATATTTTGAAATATTTTTGAAGTTTTGAAATTTTAAATATTTTCGAAATACATAACAAAATGTGGAACAGTGTTTTTTTGTGTAAAGTTGAGAGTGATATTTAGTGAATTATGATGCAATATCAGTGTCATTATGCTAAAAAAAGGAAATTTTTATTGGGTGAGTTCAACTTTACCTATTCATATGTCTAATGCCATTAAGTCTTTCTGATCTAGCCTACAGCCTTCTTGGAAGCCTGATCATCAGTGTCATTATGCTAAAAACAGGAAATTTGGTTTTTGGAGGGTTCCCCCACCCACCGGACGGTGCTTCCCCGCATTTTCCGAGCATCGACCAGGTCCCGAAAAATTTCAATGTGTAAAATATGACACTTATTCTCTGAGTTAAGGGTTTATGAGTATACAAAAGGTGGGCCATGTTGTGTAATTTGTTTTGGGCATAGTATGCACTCTCTCAGATACAAAATGGGTTTTTTAGGCAATTTTTTCTACTAGCTAATAAGTGTATTCCCCCACCTCACCCTACACCAAGTTACAATAAAAATCTAGACAGTTTATAACACAGTTGCTGACAAGATTCTTAATAGAATTCTCATCAAGATATTTACTCACAATGGCTATATCCTTGAGATGATATCCAGAAACTTTCAGTCCTATTAATTTATAATAGACTGAGTGGCAGGTCACAATCCAAGTTCACCCCCAGATTACGTACCCTATTAGCTGTCAGGACCCAATTTTCATTTATACGCAGTTGATTAACTACATAAGGGGGTCGACTAAGGTGGTAGGAGTATCAAAGAAAGTACAGGAGGGAAGGCTGAGATGGTATGGACACCTGTTGAGGAGAGATGAGGACCACGCTGGGAGACATACTATGGGGGTGGAGGTGCGAGGAAGAAGAAGAAGAGGGAGACTAAGAAAGAGATGGAATGACTGTGTGAGAGGAGACTTACATGAGAAGGGAATTGATGAGGCAGAAGCACAGGATAGAAATAGATGGAAACTGCTCATCCGAAACGGCGACCCCATATAAAAATGGGAACAAGCTGCAAAGAAGAAGAAGAAGAAGATTAACACCCAACTTCCTAGAGTTGTTTTCCTTACCGACTATCATAAGCCCAGTTTTATTTTTGTTCCATTTCAACTGTTTCAAAGTCATCCACTGTTTAATATTGATACAGTTTCATCTAGTTTTCTAGTTGCATCCTCAATATTTGTAACAATGAAATAGAATTGTGGGTAGATCTATATTAGCTACTATTCTGCGGCGGCCTCGACTATGGCAGTTGCGGTGTTTCTATGCAGTTTTACCTCATGAATAAGAATTTTAAGTAATATTTATTCGGACGACTGTAATAAACCCCCAAGGGCTCGTACTAAACACGGCGAAATACATTTGATGCCCAAATTCCTGGTGGCTTTCGTATTCGCGATGACGAACGATGCGGTCATGCGGAGTGCTTATATAGAAATACCGAATTGTGTGCTATCGGCATATAACATATCCTATGGCAGGATTATGAAGTATATCAGACAAACTAACTGTGCAGATACAGCCAAGCACACTACCCCGAGGAACTCTCGTCAAGAGTGCGCAGTATGACCTACCCTTCAAAAGCTCAAGGGCATTAGCTATATACAACTCTGATGGATTGGAGATCATCTAAAAGTAAATCATGTACAACTGGGTCGAAGTTTCAATTTCAGTACGTGTTTGATAATTTACTCGCCTATGAGTAACCTAAGAGCACTCAGAACTTTCCCTTGAACAATTTCACGTTCGGTAAACGATGGAAGTCCTGGCAATTCGTAGAATATTTCGAGTTGCAACTCTTCCGGTGTAGATATCATTTTTGCAATAATTTTGCACTGTTCTATCCTTGCCTGTCAAAATGGAGTAAAGATTTCCAGGCCTTTCCGCTACTTCATCAAGAATATATTATCATCATCATCGGTTTCTTAATCAAAACCGGATGAATTTTCAGCATTTGGAATTTATTCGTTTTCTTCGTCGCCAGATATTTATAGCACGTAATATTTGTGAACACCTACAACTTGATATAAATCTTAAACTAAGTATGTTACATAAAAACTATCGGTAGCCATCTTCAATGTTTCATTTAAGGAATTTAAAAAACCGAAAACATCCTTACGTCTATCTGAAAGTTATTACCTAAAGTAAACAAAACCCGTCCACAGTTTATTGAATCCATCGGACTAGCAACCTCCCGACAACAACTGCCCAATTAATTTCGTGTTTGTGTGAATTTTTCGGCGGCTCGCACTACACGAACGCGTTTACACTCTTCCAAGACCTTGCACTCTTCTAGCAAATTCAAGGTGACATTTCCTAAAGCTGTATTAAAAGCAATGTCGGTTTTGTTTTCCTTATCTCGAACACTCCGCCTACACTCTGTGTACTGAATGACTACTGTATGTAAAGAAATCTTGAGAACTAATTCAAATGTGCTTTCATCTGCTAATCACAAACCCTTTCGTAATTTTTGCAAAAGGGCCAAATGCAAAAATCGTGTGCATTTTTGCCAATTTTCAAAAATCAACAATGCATTTTGTGCTTAGCCGATAAAAGCACACCTGAGGTAGTTCTAAATAAAAAAAGAAAATAATAATTTTTTTACATAGTCACTCAGTTCACGGAGTGTCAGTGGAGCGTTCAAGATAGGGAAAAAATAAAAACCCAATTTGCTTTCGATATAGCCTGGAAATATCATCCTGAATTTGCTGGAAGAGTGTGTGTGTACATATATCTATATACATATACATGTATATGTATATTATTTACGTGTCTATATATATATATATATATATATATATATATATAGATATATATATATATATATATATATATATATATATACACACACACACACACACACACATATATACATATGTATGTATATATATATATATATATATATATATATATATATATATATATATATATATATATGTCATATCACTTTTTCGTGATTCATATACATATATCGAGCTACAATGTCCTTTAATATCTAATTCGCTCTACCTCGGAATTAATATATTTTCATATATGCTTAACCGAAGGGGAATTTTTTTTCTCGCGGTAGTGTAGTAGGTAAAATAAAAGCTTCACTGACGTTTCCTGGATTTGAAAGGATCCTGGAGTTCGCGCCCGATCCAGGCAAGTCTATTATCGAGAAAAAATTCCCCTTCGGTTAAGCATATATGAAAATATATTAATTCCGAGGTTAGAGCGAATTAGATATTAAAGGACATTGTAGCTCGATATATATATATATATATATATATATATATATATATATATATATATATATATAATTCTATAGTCCTTTTTCCTCTTTTGAGGGAATATCACCAGAACGAGAGAGCCTTCCAGTTCTCAGCAAATCACAAAGGGATGAAATTACTTGCCCCATGCTTGACTCAACCACAGCTAATACTGTTACTTTTCATGGACTGATGTACCGGCGAGCTAAAGCCAGCGATCACCGAGCTGCCACACTCGACAATTACAGAACACTCACACACACACACACATTTATACATTATATATATATATATATAATTATATATATATATATATCTATATATATATATATATATATAATATATTATATATATCTATATAATATATTGGAGCTTCTGTTCAGAAGGATTTCATCGATTAATACTTTATTTTGTTGTCTCCTTTAAGGGAATTTATCAGGACGAGGGGTGAAGCATTGGTTACTTTTATAAGTGATTATTGTGAAGCCATAATTCTTTCAGTGTCGATGAAAATGAGGTTGGTGCTGAAATACTTGACATCAATACATGTGAACACGAAGTAAAAACTTGAGTTCTTGAACTAATGACCATTAGGTACAGTAATTCATGAGGAGTTTTCGACAATGAAGAAAGGCCCAAGAAAAGACAAGACAATGACCTCAGCCACATTCATACTTAAACTTCTTAATCCTAGATGAACTTTTCTTTATAAAACTTCCAGAACGTTTAGCCGCTTCAGACACTTATAAAGTTGGCTGGCTCATCAACGGAGTGTGTCGAACACCCTTTTATATTGCAAGGATTCTCATTTCCATTTCCGGGTGCTTAGGCCCTTCCTTTCCAATTCGTTTTTCACTCCATCTATCCAGTATTTTCTTCGGCTCCTCTCCTCTATCCTATAACAATCCCACACACTACCAACATTATATATATATATATGTATATATATATATATATATATATATATATATATATATATGTGTGTGTGTGTGTGTGTGTGTCTGTGTCTGTGTACATAACACATACAATTTATATATATATATATATATATAATATATATATATATATATATCCATATCCGTATATATATTAATCTCACTTACATACATACATATAGTTACATGAAAACTTGTAACCATAGTGACAGATATTCTGTTCACAGAGTTTCTTATCGAGCGAGTTCTTATCGTCTATCCGCAAAAATCTGTCAGACAATGTCACTATAAATATTGAGAGAGAAGGCCCTGATCAATACACATCTCGGCATCATGTTGAGCTTTACCAAACTTTTAGTTATCACCTGTGTTTCCAGCTTTGAAATAGTCGCTGGAGAGTATATTGGGTACAGAGCGGCTGCTCTGCAGTACCATTCCTTTGATGACATCACAGGAGGCGGGTTTGCAGCCCTGCAAGAAAACGCGAATGAGTACATCAAGTACATTGAAGAGGCCTCGGCGCAGGTAGGGCTTGTTAAAATTCTAGGTCTAAAATGGAGAGAGTGAGGGACACTCGAATTTACTTTGATGTTCGGATCACCAGTTTGGCTTCCACACGGCAAGATCTGATGGGCAACCCTCATTCCTATGACTCTTAACCATCAATTCTGATCTTGAGAGTATTTCCGCATCGAGAACTCTAGTTCAGTCGAGTTAGCCACCTAAACCACAACCCCTTCTCCTCTCTCTCTCTCTCTCTCTCTCTCTCTCTCTCTCTCTCTCTCTCTCTCTCCAACAACAGCGCTTTCCCCAAACGTGTAAGGAAAAAAATACTCAGTACCTTATGCAGTAGTAATGTTAGAGTATGCAGTTTTTTTTATTTATTTTCCCTCTTTATAATAAAATCTAACCTCTGATTTGAACGTCTGGGGTGTCCACACTGCTTTCATACCTGCCTTGGAGAGAAGCGCAATCTAGGCTGCTAAATCTTCAAACTCTTTTCCTTATTTGTTCTTTGTGGTGGTATTTTATGATGCTTTGTTTTACCTTCTTGTCTAGCGTGCATTAATTGAAAGGTGAATAGTCATAGACTCTGCCATCCCATTTCTTCTCTACTTTCTTTCTTTCCACTTTTGTCCTCTTTCTCTTCCACAGGTGATAATACCAATATAAGTGTATATCTTCCTTTTGGGCATATTTGTAACACCCTTCAGGCCATCATATTCTATAATTTCTTTAGAAAGATTATTCACGATCAAATGACTCGGTCATATAGTGATTTTTCACTTTACACTCTAACCCTTCTCTGGTGTGTATTTTGCTTGGAACCCTAAATTGTCCCTTCTTTAGAGGCGGAATTGAGCCCCAAAGACGTTTAAAATATCCACCTTTTCTATACAACCGTTTTGTTACATCAATAAGGGCTGTATTTTATGAGCGTTTCTTCGTTGCTTACAATCATGAGTATTAAAGGCATACTTTTTTATATATCATTTATATGATTTGTATGATTTTCAGTTCCTTACTTCTTATGTAGCCAGGCCAGAGGTGGTGTGAAAGAAATAAGGAACGCTGTTATGTAACTGAAATCCGAAAGGTTTATATATCCTGCAGACTTTACCAAAACAACGTATGGCTTAAATACCCATGATGGGTTTTGATATTAATGACACCTACCGACCAATTCTGACAAAATACAGCTTATACTGATGTAAGCGAATCGAAATGGAAATGGAAAAAAAAATCGAATGGGAACACGTTAACTGTAATATCTAAATCCAGTTGTATTAATTGCCAGAAGTCCGAGACTTAATAAAATGGATAAATAGGCAATTATAATGAAACCATTAGAAATGCATCATGAATTATCGACCAAAAATAGTAAAAGTCACAGTTACGGTTAAAAAAAAACAATGTAAAAATACTATTCCAAACATCTTTCCTAAACGAGTAACGAAGAAATAATATGTACATTATACAATACTAATGAATATTTGTTACTTAACTTTTTTTCGATTTACTGTAGTACGCATAGTAAAGTCTCGCAAGGTACCTATTTAAAAGCAAGACTATAAAACGCATTTCTTTTGACTTTGTACCAATGCGACACATTGGCGGCAACACACCCAATTGTCCTTAATAAAGCCTAAAACCGAATGAACGGAAAACACGGAAAAGAAAGAAAAAAAGTAAAATGGGTTAGAGAAGAAAATTCGATAGTAACGAAGTAACAGACTCTGTCCTTTGTATCAAAGAAGGTAACGGGAAAAATAAAAGATTCTCGAAGCCTGACCGAAGAGAGAGAGAGAAAGTTTCCGAGCCGTCATTCCATTAGGAATTGCTGACCTCAACAAAGGATCAAAGGAGACCATGAAAAGACGAGCGAAAGGAGATCTATTGTACTTCACCGTTTCTTTCAGGGCGCCCAAATTCTCGTCTTCCCTGAGCATGGCCTCACGGGGTGCTGACTTTGGGCTCGACTCTGGGAGAGTACTTCCCCCAGACACAAGTCGTACCGAATCCTGAAGCCAGAGAAGTGCCCTGCGACTACACTGACGTTCCAGAATCTAGCTTGGTAAGAAATAGGAAGACTGTTTATGGGGAGGCGGGGGGGGGGGGGGGGGGGGGGGGGGGGGGGGGGGGGGGGGGGGGGGGGGGGGGGGGGGGCGGGGGGGGGGGGGGGGGGGGGGGGGGGGGGGGGGGAGAAAAACTGGACATGAATGGAAGAGGAAGAGAGTGTGAGAGGCGGTGGACAGTCTGACTGGAGAGAGAAGAAAGATAAAATAAAGGATAACATTTCTCTGTAAAAATATATTGAAGGACTGCGAATTAGTAATTATTACATTACTGCATATCAGTATCAAATTTAATCTGCTTTATTGGTGCCATATAAACCCACTAGAGTTGCTTTATTTAAACGCATAAACCTTTCATCATGCCTCAAGTAAAGACCCCTTCAAAAGGGGTTACACCCCAGTCGTTTTAATTACAGGTGCAATAATTAAATGGCTGTGGACCTTTTTGGGGGTTAATTATTATAATACAATAATAAAGCAGTTTAGAGACACCTACTATATTTGTGTTCTGGTTGCCCAATGGCACACGCACTTGACACTCGCACACAAAAGAACATCACTCCCGGGTTGCCTCATACAACTCCTATCACACACAAAGCACATAAATGCGTTGCATCTTAACACACCAGGAAAGAAATTTTACCTTCTTACTAATTAAAGCAATAATGTTGCATTATTTCACCGACCCTTCATGTTGGGATACAATTGGAAACTGACGAACAGTCAGTACAATACATCACACCACCAAGAGTCACCAATTCTTTTGAACACGATACACTTCATTAGAATATAATTAATTAAATCCCACTAAGACAGATCGGCCGGACAATGACGTCACACGGGCTCGCCCTTGGCGGGAGCCACCGTGTGGCAGGTACACCCACCAGAGCCAGGTCAAAACGTTTGACCTTCTTCCTCGCCTTTGCATCAATTGTTTCAGTCTTGTATCCCTTTTATTTTAAGGTTGTCTACCA
>NC_061107.1:114224934-114227444 GCF_015104395.2 Macrobrachium nipponense
ATACTGTATGTACTATGTATTTAAAAGTAACAGTACGGTATATATGTGAATATATAATTATGGGAGTTATTCTTAAGAATGTAGTTGGTATGGTTACTAGAATGTTCATGAATGCATTCATCCGTACGTAAACAGATTACACACACCTTCATCGTCTCCTATATGCGACTGAGAGAACTCTGAAATTCAGCCATTCACGTCTTTCATGTGACGATTTCCCACAAAACCACAATTTATCTCTAGACTTCTTTCTAATAGCTCCCATGCTTGTAGGCCTGCAGGGTCTCCAAACTCTTCTGGTGCCTAGCTGACACTTCCCCACAGTATTCTCCCAGGAGGGGGAACATGAACTGATTCAATTATTAATAAGAAAAAACGCAAAATCTTTCTTGCAGATCAGCTTCGATATTTTATTTTATGACCCAGCGGTCTCCAACATGGAGAGCTTCGGAGTCAGGGACGTTATCACGAGCTCAGGTTGGATGGATCAACTTCCCTTTCATGTGGGTAAGTTTGCCTCCGTCTCTTTCTAATGCCAAATGACTCGTTTGCAATGGAAATGAACAAATCTAATTTACACTGAGTTTTTGTTTCATGATTAATGATCCTAGAATTTCTTTGACAGCATGGGACATCCAGCTTTGCAAAATTTTTAAAAATTTCAGTAAAATCATATAATTTCTTTCTGGATTCATTATACTAGTTTTGCGAAGAAATTTCTGTTAGTTATAAGACTTACAACAAACCTGCGCTTCACAAATATCAGATCAGTGAGAATCTGCCTTTTATCCGGAAACAGATCAGTGAGGAAGTATTTTATGTCTAAAAAACAAATAAATATTTATTTTCTTCTCTCAAAATATTTCTGCAGACTCAAAAACATATCATGAATGTTGCCAGATATTCATTAACATTTAATTTCCTCTGACCTTCAGTTTCCCTATACTCCTATTTGTCCCATATGATCATTCTGTGGTGTGGCATCACGCCAGAAAACTCAATTTCCTTTATAGTTTATTCCACAAAGAATTATTCTCATTCTAGAAAGTCATAATAATGGGAAGCTTCTCCACAACTACCATTCTTATCATACCGTTCATCAGCCAATTGAAGAAGCACTGGTTAATTTACAAAAACAATCGACTATTTGTTTATTAAAAACTGATATCTATATATGCATAAATTTACCTTTGCTGAACTATTTATTTATGCAGTCATTGTATGTATATAATCTATTTCTCTTGACAGTATTTGCCTCTTTTTTCATATACGGACATTATGTTTTTGGAGGTATTCTTAATAAGTTAAAGGCTACTCTGGTAAAATAAATAATAATAATAATAATAATAATAATAATAATAATAATAAGTAATAATAATAATATAATAATAATAATAAAGAACTTATTACTCCTACATAACTTTAAGACAAGACTGTGAGGCTTCCGAGTCACGTTCCTTGAACACACACACACACACACACACACACACACAAATATCGACCTATATCTAATTCTCAGATTCAATCCCCCTTTTCAGCTCCTCAGGTTTGGAAGGGCTTCTCCGAAGGATACCAAGCAAACCTCATAGCTGCAAATCACTACAATCCTATGGGAGGTTTCTTAGGGACCGGAATTTTCAGGGGCGTTGCGTCAGACCCTGATGAGTACACCTACGACACTTCTTCTGGCACCAAACTGATCATCGGGGATATTTTAACGCACGCACCGGATTCTCCCGGAATAATTCTACATCAAGAAGTGAAAGAGCGCTGAGTCACAATACTGCCGGCCATTCCTCAGTGCACCTAATGAAAAAAAAACAAAGATTCAATGGAGCATGATTCGCAAGAAATTGCCACCTGGAAAAGTAAGAAACGCCCTGAAAGAAGAACTGAAGTTAATATGCATCAAAAATACCTACACGAGATTTTAGATCATTACGACTATATCATTCTTAACAGGTCAAAATCAGGTGAACTTGTCCAGGAGACTTTAATAGACCATGAGCATTCGATCACTTGTATGGTTACCTACACTTACCCTCCTGGGGGATCCGAAGACTTTTTGTACATGCTCATATCTTACGCAGGACTGACACCACACGGCAATTTCACTTATTTCCTTTACAATGAAAACTGCGGAGTTTGTCCTCTGTCTCAATGAAAACCATCGAAAGCTGTGCTCAGATCGAAGGTGCCTACTTAGGAGACTCTACCTTTAGACCATACGAGCTACAGGGACATTTCAATGGTCCTTATATCTATCCGGCCATCCTTACAGATACTGTTCAACTTTTTAACTCTGAAGGTGGAACTATTCCCTCGTACAAGAAGAAAGCGGTTACCGAGCCACCATCCATATTTTTGAGGAGGTGAACGATGTCTTGACTCTAGCTTGTACAGTCGCCTGTTTTTCTAAGGATCCAGAGAAATGCAGTAAGAGAAATGCAATAAATATCAAATTCCTTCAACATTTCTCAGTATGGAAAAAAATTATCACTTAAAAAATA
>NC_061107.1:114227944-114232944 GCF_015104395.2 Macrobrachium nipponense
TATTTTTTAAGTGATAATTTTTCCCATATTGAGAATGTTGAAGGAATTTGATATTCATTGCATTTCTCTTACTGCATTTCTTCTGGATCCTTAGAAAACAGGCGACTGTACAAGCCTAGAGTCAAGACATCGTTCACCTCCTCAAAAATATGGATGGTGGCTCGGTAACCGCTTTCTTCTTGCACGAGGGAATAGTTCCACCATTCAGAGTTAAAAAGTTGAACAGTATCTGTAAGGATTGCAGGATAGATATAAGGACCATTGAAATGTCCCTGTAGCTCGTATGGTCTAAAGGTAGAGTCTCCTAAGTAGGCACCTTCGATCTGAGCACAGCTTTCGATGTTTTCATTGAGACAGAGGACAACTCCGCAGTTTTCATTGTAAAGGAAATAAGTGAAATTGCCGTGTGGTGTCAATCCTGCGTAAGATATGAGCATGTACAAAAAGTCTTCGGATCCCCCAGGAGGGTAAGTGTAGGTAACCATACAAGTGATCGAATGCTCATGGTCTATTAAAGTCTCCTGGACAAGTTCACCTGATTTTGACCTGTTAAGAATGATATAGTCGTAATGATCTAAAATCTCGTGTAGGTATTTTTGATGCATATTGACTTCAGTTCTTCTTTCAGGGCGTTTCTTACTTTTCCCGGTGGCAATTTCTTGCGAATCATGCTCCATTGAATCTTTGTTTTTCATTAGGTGCAATGAGGAATGGCCGGCAGTATTGTGACTCAGCGCTCTTTCACTTTTTGATGTAGAATTATTCCGGGGAGAAACCGGTGCGTGCGTTAAAATATCCCCGATGATCAGTTTGGTGCCAGAAGAAGTGTCGTAGGTGTACTCATCAGGGTCTGATGCAACGCCCCTGAAAATTCCGGTCCCTAAGAAACCTCCCATAGGATTGTAGTGATTTGCAGCTATGAGGTTTGCTTGGTATCCTTCGGAGAAGCCCTTCCAAACCTGAGGAGCTGAAAAAGGGGATTGAATCTGAGAATTAGATATAGGCGATATTTGTGTGTGTGTGTGTGTGTGTGTGTGTGTGTGTTCAAGGAACGTGACTCGGAAACCTCACAGTCTTGTCTTAAAGTTATGTGGGAGTTGATTAAGTTCTTTATTATTATTATTATTATTATTATTATTATTATTATTATTATTATTATTATTATTTATTTATTTTACCAGAGTAGCCTTTAACTTATTAAGAATACCTCCAAAAACATAATGTCCGTATATGAAAAAAAGAGACAAATACTGTCAAGAGAAATAGATTAATATACATACAATGACTGCATAAATAAATAGTTCAGCAAAAGGTAAATTTATGCATATATAGATATCAGTTTTTAATTAACAAATAGTCGATTGTTTTTGTAAATTAACCAATGTTTCTTCAATTGGCTGATGAACGGTATGATAAGAATGGTAGTTTGTGGAGAAGCTTCCCATTATTATGACTTTCTAGAATGAGAATAATTCTTTATGGAATAAACTATAAAGGAAATTGAGTTTTCTGGCGTGATGCCACACCACAGAATGATCATATGGGACAAATAGGAGTATAGGGGAAACTGAAGGCAGAAAGAAATTAAATGTTAATGAATATCTGGCAACATTCATGATATGTTTTTGAGTCTGCAGAAATATTTTGAGAGAGAAAATAAATATTTGTTTTATACATAAAAATACTCCTCCACTGATCTGTTCCGGATAAAAGGCAGATTCTCACTGATCTGATATTTGTGAAGCGCAGGTTTGTTGCAAGTCTTATAACTAACAGAAATTTCTTCGCAAAACTAGTATAATGAATCCAGAAAGAAATTATATGATTTTACTGATATTTTAACAAATTTTGCAACGCTGGATGTCCCATGCTGTAAAAGAAATTGTAGGATCATTAATCATGAAACAAAAACTCAGTGTAAAATAGATTTGTTCTATTTCCATTGCAAACGAGTCATTTGGCATTAGAAAGAGACGGAGGCAAACTTACCCACATGAAAGGGAAGTTGATCCATCCAACCTGAGCTCGTGATAACGTCCCTGACTCCGAAGCTCTCCATGTTGGAGACCGCTGGGTCATAAAATAAAATATCGAAGCTGATCTGCAAGAAAGATTTTGCGTTTTTTCTTATTAATAATTGAATCAGTTCATGTTCCCCCTCCTGGGAGAATACTGTGGGGAAGTGTCAGCTAGGCACCAGAAGAGTTTGGAGACCCTGCAGGCCTACAAGCATGGGAGCTATTAGAAAGAAGTCTAGAGATAAATTGTGGTTTGTGGGAAATCGTCACATGAAAGACGTGAATGGCTGAATTTCAGAGTTCCTCTCAGTCGCATATAGGAGACGATGAAGGTGTGTGTAATCTGTTTACGTACGGATGAATGCATTCATGAACATTCTAGTAACCATACCAACTACATTCTTAAGAATAACTCCCATAATTATATATTCACATATATACCGTACTGTTACTTTTAAATACATAGTACATACAGTATATATGTAATACATGGTATAACACGAGTTTATGCAAACATTTTGGGGAAATGAAAGAAATAGTCATTATGAGGATAAAATATTCAATAAATATATGCAATTTAAGGCTTCGTTTGTTGGTGGGGTGAATTTTTAAAATGACCGTTACATTAAACGGGCCAATATGTACGGGTAACGGGAAGTCATCCGAGTGAGTAGTCAAGGATATGGGGGGGAAGGGTTGATTAAGCACATTAGGCAACTGGATTGCAGTTACTGAAAAAATTTAACGTTACAGTCCATTCAACTAGTAAATCACCCGTGAACAGACTTCATGTAATTAATTTTAATTATACGCTTTATGTACCAAGAAAACATTTATTTCTGGTCTTGAATTCTAGCTCAAACTGGCCCGCTGCCTCGCCACAGAATTGTGGAATCAGGATTCAGGAGTAGGCCTACACATATGCTGTATGAGTGATAGTGACAGTAATCATGATGACAAGGATATGCAGGTAGGGAGGATAATGTACTTTGAACAATGTCAGCTTTTTTACCTATTTTGACAGGAAAAAATAAAGGCAGTGAATTTTCCATAATGTTCCCATTCTTTTCATTTGACAGAGACGGAAGCATTTACATAGGTCCGTTTTTCCTTTGGTGTGTTATGAATACTAGTGAGAGATTTTTGATAATACGTTTTAAATCTTTGATCGGTGTGTAATGAACAGACCTATCTTTGATGGAGGAGGGATTCCATTAAGCTCGCTTTTCTTTTCTTCATCGGAGAGGGAGAAGATTTGAATGATGCTTGAATTTTTTCCTCTCAGTTCAGTATCTAGAGAATATATTTGATTTTGAGACATTGCATTCACATCAGCTGAACCCTCATCACAGGTATTAAACGACTGAATACTCTTAAAGGCAACAGTGATCCCTTAACAACTTACCAGTATTGCAGAAAATCAGACTAAGTTCATCAAAGCAGGTGTGAGGTAATCTTGTAAGTAATTAAATTGATCAAAGGGCATCACTCCATCAACAACTATAAAAGTCTAAGTATTTCCCTGATTTCAGAAGTCTAAGTACTTCTGGTTCTAAGTCACTTCAAGTAAATTGAAGGAAAGCAGATCAATTATCACTCTATGTTTCTACCTAACATAAATATAATCATAATTAAATGCAAATATACTGGTGTAAAATAGAGAAAACACTTATAAAAATTTTAAATAAAAAAATTTATTGTTAAACTCAAAATTTATAAGTGAAATTCACAATATCAGGGAAAATTACTGTTGCTTGAAAACAAAGTAAAGTTTAATTAATTCTTGAATCAATTAAGAAAAATTAAATCAAAATTAATTTATCACAAAATTCAAGAAAATTAATGCAATTGAAATCCAAAAGTGTTAGGCAATAATTGAAATTTGGAAATTAATTCACAAGTGCTAAACAATAATAAAACTTGAAAAGAATTCTAAGTAAATGCAAATTAATTCACGAGTGTTAAATTTAATTAAATGTGCAATGATTAAGCAATGAAAATAACTAAGTCAATTAAATTGTGAATGCAAATGAAAATATAAAATAAAAAGCACACTTCAATAAGAAAATGAACAAGTGCACAAAAATTGAAACAAACACAAAACACAAAAATTTGCAATGTGTAAAAGTGTAAATCTTTTCACTCAAAACATTGTAACCATCTGTTTTTACCAAACCTTCTTAACCATCTGTTATTAGTTAGTTAACCAATGTTCTTATCTGTTATTAGTTATTATCTAACCACTGTTCCTATCAGTTATTAGTTATTAGTTGCAACTAATAAAAATATAACCTTTTTGGTATACCAACTTCTTTCTTTGCTGCAGGCTTGTTTCATTTTACCAAACCCAGGCGCCGTTACGAAACAATGTTTGTTCAGATTCCACAAAAACACTATATAACATGAAACAAACTCTAAGAAATATCAAATATGAAATTCTCAAGTTACGAGTGACCAATTTACATTACGTTAGTATAATCTCAACGATGTCGAGAGAGAGAGAGAGAGAGAGAGAGAGAGAGAGAGAGATGTGAACGGTTAGAGAATTTACGCCCGAATGAAATTCTCTTCCTTAGGGAAGCTGGACAGTGGATGACACAAAAACTTTTTTGGCACAATTCTTTCTAGAAGCTTTGAAATCTTACGCAACTTTACATTAAAAATGTGTAATCTGCACGTGGCACTCGGCAAAGACATACGCGTATGAGACCAGTATACAATAATGTTCATACCAGATTGAGACAAAGTCGAGCGATAATCAAGACTGACATGTTCTGATAACAACGCGAAGACTCGAGCTCGCTTATCAAACGTGTTGACAGATTCTGAAAACCAACTCTAGCTTTGAACGGACAAAGATGTTCTCTCTCTTTCTATATTCTACATTATATACATTCTTTTACAATATGTTATGCGAAATCTGAACACACATTTTAAAACACCCTATCTCTAAGCTATCTAGGAATCTGAAAAAATGTTGCA
>NC_061107.1:114237944-114317417 GCF_015104395.2 Macrobrachium nipponense
TCCAGTTCTCCCCCCACCCCCACAAACAGTCTTCCTATTTCTTACCAAGCTAGATTCTGGAACGTCAGTGTAGTCGCAGGGAACTTCTCTGGCTTCAGGATCCGGAACGACTTGTGTCTGGGCGAAGTACTCTTCCAGCGTCGAGCCCAAAGTCAGCCCCGTGAGGCCATGCTCAGGGAAGACGAGAATTTGGGCGCCCTGAAAGAAACGGTGAAGTACAATAGATCTCCTTTCGCTCGTCTTTTCATGGTCTCCTTTGATCCTTTGTTGAGGTCAGCAATTCCCTAATGGAATGACGGCTCGGAAACTCTCTCTCTCTCTCTCTCTCTTCGGTCAGGCTTCGAGAATCTTTTATTTTTCCCGTTACCTTCTTTGATACAAAGGACAGAGTCTGTTACTTCGTTACTATCGAATTTTCTTCTCTAACCCATTTTACTTTTTTTCTTTCTTTTCCGTGTTTTCGTTCATTCGGTTTAATCTTGCTTTTAAATAGGTGCCTTGCGAGACTTTACTATGCGTACTACAGTAAATCGAAAAAAAGTTAAGTAACAAATATTCATTAGTATTGTATAATGTACATATTATTTCTTCGTTACTCGTTTAGGAAAGATGTTTGGAATAGTATTTTTACATTGTTTTTTTTTTTAACCGTAACTGTGACTTTTACTATTTTTGGTCGATAATTCATTATGCATTTCTAATGGTTTCATGATAATTGCCTATTTAACCATTTTATTAGGTCTCGGACTTCTGGCAATTAATACAACTGGATTTAGATATTTCAGTTAACGTGTTCCCATTCGTTTTTTTTCCATTTCCATTTCGATTCGCTTACATCAGTATAAGCTGTATTCTGTCAGAATTGGTCGGTAGGTGTCATTAATATCAAAACCCATCATGGGTATTTAAGCCATACGTTGTTTTGGTAAAGTCTGCAGGATATATAAACCTTTCTGATTTCAGTTACATAACAGCTTTCCTTATTTCTTTTACACCACCTCTGGCCTGGCTACATAAGAAGTAAGGAACTGAAAATCATACAAATCATATAAATAATATATAAAAAAGTATGCCTTTAATACTCATGATTGTAAGCAACGACGAAACGCTCATAGAATACAGCCCTTAGTGATGTAACAAAACGGTTGTATAGAAAAGGTGGATATTTAAACGTCTTTGGGCTCAATTCCGCCTCTAAACAAGGGACAATTTAGGGTTCCAAGCAAAATAGACACCAGAGAAGGGTTAGAATGTAAAGTGAAAAATCACTATATAACCGAGTCATTTGATCGTGAATAATCTTTCTAAAGAAATGATAGAATATGATGGCCTGACGGGTGTTACAAATATGCCAAAAAGGAAGATATACTCTTTTATATTGGTATTATCACCTGTGGAAGAGAAAGGGGACAACAGTGGAAAATAGAAAGTAGAGAAGAAATGGGATGGCAGAGTCTATGACTATTCACCTTTCAATTAATGCACGCTAGACAAGAAAGTAAAACAAAGCATCATAAAATACCACCACAAAGAACAAATAAGGAAAAGAGTTTGAAGATTTAGCAGCCTAGATTGCGCTTCTCTCCAAGGCAGGTATGAAAGCAGTGTGGACACCCCAGACGTTCAAATCAGAGGTTAGATTTTATTATAAAGAGGGAAAATAAATAAAAACTGCATACTCTAACATTACTACTGCATAAGGTACTGAGTATTTTTTTTCCTTACACGTTTGGGGAAAGCGCTGTTGTTGGAGAGAGAGAGAGAGAGAGAGAGAGAGGTTGTGGTTTAGGTGGCTAACTCGACTGAACTACTCTCAAGATCAGAATTGATGGTTAAGAGTCATAGGAATGAGGGTTGCCCATCAGATCTTGCCGTGTGGAAGCCAAACTGGTGATCCGAACATCAAAGTAAATTCGAGTGTCCCTCACTCTCTCCATTTTAGACCTAGAATTTTAACAAGCCCTACCTGCGCCGAGGCCTCTTCAATGTACTTGATGTACTCATTCGCGTTTTCTTGCAGGGCTGCAAACCCGCCTCCTGTGATGTCATCAAAGGAATGGTATTGCAGAGCAGCCGCTCTGTAACCAATATACTCTCCAGCAACTATTAGAAAGCTGGAAGCACAGGCGATAACTAAAAGTTTGGTCAAGCTCAACATGATGCTGAGATGTGTATTGATCAGGGCCTTCTCTCTCAATATTTATAGCGTCTTGTAGGTGACATTGTCTGACAGATTTTTGCGGATAGACGATAAGGACTCGCTCGATAAGAAACTCTGTGAACAGGAAATCTGTCACTATGGTTACAAGTTTTCATGTAACTATATGTATGTATGTAAGTGAGATTAGTATATATACGTATATATAGGTATATATATATATATATATATATATATATATATACGGATACATATCACGTATGTGCTATGTTCACACACACCAACACACACACACACGTATAATATAAAAACACTATTACACACCACACCATATATATATAGATATACGTATACATATAAAACGTATGTGCTATGTCACACACACACACACACACACACACACATATATATATATATATATATATATATATATATATATATATATATATATATATACGTATACATATAAAACGTATGTGCTAGTACACGCACACACACATATATATATATATATATATATATATATATATGTATATATACATACACACACACACACGCATATATATATATATATATATATATATATATATATATATATATATATAAGTTGGTAGTGTGTGGTATTGTTATAGGAGGGAGGAGAGGAGCCGAAGAAAATACTGGATAGATAGAGTGAAAAACGAAATGGAAAGGAAGGGCCTTAGAATCCGGAAATGGAAATGAGAATCCTTGCAATATAAGAGGGTGTTCGACACACTCTGTTGATGAGACAGCCATCTTTGTAAGTGTCTGAAGCGGCTAAACGTTCTTGAAGTTTTCTAAAGAAAAGTCCTTCTTGGATTCTGAGGTTTAAGTATGAATGTGACTGAGGTCATTGTCTTGTCTTGTCTTGGGCCTTTCTTCATTGTCGAAAACTCCTCATGAATTACTGTACCTAATGGTCATTAGTTCAAGAACTCAAGTTTTTACTTCGTGTTCACATGTATTGATGTCAAGTATTTCAGCACCCAACCTCATTTTCATCGACACTGAAAGAATTATGGCTTCACAATAATCACTTATTAAAGTAACCAATGTTTCACCCCTCGTCCTGATAAATTCCCTTAAAGGAGACAACAAAATAAAGTATTAATCGATGTAATCCCTTCTGACAGACAGAGTCTCCAATATATATAATATATATATTTATATGTATATATATGTGTGTGTGTGTTCTGTAATTGTCGAGTGATGCAGCTCGGTGATCGCTGGCTTTAGCTCGCCGGTACATCAGTCCATGAAAAAGTAACAGTATTAGCTGTGGTTGAGACAAGCATGGGGCAAGTAATTTCATCCCTTTGTGATTTGCTGAGAACTGGAAGGCTCTCTCGTTCTGGTGATATTCCCTCAAAAGAGGACTATAAAATCATTATAGGACTATATATTATATATTTCTATATATATATAGTATATTATATTATATATAATATATATATATAGATATAATATATATATACATATAGTATATATACACATACACGTATATAATATTCATGTATATATGTATATTATACACACACACACACTCTTCCAGCAAATTCAAGATGATATTTCCAGGCTATATCGAAAGCAAATTGGGTTTTTATTTTTCCCTATCTTGAACGCTCCACTTGACACTCCGTGAACTGAGTGACTATGTAAAAAAAAATTTTTTTGAGAACTACCTCAGGTGTGCTTTTATCGGCTAAGCACAAAATGCACTGTTGATTTTTGAAAATGGGCAAAAATGCACACGATTTTTCCATTTGGCCCTTTTGCAAAAATTACGAAATGGTTTGTGCTTAGCAGATAAGCACATTTGAATTAGTTCTCAAGATTTCTTTACATACAGTAGTCATTCAGTACACAGAGTGTAGGCGGAGTGTTCGAGATAAGGAAAATGAAAACCGACATTGCTTTCAATACAGCTTTAGGAAATATCACCTTGTATTTGCTAGAAGAGGGCAAGGCCTTGGAAGAGTGTAAACGCGTTCGTGTAGTGCGAGCCGCCGAAAAATTCACAAAAACACGAAATTAATTGGGCAGTTGTTGTCGGGAGGTTGCTAGTCCGATGGATTCAATAAACTGTGGACGGGTTTTGTTTACTTTAGGTCATAACTTTCAGATAGACTTAAGGATGTTTTCAGTTTTTAAAATTCCTTAAATGAAACTTTGAAGATGGCTACCGATAGTTTTTATGTAACATACTTAGTTTAAGATTTATATCAAGTTGTAGGTGTTCACAAATACTACGTGCTATGAATATCTGACGACGAACAAGAAAACGAATAAATTCCAAATGCTGAAAATTCATCCGGTTTTGATTAAGAAACCGATGATGATGATAATATATTTTTGATGAAGTAGCGGAAATGCCTGTAAATCTTTACTCCATCTTGACAGGCAAGGATAGAACAGTGCAAAATTATTGCAAAAATGATATCGACACCGGAAGAGTTGCAACTCGAAATATTCTACGAATTGCCAGGACTTACATCGTTTACCGAACGTGAAATTGTTCAAGGGAAAGTTCTGAGTGCTTTTAGGTTACTCATAGCCGAGTAAATTATCAAACACGTACTGAAATTGAAACTTCGAACCAGTTCTACATGATTTACCTTTAGATGATCTCCAATCCATCAGAGTTGTATATAGCTAAATGCCCTTGAGCTTTTGAAGGGTAGGTCATACTGCGCACTTTTGACGAGAGGAGTTCCTCAGGGAAGTGTGCTTGGCTGTATCTGCACAGTTAGTTTGTCTAATATACTTCATAATCCTGCCGTAGGATACAAGTTATATGCCGATAACACACAATTCGGTATTTCTATATAAGCATTCCGCATGACCGCATCGTTCGTCATCGCGAATACGAAAGCCGCCAGGAATTGGGGCGTCAAATGTATTTCGCCGTGTTTAGTACCAGCCCTTGGGGGTTTATTACAGTCGTCCGAATAAATATTACTTAAAATTCTTATTCAGGAGGTAAAACTGCATAGAAACACCGCAACTGCCATAGTCGAGGCCACCACAGAATAGTAGCTAATATAGACCTACCCACAATTCTATTTCATTGTTACAAATATTGAGGATGCAACTAGAAAACTAGATGAAACTGTATCAATATTAAACAGTGGATGACTTTGAAACAGTTGAAATGGAACAAAAATAAAACTGGGCTTATGATAGTCGGTAAGGAAAACAACTCTAGGAAGTTGGGTGTTAATCAACTGGGTATAAATGAAAATTGGGTCCTGGCAGCTGATAGGGTACGTAATCTGGGGGTGAACTTGGATTGTGACCTGCCACTCAGTCTATAAATTAATAGGACTGAAAGTTTCTGGATATCATCTGAAGGATATAGCCTTTGTGAGTAAATATCTTGATGAGAATTCTATAAAGAATCTTGTCAGCAACTGTGTTATAAACTGTCTAGATTTTTATTGTAACTTGGTGTAGGGTGAGGTGGGGGAATACACTTATTAGTAGAAAGAATTGCCTAAAAAACCCATTTTGTACCCGAGAGAGTGCATACTATGCCCAAAACAAATTACACAACATGGCCCACCTTTTGTATACTCATGAACCCTTAACTCAGAGAATAAGTGTCATATTTTACACTTTAAAAATTTTCGGGACCTGGTCGGTGCTCGGAAAATGCGGTGAAGCACCGGCCGGTGGGTGGGGGAACCCTCTAAAAACCAAATTTCCTGTTTTTAGCATAATGACACTGATGATCAGGCTTCCAAGAAGGCATTAGGCTAGATCAGAAAGACTTAATGGCATTAGACATATGAATAGGTAAAGTTGAACTCACCCAATAAAAATTTCCTTTTAGCATAGTGACACTGATATTGCATCATAATTCACTAAATATCACTCTCAACTTTACACAAAAAAACACTGTTCCACATTTTGTTATGTATTTCGAAAATAGGCTCTTTAAAATTTCAAAATATTCAAAACTTCAAAAATATTTCAAAATATTCATAATTTCAGGCATCTGTGTTGGCTGTCGACGTTTCCCCGCATGTATACGGTCGGTAGTCCCCCGCACCATGCTCTTTTTTAAGCAATGCCGTGGCAGCCACTTCGAAAGGACACACTTCAGTTCACTCGATAATATTGTAATGAAACTTAACTAGAAGCAATCACACCATATTCAGAGACGTGAGACACTATATGAGAAGTGTTTAAAATTACAACTTACACCCATAAAATCAATTTTCTTACCTGATAAACACAGAGGACGTGATGGCGTAAACCTGTTGCTTTAGTGTTGTTCACCGAGATGGTTGCTGTGTTAAGCTGGTATCACACTAGTCATTTCTTGCTCGTGGTTTTGGCCAGCATCCAGCCGATGCTCGCGAGCAAAAGTGTTGTATCGTCACACTAGGAACTCGTGGTTTCGAGGAGCCGTAGGAAAAAGTAAACAAAACTGATCATCTGATATCATCATGGCGCCCAGAAATTGTCGGACTGTTGCAAGATGCGCTGCAGTGGTTTATTTCTCGGAAACTTACGTGAATGCAAGAGTAACAAAAAACGTTTGTGGGTTCAAGAGTGGCTCAGGAGAGTACGTCCTATCAGCAGTAGCCATCTTGTTTGTTTACACTATGCTGTGGCTCGCGGCTCGTGCTGGCTGCTTCCCGTCCTGTTCGGAAGCAAGAATCTCGAGCTAAAAGCTCCCGGTTTTTCATTCTCGGCAGCAACGGCTCGCTGCTCGAGAAAAAAATGCCTAGTGTGAGGCCAGCTTTAGTGGTGAGTTTCGGCGCGAAATTTGAAATAGTTTTCGTGCCAGAGCATTCGGTCGGTGTTCCCCCTCAATTGGTATTCACCCACCTCACCCTACTATAAGTTACACAATTTACAGCTCAAGAAACTGCAAAAAATTATGAAGAGAGCAGCTAGACTAATAAAAGGCATTGCTCCATGGGACAGGATTACTCGTCTTAATCGATTTGCGTTGGCTTTCTTGTGAAGGCCAGAATAATATTCATTATGTGTTCTGACCCCATTAAGTTGTTGAGACCAGCTCTTCTTGGTATTTGAGGGACCTACTATAGTTTATACAACCAATAAATCAACCTGGTACAAGACTAGTTACGGGTGGTTTCAAGTTGGTAGACCGGCGTTTTTCAGTTTGTGGCTTCAGAACCTTTAAATCTTAATGGACTGACATGCTCACATGAGTAGCAATAACAGGTTTGGCTAGATCTGAGAAATTTTGCACGAATATTACACACCATCGATTTGAGGGAATCAGGAGGGAAAGAGGTGCCATTACTTCTATAGCCCATAGGTTTACTAATGGCAACTTTTAGACTGGCAAATATGAGGGACTCAGTGGCTCAGGACTTAGTTGGGATCTTACATGACATCTTTATGTAAATTTTCTCTTAAATATACCAAGGGGTTGCTGTTGGTTTTAGTTTTTATCTTCTATGATAGTATATATCAATTATAAATGTATTTTGCAAAGAAATATTTTACAATAAATATTGTTACTAATTTTATTTCTTATCTGTTTTGATATTGTGTGAGTATTATGTTGCGAATGTTATGGCGACTTTCACTGGTTCGTGCCCGATGTTATGGGCTGATAGCCCCATCTTAATGATGGACAGGTTCTAGCCCGTGCACATGGACAACTCGATAGGTAAACACATCTAAATTTAACTATTTTTATTAAAAAAATAAATTCCAATTCTGGTCAATTGCCATCTCCCTCACGCTCATACCTGCATGCCACGTTCAAGACCCGGACGTGTTGCTACCTGCATCATGTCAGTTAACAGAGAGAGGCCGAGACCGAGAACGGCGTGCAAGGGGTTTTATATCCGAGAGGATCGGGTTAAGTCATTTTAATCAACTTAATTCTCTTTAAGAAGGAAACATTCCTTCGTTTTTCATATAATTTATAAAATAACAAGAATTTTGCCATTAAGCAATGAGGGAGGAGAGGCGATGACTAATAAATGTATATAATACAAAAGGGAACCATTTCACAACAGCCGCCAATCTGCCTTATGCTTGACAAATAGTCTTTACGTTACAAAGAGGAAAATATGGAGGGGTGGAAGATACGTCTCGGAAAATTCGTGCACTGATTTTTTGCGACTGGTACAACCCGCGGGGTTGTTTTGCAAGTTCTTGTTTTATATTTCGGTTGTTGTCAGTGATTTCTTGTAACCCAGTGTTAAAGGTCAATGAAAACAAACACCCAAGAAAACTTAACAAATTTTAATGCCAAACAAATTCAAAACTTAAATCAACCTTGTTGGATGTATCAAATACCACAATAACTTAATAATAAGGAAGAACAAATACCAGTCCTTAGAATCACGCTAGATTCCCTAAAAAGCTAAACCCTATCAAAGAAAGAGCAAATAACAATTATTAATAGATAACTTATTTGGATCCAACAATTTTGCAGGCCAGACCAAAAACTACCCTAATGCTAAGTCAAAGGAAGAAGGAAGGCAGAGTAAGTAAAACAAGAAAATAATTATTATCCCTATCTAAAACCACAAACCTAAACACGCGAAAACTTTCTCTAGAAGACAACTCTGTGGGTAACATTATATAGACCCGGTTCAAATATGGAAAAATACATATAGAATGTATATATAACCACTACAGTTTTTCTCACATAAGTGAAGGCATCCAAAGAGAAACAATATCGGGGCCGTGATCCAAACTCCAAATCAGCTAACAGGGCAGGTCATGAACGCCAGAGCAATCCTGAACAAAAATCAGTGATATTTAGTCCTACCTGGCGTCATCCTCCCTACAGGCCATCTCACGAACTAGAGCTGCTGGATGGAGACGTAGAAGTGGCAGGTAAATTCCCGTCAGTGCCGGGAGAAAGCGACGGCACCAATTCCCTGAGAATACCTCGGGAATGGCTTAAGTCGCAGGTGACAGGAGCACCTGTGAGTCTCGTATCAAAGCACCCAAGCCGCAGGTCGAGGCAGGAGACACTTGAGTCACAGTTGACTAGAGAACCTGCAGACAACAGACCAAGGCGAGGATCCAAAGCGTAATCCAAAAATCGTCATCCAAATAAACCGCCAAATAATCCTCATCCAATGTTCAAATTAGTATGCTGCTCAAGGGATGATATCAGGGGAGTGCTCTACCCAGAACTGAACTCTGTCCGAGCACCAATGTCCAGACATCACTAAGACGCGTTCATAAACACTTGTAAAGAAAAAAACAATCGTTAAAATGATAGTTTTAATAATACGTAATTAAATGACCAGACAACGGGCACTTAAACTTCAAAAATAATATATGAACAAATACTCAGACAAAACAAAAGGCTATTCTGCCACAAAATGATGCTTAAAAAGTAATTATTAAACCTAGAAAAACAAGGCTAATCTAAATTTACAAAAACCAAATAAAAATAATCTAAGCTTTTCTAATATCTTCCTCCCCCAAAACAAAACAAAAATATTCCAATAGAACACATTTTTTTAAACTATACAAAACAAAAATCCTGTAAAAAGAAAAGAATTAATACATCACCCTAAAGCCAACGCTAAACATATACATAACCAAGACAAAGTAAGGCATCACTCTGAAACCTGAAATAAGATTTCTAATTAACACCACTACAACACATAAATATCAAAATCTGAATTGTCACACAAATAAAGAAAACTTACTAGCCTAACCAACCGAGAAGACCAAGTCAAATTAAACTAAAGGTCAAACTAGTACACAAAATAGTTATCACCAGAGACTCTGACTGTCTCCAATTCAGCCAATAACACTGAATTTTCACATAACAAACACTACCACATTGACCTACCTGTTATGACCGCCAGTGTTTTGGTCACCGCAGGTTATCCTTTGAGTCAAAAAAAAACAAATAGACAAAAGCATTAAATGTTTCACTAAGAAAACCTAGGAACTAATAAACCAAACTCCGAGTTAAACACACACTCATACTCATCCTCACATCTCTAAAATTCACGCAAACCTATTGACGAGACGAGAAGGGCGAGGGGAGGGGAGCCAAGTCATGATCAAGTCTATATATACGTGAAAGGCATCGAGAATTCGATTCTCTGATCCCTTGACGTGTTTTATCACAAGAGAGAATTCTTGCTATTGCAGAGCCCAACATAAAATTCTCTGGTCGGCTTCTTTCATGCGCTCAATGAAAACCAGTGGGTTGTGATCCTTCCAAATTTCTATTGGAAAAGAAAAATTGGTTACATACAGCTTAAAATGCACACAAGTATGGGCCAAGGCAAGGGCATCCTTTTCAATAGTGGAATATTTTTCTCAACGGCCAGTAACTTTCAACTATAATATGATACGGAACGAACCTCTCTTACATAGTTCCTTTGAAAGAGGACACCCCCAATACCTATGTCACTGGCATCCACTGCAATAATAAAAGGTCTCTGGAAATTAGGAGAAGTCAGTAATGGATTAGATACTAACACCAACCTAAGTTTAATAAATGCTTCCTCACACTGAGAAGACCACACAAACTTCTGCCCTTTCTCTAACAATTTGGTAAGAGGCTGAGCAAGATCAGAGAAATTTTGCACGAATCTACAATAACCAGTCATACCCAGTACTCGCTGAACTCTGACATTGCACGGCACATAAAAATAATGTAAACTTGTCTAATAGTGAGGTATAATAATTTTACAAAATAAAATAATTTTTTTTTAGAAAAATCGTGTATAACTTCGTAAAATTTACGATTTGTCTTGTAAAAGAGGCCCCACAACGGGTTGTAAATAGTCCTTTTCAGCTTCTCATGGAAGGTAGGGAAAATTTTTTAGATTTTTTTCTTACACCATGTGCATTTGCATATCTTCCTCTTTCCATTGAGGTATTTTTCCTAAATTGGCCGACCACAAAGTTTTGCCAGCCTGAGGTGCTGCATATTGATTTATTACCCTGTCCATTAAGGGATAAGTATGCAGCTCGTAGATTATACAATAAGCTTCCTCTTGAGCTGAGGCAGATTGATGATTTGAAGTCTTTCAAAAAGAAACTTAAAACCTTTTTGTTTAATTAATGCTATGATATGGAAGATCAGACAGTGAATGTGGACTTTGCAGTGTGATCAAGTAATCTGATGAACATGTAGACGAGGCTACCATGACAAACAGACCAAATTCAATGCATTGAGTTGAAATACTTCAAATGAAAATTACATCATTTATGTTGAGTCTTGCCATGCTGTGAATAGAATTTACCATGCAGCCAAGAGAAATTACAATAATTTCTTGAGGAGGAAACTTGAAGGAATTACGCAGCCTCATCTGTGGTGGACCCAATTGGCATCATCTTTGGGCCAGGGTTGTCTTCCATTTCACCACTACTAACAAATGATGGTAGATTGGTTACTGGCCTTAAGGAAAAAAAAGGCTGAATTACCTTGATTGCTGGGATGGAGATGATCCTGATAGGTTATTCCACTTGTTTTTAAAGTTTCTAGTGTGTTGACTCCCAAGAGTCAATCTTTGCAGATGAGCACAAGCTTAGCAATAGAGTGCATGCATGTTTCAGAGTGGCAAAATTGCAGACTACAATAACTACAGGCCAATTTTTATTCTCCCTGTGCTCTGTTAGACTTGACTTGTCATTTGCAACTTCTTGGTTCTGTAAGTCTTTTATTCCTCACACCTTTGGACTATGGAACAATTTCCCTGATAGTGTGGGAGCTCACAGAGATTTGTATTACATCTCGAGTACAGTATGCAGCAAAACTCGAGTGACCCGATTTCAGTGATTTTCGTTCAAAAAGTGACTAACTGGCAACTCTTACCTTCTTCACATTTCTAATGACACTGAATTGCAACGGCGAAACATTTTGGAACTTCGCTCATAAAAAGATACAGTTCATTTAGCATGGTTTTATAGTATAATGTTATATATTTTTTATCAAAATATAGCTAGGTCATTAGAAAAAACATTAACACCTTAGTTTTTAATCATGGTAAATATGAAAAGACGTAAATATTAAACGAATTTTACATGTTAGCCATCATAGTAATTTATTTAATGTAATGAACGTAACGGAGATGTAGTTGTGGGCGTGGCCTAACATTACGTCAACTGTGGTCATTTGCCAAACATGGTTGGAGCAACCCGACAGCGACCGGAAACGTCACCCCAACAAGGAGAGCTATAGTTGAGCTGCATCTCGCCAGATTTTCAAAAAAAAGACATAGCTAATCGTCTTAATATCAACAAGACAACTGTGTATAGATGGCTAAAACGATACAACGACGGAGAAGGATTGAAAAGCAAGCCACCCTAGATCTGGGAGACCCCGCTGCACAACCGCAGAAGAAGACGAGTGTTAATTAACTTTATAACCAAACCAAACACCCGTTTTCGTCATCATTTTCAGTGAAACGAGAAACAAATATACAAACATCAGTTGACACTGTAAGACGTCGGTTTCGAGAAGCTGGTCTTCTATGTAGGAAACCTGCGCTCATGCCTCTACTTACACAGACGCATATGGACCATCGTCTCGGGTTTGCGCTCGAATATCTGTCCAAGAGCGAGCAGTTTTGGGAAACTGTTATATTTTGTGACGAGAAGACTTTTTGCAACGACCAACAGGGAAGACTGCACTGCTGGCGTCCAGGAAAAACCAGGTAATGAACATTTACTTATTTTGCCTTATTATTTTTACGTGGTAGCCTAGGTGTGATATACTTTGTATTTATAGTCCTAGTCTGTATATATGCTAAAGCTTTAATGAATAGTAATTCCTCTTACACTGGTTTTTAAACCTGCTGACAAATATCTTTAATGGAAGTTACGATGTAATCAGGGAGAAATAATGCAAGAGAAGATATAAATTAATCTGACCTAGGGTGGGAGTTGGGAATTGTCATTACTGAGGAAGCAGTTTAAAGGTCTATAAAATCCCGCCTCCGCTTCGACCGCCTGCGCTTCGAAGTGTTGCTTGGCGGGAAACCAGTCGCAGAGGAAGTTCGTGCTAGCTTTCCTTCGAGTCTCGTGAATGTTTGAATACCCATTGCACTGACTTAAAAGTCGTTTAAGGTTACTATGCTATGACAACTTTCCTTATGCCTCTTTTCCCGGGGAACTTCATAATATATACTATTAGGCCTACAACCAAAGATTTCTTTTAATTATTTCACTGTAAAACTAAGTCTGGCAGAAAATACAACTGACGTAGCTGTTTCTAATATTTAAATAAGTTTTGGTTAAATGCATATTAAAGAACTGTATATATATATATTATAATAATATTAATTATATATATATTTATAATATATATATATACATATATAGAATAACCTTATAGTGTTTTCTTAACAATGCACTTCAAGTCTTAAAAGTTAAAAGTTCGGTGTTATAGCAATATTACTGAAAGTATGCTTAATAAAAGCGCCAGTTCTTTTTTTCTAATCCATAAGATCTATTGATGAGAGGAAGAACTGCAGTTAAAACAGTTTCTTTTTTATATTTAAAAGTAAGCCCACTGTCATTGTTTCTCTCCGAATATCTGTAAATTTATATTTTCTCTAAATCCTTCTCTCTATTTTTTTCAGATTTGAGGATAAATATGTAGAACCAAATCGACGAAGTGGGAGGATAACCGCTGGCCTTTGGGGTTGGATGGCGTCTTGCGGACCAGGTGCTTTAGTGCCAATCCATGAGCGATTAAATGGCAGGCAGTATGTTGACATTCTTGACGAGGTGCTGATTCCATCTGTTAGGATGCTACTGATTCCGGAACCGTTGCCCATATTCTTGGCAATGGACAACTCCTCTGTTCATAATAGCATGCCAGTAAGAAAGTGGTTACAGCAGCATCCAGAAGTTATTCGGATCGACTGGCCTGCAAAATCTCCGGATCTCAACTCCCATTGAAAATTTATGGGCCATTATGACAAAGGAATGGGATGGCTCCGTTCTGAACAGTAAACAAGCCATCATAAGCCATTGCTTGTCAGTGTGGGAGTCAATGCGTGGGGAAAATATTTGCAGTAGACTGGTTGACAGTATTCCTAGACGGCTTAATTCGGTAATAGACAACCTAGGCTCACATACTAAATAAAATATTAATTAACTCTCTCTCTCTCTCTCTCTCTCGTCTCTCTCCTCTCTTCTCTCTCTCTCTCTCTCTCTCTCTGTATTTATGTATGAATAGGTTGTAGCTATATATGTATGACGTGTTTTAAAAGACGAGGTTGTGTTTACTCTATTTGTTTTGCTGGAATTTGTATATTATTTTTCACAGGGACCTATGTATTTCAAAGAATTATACGTATTTTTTAAAAATAATTATATTGGTATACCATTTACTTAACCTATACCGTTTTTTATTATCAATCATATTCATTGTTTGCTACTTGGTTTATTAATGCCTTTACTAAGTACCGTTATTATTATCAATCATATTCATTATTTGCTGCTTGGTTTATTAATGCCTTTTACTAAGTTACATTCTTGAGATCTACCTAAGATTTCATTAGACCCAACTGGTGAAGGGTGCATAGTGGCCCCGCCAATGGCTTAGCTTGCCTTACCGTAGGCCAAGTGCACTTCGCGCTTCTCGATTATATCATTCTCATTAAGCCTATAGGCCTATGAAGAAAAATAATGACGGAAGTATACCACACCAAGACTGTGAAGAATTTCACAAATCCTGCTTTATGGTCTTATAGACACCCTTCATAAGTTACAAAGATTTGATGCAACTTGTTGCTGTCTGGAATATAGCTCAGTATGTTATAAAGCCAATAGCATTGGCCTAGCCATTATTGTTTATAATACGTTGCAGTTGTCATTCTGTAGAATCTGCACTCGACAGTTGTAGCTGAATAATATCCGACCTGATTATAGTCTTCCATTCCTAAAGTAAAAGTAAAATAATATAAATTAGTTGTGTTTCTAATAGCGAAGATTACTCTTCACCTCGCTTATTTATTCAGTTATTTATTATTTACTTTTCTTCAAACTGAAGAAACCCCTCGGGAGACTAGACTTATGTAGCACTAGACTATAACCTAAGCCTAAGCCATAATTTATTGCAAGTATCGAAATCATGATCTCGACTAACATTTGCTTTATACACAAAGCCACAAAAGCTAAAAGTAATAACTTCGAATTCATATCCCGCAATGCACCCATTTTTATCATTAGCACTATTGCTCTGCTCAAACTTTTCCCCTTCTTGCTCTCCATCGCGATGTCCTCTTTCACAGTGTCCAGACTGACGATTCCACAGACTCATGGAAGTCACGGTGATCTGAGGTTTTTGCATGCTGCAGTAACGTATTTAGTTTTCGTTCAGAAATATTGTAGCGTGAAATATTTTTGGTTTTCAGGTTCCAATATATTTCAATTATAAGATTCTATATAACAAGTGACCAACTTTTCCTCATATATACACGTTTATAAAATACGAGATTTAATACTAAGTGGCAACTTGAGAACAACGCTTGTCCAGTACAAAAATAAAAAAGTCACACGAGTTTTGCTGCATACTGTACAAAAGGTTTGATAGCTAAAGTCATCAGCTGGTGTGATGGGGACCTCCTAATGTAAGAATGGCACAATTGGTGCAAAACGCATTTAAGAAGGGTAAGTGGGCGCTACTGTCATTTTTAAATCACAATTTGAGTACATCAATGAAACTTTGTGGAAATATACCTTAGAGCTTCCTGATGAAGGATCAGTAATTCTTAAGTATCAAATTTGGTGCAAACCCCATTTAAGAGCGACCTAAAGAGGGCGCTATTTTTTGCACATTTCAAACATGTCTTACGTACATTAATGAAACCTTTTAGAAATATCCTTTAGAGCTTCGTGATAAAGGATCAGCAGTTCTTGAGTGTCGTAATTGGTGCAAAACCCGTTTAAGAACGGCCTAAAGAGGGTGTTATTATTAGCACATTGAAAAGATCTATATTCATTTTCTTTAGGCCTATATATTCACTCATGTCATCTCCACCATATTGTGAGCTCTTCTGTTTATCTTATCACTATACTGTTGTTTCACTGAATATATAAGCAATACAATTTCAGAATATCAGTATTAATTGTGCCTTTTCTTTTCAGGTGCTCGTGTGTATGAAAATTAGATTTCCATAATAGCAGTATGGTGGCAACTTTGCTTTGTATGGAAGTTAGCCAGTTAAGAAGGGTCTAAACTGATGAGTTTATATTATTACCTTGTGCAGAGTAATAGAGCATAAATTTGGTAATATTTTGTAGTTAAGTTTAAATTTTGATAACCTACTATTATATTGAGATCTTTTGTGAGTTTATGGGGTTATTTTAAAACTTAAGGATTTGAGATTTTTTTTCGAGTGTCTCCAAATTGAGAGCCAAGTGTGTTCTACACGTTGCTGGATTATTACGTGAAATGAAATTAAAATGTCTTTCTTGAGCTGTTTATTTTCACATGAAAATTAATTATTGATGTAGCTATATAGAACGTGTTCTAGCTTAGAATAAAAGTTCTTTTAATTCCTGGCTCCGGACATGACAGGCGTTGTATTCTCCATGTTGGGAAGCCCTCGGAGAAGAAACAATGTTGAGATGTTTTACCCTTCCATGAGAAGAACTGGAGTATTGTGCAAACCGCAGCTGAAAAGAGGCGCAAAGAATCCCAATTTAAGAAATCGGTTTATTATGACTTGGTTGTCACCTTGCCCGAGAGCCCAGATGAGAATGATGGTTATCTTGTATCCTGCTACCAGAAACTCACACCCCACAGCCGTTACATCCAAAACATCAGCTCCTGGAGATAGACCAGGAATTTGGTGCATTTACATTCCACTGCAAGGGTAGATGACAATGCTGAACCCTAATCATCTGGAATTCTTCCTGTCACCTGTCTTTCCTGTAATCAAAAGAGGAAGAAAAAAGGAGGGGCTATTGAATTTTTAGGATCATGTAAAACACTAGAAGCAGGACAGAGGATTCAAGAGGCTGCTGAACTACTTGCAGGATACAGCAGTCCTTTCGAAAGTCGTTGGTGTAGACCTGGTGGCAAAAGAAGCTAAGTATCATCATTCATGCAAGAGCGTTTTCTTGCTTACGGCCAATAGAACTTCTAGTACTAAGCAAAAAAAAGATGACATTCCTCAGAAAAGAAAATGATTGCTGTTAGAAATATCCATGAATATGTTGAGAAGTTTGTAATTGCTGACAAATGTGCAGAACTGTTGACATCTGTGTATGATTGTTATTTGGACTTTTGTTCATTTGCTGATGGTCTCCTATGCATAGGCACAATTTGTTGCGAAACCTAACAAATAAGTTTGGGTCCAAAATCAAGGCCCAGAGTCCGGTAGGTAAGAAATTAGGTAGTACTCTTTACAATGCTGAAATTGTTGATGATTCCGTATGTGTGGCTTATGACTACACAGAATCCAAGGAACGACTCCTCAACCAAGCAGCTGTAATATTGTGAAAGCAGCTGTTAAATGTTACAAAAAAGATGTGCCAGATAATCCAACACTGAATGATATCAGAGACTGGGACACATTTGTACCCCAGCCTGTGATGAACTTCTTCAAAGTTCTGTACACAGGCATCATATCTGACCAACGTGGAAAACAAATTAAATGTCAAAAGAGGCCGTGCAAAACCAGCAGAACATGTAACTCTAGGTATGGCTATAAGATCTGTCACAGGTAGCAAGAAGCTTACTGAAGTTCTGAATAGGTTTGGGCATTGTCTCAACTATTCATGCTTGGAAGAACTCGAAACATCAACTGGTTAAGCAATCCAAGAGACGATAGAAGCTTGCCTGAAAACACTTTGGCAAGAGCTCCAATGGGACTCGCTTTTGACAACTTGGATGAGATGACACAGATGTTGTCTGGGAGCGATACACTGCATGATACAATGGGAATTCTGTATCAAAATTTGCCAGGTGATCATAGCAACAGTCAACAGAGTGATAAAACACCAACACCAGTTAAAAAGGCAACACCAAGAGCAAAGAAAGCTGCCAAGAAGAGGTCTATTCACTGTCGCAGACACATCTCTTGCCCCCTATTTTGGTGTCCCCAAAATAGCTGCCTTTACCTATAAGAACACATCTGTTTTTACCATACCTTATGCTGCAATCACTGCAAGACATCTGGAGCTCGTGTAGATAATGAGCGACGCACTTGAGACTGATGTTCTTCCCAATGCCATCTTCTACAAGGATCAGCTACCAAAACAGGAGGTGAGATACATGCCAAACCAACAAGCCCATCACCAGCTTTTCAGTAGTGCATAAAACCTTTTGAACAACCCAGAAGTGTGCTGAAGATTGCAACCAAGAGTATGGACTGGTTACATATGAATTTGCAGCAGCAAGATCAGCTATGCAAATCCAGGCTATAGAGATGGCATTTTTTTCAAGGCCTCTGGAAAACTCAGCAGAATCAGGAGGACCTTACATGCTTGCACCAGGTTCTTTGATTGGGTTCCTCACAGGAAAACCCTTCAACCAATGCAAGAGGCTCCATCCTCTACTTGGCCTTGCCTTTGAAAGCCTACATTTCAATGCCTTTCTCGAGACATGTGATTACAGAGAAGAGCTTCTTACCCTGATATTTACTGTGAAAGCAAATACCAATACAGGAGAACATGGGCTTGAGCTGATGATCAATACAGATCTTTCTGAGAAGTATTCGAAAGAGTATTCTGAATTCACCAAGGCAATTGTATCAGGAGCTCATGGATTCACTGCAAAGTTCTGGATGATGTATGTGGAGTACAATAACATATTTCACCAACTTGAAAGAGCTATCATGACAAATAACATCGAGCTCTTTGTCTTCACACTGACACTGATCATTGACCTGTTCTTTGTCATAGGCCACATCAACTATTCCCACTTGTTAACAAAATACCAATTGGACTTATTGAATATTGCTGAGACTCATCCCAGCCTTAGAGAGATACTTAATCAGGGTGTATTCACATTGCAAAGGACAGAGCATGATTTCAGCAGAATTCCTATGGATTTGACACTGGAATAAACTATCAATGCCGACGCCGCATCTCAAATGCCAGGAATCACCTCTTTTACTAATGACTACTCCGCTCGCCTCAGATGGATGGTAACAACGGAATTCAACGTGACAATGTTTGATGATTTTCTGAAGATCTTTCAGAAAATCATCAAGCAAATCTTAGATACGAACAATCCACATTTTGCACAGAAAAAGGTACAAATGATGAAATCCGTGAAAGCCTCCTCAATGTACCAACTAAAGGAAAAGTCAGACACAAAGAATTCATCCAGGCTTGCATGAGTGATCCAAACAAGTTTGAAAGTGCAATAAAGAAAGAAAACCTGAAAACCTTTGTAGATGGCTGTGCAAGCAATCGTTGGACAAAGAACACGAAAGTTGCAGTTAAAGATCTTAAAGGATCAATAGCTGATGGGATGCCTCCTTGTGCTGTTCACCAAGAAGAGACCTAACATGCAGCATACAGGCGGTCCCCGGGTTACGACGGTTCCGGCTTACGACGTTCCGAGGTTACGACGCTTTTTCTTAAATATTCAATGGAAATTCCGTCCTGGGTTACGACGCTTGTTCCGAGGTTACGACGCTGACGCTTCCGACGCTCCGAGTTAACGACGCTTTTAAAAAACGCATGCTATGATAAAAATCCTTTATAGTTTAGCACAGTACATAATAAAAAATATGTTTTTGGTTACATTACAACAACAAAAATTTTGAGTTATGATGATTTTTGACACTTTTTTTTCGTATTTTTTGAATTTTTTTAGTGACGCCGCATATGCGGAACTAGTTTGCGGGCGAATGAATACACTAGCTTGGGATGCGCAGTTTAAAACAGTCCAAAATCGCAAATATAATGAAAAATCATTGCTTGTTTCCAGTACATAATTAAAAAAACTAAGTTTCTGGTTAGATTACAACACAAATTCCAAGGTTACGACGTTTTGTTATGCTTTTTAACGATACCTCATATGCAGAACTAGTTTTTGAGCGGAGGTGCATAAATTAATTAACGCTATTAAACTGTATGGTAAAAATTGACCGAACAACGACCTCGGACGGTCGAGGACGCCAAGCGTAACAATACGAAAGGACGCCACTTCAATCGCGTGCCTGCCTGCATTTCACTATGTTGTGTGCTAAGACGTTGCTGAAATTCCTTGCCATTTTCGCAAATTTACAATGGCTCCTAAACGCCAAAGTACTTCCTCCGATGATAGTTCATCCAAGAAGAGGAAGGTCATCACGATGGAGGTCAAATAATGACGTGATAAAGCGTTCGGAGAAGGGAGAAACTAACACCGAAATAGGCCGTTCTTTAGGCTTGAGCAGGACCACGGTGGTAACCATTGTGAAGGACAAGGACTATTCTGAAGCATGTTAAGGATGCTGCACCGATGAAGTCAACGGTGATAAAACGAGAAGCAACGTAGCCAGAGCATTGTTGAAATGGAGAAATTGCTCATGATCTGGCTGGAGGACCAGAACCAGCGACGTGTTCCGGTGAGCTTAAGTGTGATCCAGGAGAAGGCTAGAGCGCTGCATGAGGCAGTAGTGAAAAAGTTTGGCGAAGGCAGTGCTGGTGGTGAATTTTCCGCGAGTAGAGGTTGGTTTAACCGTTTTAAGGCTCGTGCAAATTTGCATAATGTGAAGCTGCAAGGTGAAGCTGCTAGTGCTGATAGCGAAGCAGCAGAAAGTTTTCCAGGTGGTTTGGCTGAGATAATTAAGGATGGTGGTTACACGGCTGACCAAGTCTTTAATGTGGATGAGACTTGGATATTTTGGAAAAGAATGCCAAATCGAACGTACCTTTCCAAGGAGGAGAAGTCAGCACCTGGCCATAAAGCTGGAAAGGAGCGACTGACTTTGCTGTTTGGGGCCAATGCAAGTGGTGATTTGAAACTGAAGCCCTTGCTGGTGTATTTGGCCGAGAATCCCAGGGCTTTCAAGGGCATTTTCAAGAGTCAACTCCCTGTGATTTGGAAATCAAACAAGAAGGCTTGGGTTACCTTAATGGTCTTCGAAGATTGGTTCAATGACCATTTCGTGCCAGCAGTGGAGCGGTATTTTGACTTCGAAGGGTCTGCCTTTTAAGGCCCTCTTAGTCCTGGACAATGCCCCTGGTCACCCTTCAAATTTTGAGCGACATGCATCCTAATGTGAAGGTGGTGTACCTCCCACCCAATACCACATCGCTGATACAGCCAATGGACCAGGGAGTAATAGCTAATTTCAAGGCTTACTACCTTAGAAGGACCATACGTTTTGCTTTGAGGGCCATAGAAGCTAACAAGGAGTTGACACTGAAGCAATTCTGGAAGGGCTACAACATTGCTGATGCAGTGAAAAATATTGCAAGTGCTTGGGACGAGGTGAAGACGACCACTTTAAATGGGGCCTGGAAGAAACTGTGTCCACAGTTTGTGCACAGTTTTGAAGGCTTTGACCAGCCAGAAGACGTCGAGACTGTGACGAGGAAGATCGTAGGGCTAAGCAAGAGCTGAAACTAGATCTTGAACCTGATGATGTAACAGAGCTGCTGGCTTCCCATGGAGAGGAATTGTCTGCAGAGGACTTACTTGAACTTGAACAACAAATGATTGAGGAAGAGGAGGCGGCACCAGAGCCAAAACCCAGGTCATTAACTGTGGAAAGCTTGTTTTCAGAGGGTTTTACTCATATGGAGAGAAGCCCTTGGCTTCTTTTGAGGCAGGAAGCACCCCCCCTATAACGTTTCTAGGTTTGACAAAATCAAGAGAGGAATCATGGATTTGGTGACTTTCTACAAGGAGACCCTGAAGGAGAAGCAGACGAAGAGAAGTGTGCAGTCCAGGCTTGACACTTTCTTTCACAAGTCTCCAGTACCACCACCTCCCACTCCTAGTCCTGGTAGGGAATTCTGAACTGTTTTTACTAATTTATGTGTTTACATAGTGTACATATAAAATGTGTTAATTTTTTAATGTAACAACTAATGTAAGAGTAAATTGTAACTTCATTAATTTTCATCATTTGTAATTTTATTGCAGAAGTGGTGACAGTTCCAGATCCCCCTGTACTACCTGTGACAGTTCCAGATCTCCCTGTACTACCTGTGACAGTTCCAGATCTCCCTGTACTACCTGTGACAGTTCCAGATCCCCCTGTACCTGGACCCTCTGTATCAGCCCGCCCACCTGTACGTGTACAATCAGGTAAGCAATTTCATTTTTCTCATTTTCATGTTGGAAATTGTTTACACCCTACATACATACGTACACTAACTTACATAGTGGTACAATGTGTTTGATGTTGCATAACCTTATTAGATTTTTTTTTTTTTTTCATTTCAGACCCCTTTGATAGTGACAGTGACCCAGATGACCCTGAGCCTTTCCATGGTTTTGATGCCTCGCCCTATACATCAGGTAAGGAATCCTTAACAAATTTGTATAAAATGTTTTATAAATTGCTAATAGAAATTTATTAAAAGTGTAAATATGCTACAATTACATCCACCTTTAAATATAATTTATGTACCTATCATTCTTCCAGATCTAGATGTTTCCCGCATCAGTTGATACAGTATCACCTCTCCAGAGCCCAAATCAGTTGATACGAGTAGTATCACCTCTCCCATTCCTTCAGGTAAAAGAATTCTTCATTTTTTATATTGAACATACGTATTACACACTACATATGTCAAACAGTAATAACATGTGCAGTAGTTACAGTAGTAGTAACTATCATTTTATATATTTTTTATCATTCCAGACTCCAAGCACCTGCCCATCCCACTCCATAGCCCAGCCACCCACTCTCATGTACCATATGGCCATCCCAGTAAGCAAGCCAACCACTAGAATTTGGTAAGGACATTTTTTTTATTAATGTTTTTATTATTACATATGTAATAACCATGTTATTTATGTAACATACATACTATATAATCATATGTACTATTACATTATCATTCCAGACTGGCATGCACCTGTGACTTACATAAACCAGACCTCTACATAGCCTACATGTCTTCATTTTGCTGAAGGTAAGGAATTCTCAGTTGTGTTTAATGTTTGCATACGTACAATAAATTTTGTACACCTAAGTGGTTACATACTGTCCTTTAATATTAATTCTTCATTCCAGACTGCCCATCATCCTAGCCTGTTATCTGTGATAAAGCACACTGAAGTTAGGTTTGGAATGCATCCTTATCATGAATGCTCTACACCTCCCCCTCCATCTCCCACAACCTAGGTAACAGCTTTGAGACTCACTAAAAGTTGGTAAGTTATGTAAGGAATTTCTAATTAAGTTTTATACTACATGTTATATGTGATATTAAACACTGTATGGTGCATATTACTGTATGTAACTTACTCTGCATAGAGGACTTACTGACAAAATTATTTTTTGTACATTTCAGAGTCCCCTGAATGATGTAGGCTATGGGGCCACATAAGACTTTGTCCATCCAGGGTACATTGAACGAACACAACTTTAAACTAAAAGTAAGGAATTAATTAACATACATTAACTCTTTTAGTACTCTTGATATATCTACAGTAATTAACATATTGCATTCACAACTTTCTGTAGTGTATATTTTGTACACTAATTTTGTTACTTTTTCCTTCCAGAACCAACATTTTTCACATAACTCCAGGTTGTTACTAACAAATTACTACTACAAGTGTCATCAAGGGATAACTACAAGTAGAAGCACCATTTTTGGATGGAAAAAACCCTTCAGGAAAGTATACGTATCACATGTAACATGTAGTGTAACAAAGTATGAACAGTAAGGTTTTTACATACAGTAGTATTACATACGTACATAACTTTTTTTTACAGGAATTTCCAACCAAGTTTGATTATGTACATACATGTTATAAACCACTGTACGTATGGTTACTGTATGTAACTTACTAAACATACATAACATGACTTAACTTTGATACTTTTTTGGTACATTCCAGAAAACCAGGACCCCCTCCATGATGCAGGCTATGGGGCCACATAAAACTTTGTCCAGGGTTACTACATAACATAAAGGTAAGGAATTATACATAGTGTAGTAAACATACATTAAGTAAGTTTTATACGTACATACTAAATACGTACATACTAAAAAAAAGTGACCAAGATCTCTCACATGGGATAAGTGATCAAGGTCCCTCATGGAATTAGTACGTACATACTGTACACTCCCTGCTGAACAGGGGGTGTAGACCAATCATTTACTATGCATACCAGTTGATATTAAACCACTGTATGGTGCATATTACTGTATGTAACTTACTATGCATAGAGTACTTACTGACAAAATTATTTTTTGTACTTCACAACAGAACCCCCTGAATGATGTAGGCTATGGGGCCACATAAGACTTTGTGCATCCAGGGTTACATAGCACGACAACTTTAAACTAAAGGTAAGGAATTAATTAACATACATTAACTAAGTTTTATACATGTTATATATGTGATATTAAACCACTGTATGGTGCATATTACTGTATGTAACTTACTATGCATAGAGTACTTACTGACATACTAATTATTTTTTGTACATTCCAGAACCCCCTGAATGATGTAGGCTATGGGGCCACATAAGACTTTGTGCATCCAGGGTTACATAGCATGACAACTTTAAACTAAAAGTAAGGAATTAATTCACATACATTAACTTTTTTACTCTTGATATAACTCAAAGTAAGGAATTATAAACTAAAAGTAAGGAATTAATTAACATACATTAACTCTTTTACTCTTGATATCTATAATTTACATATTGCATTCAGGACTTTGTGTAGTATTTTGTACTAATTGTGTTATACTTTTACCTTCCAGAGCTACCAGACTAGGATTTTAGTGTACTCCAGGATCTACCAAAGGATTAGTG
The DNA here is from genome assembly GCF_015104395.2 of Macrobrachium nipponense. NCBI lineage: Eukaryota > Metazoa > Arthropoda > Malacostraca > Decapoda > Palaemonidae > Macrobrachium > Macrobrachium nipponense. The sequence continues at coordinate 114,263,007 of NC_061107.1, forward strand.
TACAGTGTATAATAGTGTTTAGTGTATAATCTAACCTAAGGATTAAGTGTAGTACATTGTGCTTTATAGTGTCACAAGAGTTTAATAAAGAATTATACCTTCAAGAACCATCCTTTGCCATTGAAATAACCACACTACACATCATGCAGGTAAGGTCTCTCTAACTTTTTCTTAGTTTAAGGCATATTTCCAAGTGTCGTTCCGGCTTACGACGATTTTCGGCTTACGACGCGCCTCAAGAACGGAACCCCCGTCGTAACCCGGGGACTGCCTGTATTCTCCAGTACCCACTGATCCCAGTACCTCTGTCCTAGGCCAGCCCTGAAGAAGTAATGGTGAAGACCGATAAGAGTGCACTCTTTAATATATTGGAGAGTAAAATGAAAGGTCTTGAAGAGCAGCCAAAGGAAGTCAGTGCTTACATCATAGGTTAACAGTTTCTCTTACATATCTTGCCACCAAATTTGCCCCTCACATACAGAGGGTTAGCCAGAAGTATTCTTGTCCAGAGTTTAGCAACATCAGCCTAACGCATACACATCTTTGATGACTATCCACAGCCTTCAATAAAGGACACTGAAAGAAACAGGCGGGAATCTGATGACAGAACCTTCATCATCACAGGGTCAGAGCAGAGACGAGTGCCAAGAAATCTAAACTATGCCCTAAAGTCCAAGTCCTTCAAGAATCAGCTACCCCAGTTTCTCGCCCATGAATGGCAAGGCTCTTCGAATGCTAACATTTTTGGGGATCGCGAAGTCTTCTTAGATGTCCAAGGGGAATGTTATAAGTTCCAGGTGCAGGTGACAGAGGGTATGATACAGCAAAACACAGTGGATGGATTAAAGAACAACCATGAAGAGGCAGACACAAAGATTTGTCTGCATTCCTTATCAGCTGATAGTGAGAATGGACACATAATGGTCAGGGCATCCGACACAGGCATTGCAGTGATGTTATTGTACCACTGCAATAGATTTCTGCCAACATTGTGGATGGATATTGGAGCAGTTTCAGCGAACAATCGTCGTTACGTCAGCCTGACAGCAATATTGAAGGAACTGGGACTAGATCTTTGTGCAGTGCTGCCAGCTTTCCATGCCTTCATGGGATCAGGCTATACATCCGCATTTGTCAGAAAAGTGAAGGTCAGGCCTCTCCAAACTCTAGAAAAGCAACTTAACTACCAGAAGACTTTCAGAGTAATGGCAATGAGCTCTGCAGTATCTAACACGACGAAACAAGCTCTTCAGAGGTTCACAGCCACAATGCATGGAGCTGAGGATAGAGCAAACACTAGATTTAAAAAACTAATAATTCATGAGTTAGATACGTTAGATATTATATAATATCTGGGTAAATACCATAAAGGGATTTTGACGTAGGAAAAATCTATTTCTGGGCGAGGAAGCCGTGTCGCCCAGTGAAATATGTCTGCTTTAGCACTATTTCTAGTAAAATATTGCTATAATACCAGAGAACTGCTAAATTGGACATGTCACCCCAGTTTTATACCGACACCTTTTATATAGGTGAGCGAGTCAGAGGCTTCTGACATGTCCAATTTAGCAGTTCTCTGGTATTATAGCAATATTTTACTAGAAATAGTGCTAAAGCAGACATATTTCACGGGAGCGACACGGCTGAGCCCAGAAAATAAATATAGAATTGTAAACAGTATTGGCACGTAAATTATATTTCACTCTTCCCCAATGCACCTTTTTTGTATGAATAAATACTAAAATATATAAATTTGTAGTTCCTTTGTTCTTCTATATCAGATAAAAAAATATTCCCACGAAGTTTTATTCATGGTATACAGAGGTGTCATGGAGCTAGAAAATTTGTTTTAATCCGCATTATGTTGATATAGCACTCTCTTTAGGCATTTCTTAAATGGTTTTTGCACCAAATTCGACACTAAATAAAGCTCGAAAGGATATTTCTACAAAGTTTCATTAATGTATGTAAGATGTGTTTGAAATGTGCAAAAAATAGTGCCCTCTTTAGGTAGCTCTTAAATGGGGTTTGCACCAAATTTGATACTTATGAAATACTGATCCTTCATCAGGAAGCTCTAAGGTATATTTCCACAAAGTTTCATTGATGTACTCAAATTGTGATTGAAATGTGACAGTAGAGCCCCATTTGGACCCTTCTTAAATCCGTTTTGCACCAGTTGCGCGATTAAAGAATGGCATATCTGTAATCACAGTGCCAAAATTAAACTTTTATCACAGGTTTGATTGACGTACTCCAAAATGTAATTTAAACCTATTTTGGGGGGCAGTTCAAGCAGCGCACCAACGCACCAACGGCATAACTTAAGAATGGCCATTAGGAGGTCCCCATCACACCAGCTGATGACTTTAGCTATCAAATCTTTTGTACTCGAGATGTATTTAAAATCTCTGTGAGATCCCGGACTATGAGGATGTAGGCTGGAACTTTAAAAATTTATGTGAAGATGCAACATACTACTACCCTAAATCAATTCTTCCTGTATTTTAATGATTTACTTAAATTTTTATCTATAGTATATTTATTAATTTATTTTTCTTTTCTAAAATCTTACCTCTTCTTTCTGTATTTCCTGATGCCGTATTTTACTTCTTTCAGATGAACACCATAACCATACATATTTATTGGAATTTTGAATATCAAATCATTGGCCCCTGTGGGCTTGTTCTGCTTAAACAGGGTTCATGCTCTGAATAATAACAATAATAACAATAATAATAATAATAATAATAATAATAATAATCTACATTTACTAGATACTCTGGGTAACCTCCTCCCATAAAGGTGGAGAGACTGAACCACCTGATAGTACCTGCAAATGTGTGGTTGACACAAGAGGGTGGGTAGGGGCAATGCTTTTGGCAGCTCAACCAGGAGTGTCTGGTACCCCAGGCTGCCCCCTCTACATACACACTTGCACTGGTGTTGGACATGTTTCCTCTTCACAGAGAAAAACAAAGCCAACAGACACGAAGTTAGGTATTGTATGTAAGGCACCTTGTACGTATTTATAACTGTTAAAATCAGGGCAACCTGTTTTAGGTCATTTGTCCAACCTTTACATACTACAATACTGTTCTCTGGTGTGGCTCTCTGCTTCTGCCAGAGATAGAGTGGTTTGTGATGGTAGGTTTCCATTTTCCAACATTAGCAGTTATGACTTGGACCATCCACGAATTATCTCTTTTTTTGTAAATTTTTCTTAAGGTGTATTTTAACAGAGAACTTTCACATTCACAATTGATCCGTGATCCTCTTTTACTGCCAAGATCAACCAGACTTGTTGAACAGCAGCACCAATAGGCAGTAAATGTTCCTTGCTGTCTCCCCCTCTCCTCCAGTTAACTCCTTTGTTACAAAGATTCAGCAACTGTTCCAGCTTGCACTGAAGGATTATATGAAAAGCAATGGTTTTTCCTTGCAAGAGAATCTTATTTTACAAAAGAATTAAAAAAAAAAATTATGCAAATAAAAATATACTGGCATTCTTTATAAAACTTTATTCCTGTAAAAATGAGTATATAAAATATTCTTTTGAATATAACATGCATACTCAAAGGATTAATATAATATTACTACATATCAGTTTTATCACAGGCTTCAGACAAAAATCACAACTAAACACTAACAAATGGCACACAAAAATTTGGCTTTTCAGCTTGTATACAGACAATTTTTGGAAAAAAACCAGTACGTACTACCAATTTTTTATGGAAAAATTTTAACTTTTAACTTCATTATTACAGTTATAATTCATTAGTCTAAACCTGTATTTTTCAGTATCTTGTTAAGTCAGAAGTTTACCTGTTACCTGTATATACGTATGAATAAAATTTTTCCAAAAATTCCCAAATTTTGACATTTTAAAAAGTTACAGCATGAGTAAAACTAAATGAATATTTTTGTATATAAAAGTATAATTTTACATTTTTTAAATATATTTAAATATAAGAATGGAACAAAATTGATAAATATATTTTACTGCATTATTATGATCGACAGAATATACTCTAAAACTTTTATTTTACGTAATTGTAAAGCTACAGAATTAAAGTCATCATAAGTATTAAGATTTTCTAGGTTTCCCACGCACATAAATTTAATTTAATAACTACCACATGAGTATAAGTACGCATCACTGATGCAATATAAAAGATAACTGAATATATGTTAACCTTACAGCAAAGCATGAGATAAAATTTTGCCTTTCCAATACATAAACTGACATCAAAACTAATTCAACTAACCTGGCATTCCTCATTCAAAAAAGAACTGAAAGTAGCAATCTTACTGTTCCAATCCTATGAATATAAAATTATAGACAAGTTACCCAACTCGGAAGCCAATAGTCAGAATGAATAAACAGTAAAGTTTACAGCAGTTACTTGGGACCTTAGAAATGTTACTCTACCCTTCAAACAGAGGACAGATTCTGTTATTGGTAATCTTAACACTAATGCTCATTATACAAAAAAATGAATTTTTGTAAACTAAATTTATGAATTTAAAATCCATTACACAAGCTATTAAATCAGTGCACTGTACTATAAGAAAAAGGAATCAGCTTGATTCAAGAAGGCTGGAGCATATACAGAGGTCTAGCTGGTTGCCAATGATTATAATACTGAATCACCATGAAAATAATGTAAGAGCTAAAAAATTCTGAGTACTTTACAAAACACCTTTTGTCAGCAAAGAATGCTACCAGCCAATAAAAGCAAATGAAGAAAAACTGAACAAACACAAGAAAGTTAACCTTTCAGCGCACAGTAGAAAAATACGTAATTATAAGGCTGGATATACGTATGCTAAAAGTGATCGCAAGAGAGAGTGAAGAGTAGTCTATGGAGACGTACTAGCTGTTGCTCAGCTAACATTCACAAAAGGTGAGGTGATTTTGTAAAAGGGAACTTGAAGGACCCTTTTCTACTTAATTAACCTGTCGGGGGGTTTGTGCAGATATAAAATTACACTAATGAGTTGTAATGAAACAAAGCTCGCCAAGAAAAGTGACTGCGCACAAGGACTTTTCTTAAACACTTCATAATAGTTCCATAACACTAAGCAGTCAACCCATAACTTTGACTCAGTAATCTCAGATATATAAAATAAAAGTGGACCAAAATTAGTTGTAGGGGACAATGGTTATTAACCTGAAACTGAAAAAAGAGCATTAACTAACTAATTGCTTGCTGCTAGTTAAGGCGCAAATACAATGAAACCCAAGTGTTGCTAAACTATTAAAAAACTATTACAACAATTTCTGGAAACTTGAGGAAAAGAACTCGCACTGATGAATGAATTTAGAATGATAAGTACTAATAGAAAATTTCTGAAACTACCTTTGAAGTACTGGAGAAAATTACATATCTTGGTATTATTACAATCTAAGTTGATGTTTACAGAAAATTACTTATATATCACATAGCACAAGAAAAATAATAAACAAAAAGATTTAAAAAAATGAAATATGGTGACGACACATGGTTAAAAAAAAAAAAAGGACTTCCATGACTTGGAAATCTTTGGGAGCTGCTGACCAGTTGTAAGAAACATAAATATGGATTTAGTTAAACACTGGAAACCTGAGGAACCCTCTGTGCATGTACCATCCAATTGGATCCAACTGATTTTTTCTTCCACAGCAGAATGAAGTGTAGCATGCTCTATAGTATAGGATTTTGGCAACAAATGACATAAGCTATATGTAAAATGTTTGTGATGAAACAACTAGAAATTACCATATAAATAACCACAATTTCTTTTTGCCCGTACTATCAACAAACTATGAAAAGAAAATCTACATGTGTTAAATTATTGGACTTTATATAATATAATAATTGGTCTGGTAATGTTTAAAGTAAAAAATATATAAAGCATCAAAATTATTACAAACTGTAAACACTTAAATCACCTCCAGCATAATCACAGAAAGTATACCATGCTGTATAAAACATGTACAGGTGGTATCATAAGATCTAACAATAATATAAACAAATCACTTTGGCAATGTTAAGACTATCTATATAGGTTAGTGTGAGATTGCAGATATATTTTATGCAAAAATAGTGCATATTTATCCTTTGATGTAGCTACTCATAAACATTTTTTATTTTAATTTCTCATTGTATATGTATGTAGAAATCTGAATTACAAAAAAACACTCATATGAGTTATAATGCACTCTAATCAAGTGAAATTAATTTACTATTTTCTTATTGTAATTTTTTTATGCATGAGTGTAAATTATAACATCCATTTCCAGCTATTTTTAGGTTGCATTACCAACCATGTCGAGAACAGTACATATGAAAACTTTATACATTAAAACTTTTCTCATATACAGAAGTAAATTACGTAACTTTATACAGTGTTTGCAGGATTCACAGAAAACTAATAATAGCTTCTATGCAAGAAAGAACTTCAGTTCTTGACAATGCATATAACAAATATCCATATCACACAAGGCATTTCCTTATTACCTCCAATTCCATCCTGCCAAATATACAAAATATACAGTTATTCTGAACCTCAGTAAATACCAATCTCTTATTTTACTCAAGGTTATTGTGTAAAATAATAAAAAAATTGTCAAAATCAGTCTAGGCATTTTCTTATTATCTCTAGCTCCATCTCACCAAATGTACAAAAAGTACAATAATTTTAACGCTCAGTACACACACATCTCATATTTTACTCAAGATGATTGTTTAATGTTTAAAGAAAATAATCTGGATGACGAAGTTCTTACTTTAGAAATACATTACTTTATAATTAAAAGATGGAGCTGCTCTCTCGGGTTAGTACTTACATCAGTACGGTATCTTTATGTATTACCTTCTTAGTCTTCCTCATTCAATGGCTTTACAAACTTAAGCAATCATATCGTACATATTGCCTGGCTCAAAGCATTCTATTTAAGAGGTCTGCACTGTATTTATAGAATATGAAAGTCACAATATGTATTTTTATTTTTATTATCAAATTTCCTAACATACCTTGTAAGTTGAATAAATGTACTAACATGCCTTATAAGTTGAATCACTACTTAGGAGGTTTGTAATGATATTGCCACTTCACATCACTTTATCCGATTGGTGACTTATAATATTGGTAACATGTAAATAAAGCTTTAAAAGACTTACAGCACCTCCAACAGTTGCCTGTTAATATTGGAGTGCTCATCTGAGCTGGTGATTTCACTTAAGTACTAAGACCATAATGAGGCATGGTCAATGGGATCAAGAACAGAAAGGTAAAGTTGGCTAATTCCCTATTTAATGACAATGGCCAAAATTTAAATGTAGCAATGTAGCCATGAATTTAAGAGTGACACTTTATATAAGAGGTGACAGGATGACATCAACAACCAACTATGATGTTAGGTATGAACTGACATAAGGAAAAAATCCTATGAACACTAATCTTAACAAAATGTGGTCAAGATCTTTAACCATATTATAAGCCCTTAAGATAATTTTCTTTGGGAATAAGGAAGATATATTCTTGAAGGTATTCTCATGAATCATATGAGCCTTAAACCAGCTCTGCCCTCTACGAATTATCAGCTGTGAATTGTACGCTGATATAACCATGAATCAATGGTAGTCATTATAAGTAAATGAATGACTGTTATTAGCCATCAAGCCTTTATTATTGGCAATGACTTACTTAACTGTTATAAGACAAATATGTTTCAAAATTCCTCCTCAGTTACTTCTGTAGGTTCTTTTTAAGCCTATAAGGCCTATAATGATATCATCCTTGTCCTTGGAGATTTGGTGACAGTACTTGCAAGTAAGTGTTAAGTAAATGACCAACCGTGGTGTAAGCAGATCACTGATCTTATAGTCAGATGCAAAAGCTAGAAATACATTGTCATAAGATAAAATCATTTAAAACAAAAAAAAGTGAGGTAATCATCTGTCTAGGCTAATGAACATATCTTGAAAATGTAAGGAAGCCAGGTTATATCCTTTGATTATCATGACACTTCATGTAAGTGGTGACTGTTGACACCAAGAGCAAAATGACAAATTTTTCAATCAATTTGTATTTTTCATAGAAAACAAAACCCATACCAACAAATACACACACACTAAACAGACTGAAAAAACAGAACACGGTCAGAAAAAACCAGCTTGGAAGGCAAGCAAAGCGTAAGCGTCGACTCCCCAAGGCAGTTAGGAAAAGACTGGTGCATCACAAGGTTGAATGGACGATCTCTGACTAGCTTTCACCTTATATGTGCAGGTGCTGCCAGATCTCACAGATCCCTTGCTTTACAATCTCTGATTGTTTTAACTGGTTACCAGCTGGCGCTTGGAAATATCCTATTGTTAAGACCCAAGATTTGTTCTGCATATGAACAAATGGAATTGTCAGGAGCTAAGAGAAGATATGTTACTTTGTCTGTTAGCCTGATTGAGGTAACTGATTATCTCCTATTAAGTATAGCAGAATCTCAGAAGTGTCTGGCAAGCCTCAATAGATGATCTATGGAGCATTCCTACTGATATTAACACAGTACTACTATCATACTTTGAGACCTGTACATAGTAAGACTACTGATCATAGGTAACAAGAGTGTGAACAAAAGACACACTACATTTTCCCAGAAATGAGTAATGAACCAGGATGTCTGTTTTGAGGTATGATACTGGAGAACATTAGACTGACAACCAAGTTGCCTGTACTTTGAGATGTAATGACCACTATGAAAGTATTGACTGAAATTTTCTGCTGGGCATTGTCATAACACCCCTTCAACCATGCAAGAAAGTGGAGATAAGTTATGTTCCTTTCCCGTGACCATTAGAGGATCTTCAGAGCTCTACTGTACAGGATATAAGGCTTGTTCCTTCTTCATTATTGTGGTTTCATACCATTCTAAAATTGTCTGATATTAGGATTTCCATCCTTTTTGTCTTAAGATATACGATTTGAGAAATTTTCAACCATAAAAAAATCCAGTCATTTAAACAAATGCCTAAGACCTTATGTTGTCGAAAGAGGCTCTTCAATATTTTGATGATCTCCATGTGTCCTTCAAGTGCCTGACTAGATGGGATAAACAATGTAACTTCCAAATACACTTAGCTGAGGCTACAGCTGGTAAGAAGACAGCTTAAATGTAAGTTCTTGGTCCAAGGATTCTCCCAGTGGCTCATATGGGACCTGGTTAGGCTGCAGAGAACAAGAGTCAAATCTCACTTGGGAGCAAGAAGCTTCTGAAGAGAACAAGACTCCTCAAAATTTTCTCATGAGTATAGCTAACTCAACTGACAGAGATACAACACATTCAGTCTGATTACCTGGTTCTGGGCAAAGTAATATGTAGCCTTTTCTCACAGAGAGTAGGGCAGCTTGTTTCAGCAAAGGTTAATGAGGAAGTCTGCAATCTGTTGAACAGATGTTCTGACTGAAGGAGAACCCTTCTGCTACACCAGTCTCACAAGATGGCCCACTTCCTTTGGTACATTTTCAAAGAGGAATGCTGGAGATACCCAACATCTCCCACACATGAAACTGAAGGCAATGAACTTGCTGGTGGTACCTCTATGTTTGTGTCTGACAAAAAAAGAGTGGGCCAAGTAGTTATCTTTCTCAGTGCCATGACTAATAGGGTCAGCAGATCTGAGAACCATTTGACATGTGGCCATCAAAGTGTCCAATGGGGCATCCTGAGACACCACGGGGTGATCAAGACCCTGTTGGATCATGTGATGAATCAGGCTGAACAATGGACAGGCATAGGCATCCAGATTGTCTCAGGGGTTGGTTCAGCGACCAAGCAAGGTTACTGCTAACCCGTGCTGCTTCAGTTGCTACAGAAGCAAGTTTCTCCAACAATGACAGGTGATCAAGTTTGGCTGTTCCTGTTGAGACAGGAACTGCTAACTACATTAATAACTCCCTAAATAAGCTCACAGGTCAGAAGGAGAGGCTATCACTGCTGCCATTTCTTTTGAGCATCCCCAGGTACTTTGCCTGAAGTAAAAATTGAGATTTGACTTCTCCCAGTTTACTTTAATCCCAAGTTTGTGACAAATAGAAAAGAGTTGATCTCTGTTTTAAACCAACTGTGCCTTGGAAGACTACAGAAACAATTAACATTCAAGTAATGCAGCAAGCATATACTTTCTGAGTGGATCCAAGCAGAAACCAAGGTGAACAGCTGGATGAACACCTGAAGGGTTGTTTTCAGACCAAAGCACAGGGCTTTGAACTGGTAGAATGTCATCCCACTGCAGACAAAGCAGATATACTTCCAAGAGGTCTGATGAACAGTTACTTAAAAGTATTTGTACTATGGGCCTATCAAAGCATGAAGTTGCCCTCTCTGATGGAATCTTACACAGGAAATGCTGTTTCCATCCTAAAACCAGTCAATAAGACATCCTAAAACCAGTCTATAAGACAAACTCATTCCACTCGAGGTGGATGGCTTTTCTCCAGCTACCAGTTACCTTCTCTGCCAGGAAGGACAGATCATACAACCTTGGAGACAAGTCATTGCAACTTCTAAAAGCACCTTTTGCCATTATTGCCTCCAACTCTGCTGACAAGCCTAGAGACTTTAGATAATCTGGAGGCTTGTTTCATGTGTGTGTGAACAGTATGAATAATAAAAACAATCTAAGATGTTAGTGCCCTAATGTCCTTCCTCTCCAATACTTTTCTCAAAATAATGAATAGCATATCTTTAAAATATTGCAAACATATATTATCTCTATAGAAAACAACTTGTAAATATAGAATTTCAGTACAACTGTAACAAACTAAACAAATATTATTTAACACTGCTAATTACAGTAAGGCAATATGTAGTTTGAAATTACTGTTAATTAATTATAATAAAATAATGTAACAAGAACACTTCAGTTAACATTCTCAATTATTACAGGACTAGCCACTCTGTAAAAAATAGATATAAAAAAAATAGGTATCCTTATTGCCAAGTAACCTAAGCATGATAAAAAATTATTACATATATATTATTAAATACTAATAATAGGATAGTGTTAATAATTACATAACACCTACCCCAAAAAATAAATAAACAGTAGTATGTACTGCTTTTCATCACTAACTCCTGACAATTCTTGACTGCTAGAGGTGTATTAATACTTTAATTTCTTACCATTGCCATAATTCAAATCACTATTCCAGCTTTAATAATAAGGAATAAAGCGATAAGGTTGTTAATGAGTTCTACTCACTATGCGAGGCAAACCTTGAATGAAGAGAAAAATTTTCCAACATAGTGAGTTTCCATTGTGATGATAAGCACTTTTTGAGAAAGCATCTCTGATAACTTTGCTTGTCTCTCTTCTGTATGTAGGAAAATTAAGCACAACTAAAGTCTTCTTTTAGGGTAGATGTGGCCAAACAGTCACTTGTTTGGTTGATTGCCATTCCCCACAATCCTATATAAACAAACAAAAACACAAGCATATATATATATATATATATATATATATATATATATATATATATATAGATATATATATATATATATATATATATATATATATATATATATATATAATGTATGTATGTATATAATATATATATATATATATATATATATGTATGTATATGTATATATATTATATATATATATATATATATATATATATATATATATATATATATATATATATATATATATATATATAATGTGTGTGTGTGAGGCAATTGTACTTATATAGTATGGTAAATCATAAACGATTTTCAGTCTTTAGATCTTGGAGTCCAAAAGTCTGGCCACCCCTGTTTTAGGGTATTAAGCACCATTGGTTTGGTCATACCCAAGTAAAATATGAGATCTGTCTCTAGCATGGACACACTATACTTATAATTCTCAAGGAAAACACAATGTAAAGTACAAATACAGAAGCAATTATTAGATAATTTTGACAGTAAGCAACAAGAAGGCGCTTCAATATAAATTTTAAAATTTAAAACATTGGCCCAGAAAATTTTGTAAGAATAACATTACCACTGTTATAGACTAGATAACATTTAAAGTATCATAAGTTTTAAAATAAGAATATAGTACCTTTCACAGCACAACAGCAATAATGCACATGGACTACAAAATAGTCAACAATCAGTTTACATAAAATTACATATTTACAATGATCAGCTAATAATTTTAATAAGTAAAATGGCTATTACCTGGTTCATGGCCAGGCTACAATACAAATTAAGTTACTTCAGATCAGTCAACCTTATGAGTTAGATAATACTATTATACAATATATGCATACAAACTGGAATGTAGATTCCATAAAAAATAAAGCTTAATAGTTGTGTAATGATTTACCTATAAATGTCTTTTCACTATAGTATATGGATAGTGATAAATCCCTAGTCTCTGAACACTAATGCTACATCTCTGAAAAATTGTATTCTCTATCAATATCTGATAGATTATACAGTAGTAGTAAAAGAATGAACAGTAAAGTAGTAGTATGCATGCTGTACACTTAACTATACCAGCAGCATGATAACACATCAACATCACTTAGTTGTATCTATAATATTCCAGCTGTGACCAAATTTTGGAATAATCTTCCCAATAATATACTTAAAATATTGGTTTTATCTTATTTTTGTCTCTTTGTTATTCATTCTAACTCTTTTGTACAGTTTATTCTTTGCCTTTATTTTTTGGTAAGCAGGACTGCTTTCCTTACTTGGGATTGTTGCATTCCACCTAGGGGTGCACCTTGGCTTATAAGAGCAATAGTAGCAGACAGGCATTACAAAAGGACACTTCAGGATGCAGTGGTGGTGGTGTTGAATGATGGTGTTTGACTTGGATAAATGTGAGGAATAGTCTATGGAAAATCCTAATAGGTATTGGCTTCGGATGCCAACCTTCTGTTAGGCTGCAGCTTGGAAGGGAATTTGTATCACCTTAAAGCATGGCTGCCATCACTTAAATGCAGGGGAGAATATAACAAGAATTTTAAGTTTACAAGGTTCAGGATAGCAAAGTTCCAGAATGCAGTAGCCTTTGTCAGTGAGGACAGCAGGGAGTTATTGGCTAAGAGAGAGGTGTGAGGTACCATATCTCCTGCTAGGTGTTGTACTTCATTCAAATTTCATATTGTTACTCTATTTACAAAGGATGATTCATGTGATTTCTAGCTCCTTGTTTTTGTAGCTGCTGCATTTAAATACAATCCTGGTTCTACTCTCTTCTCAAACCCGAGTTGGTCGAAGAGCTTAGTTTATCAGAATATTATTCAATATAAAACAAAGTTCAGTGTTTATAATGCTTTTATGCTATCCTGCTAGCTTTATGGTATAGAATGATGGCCCACTTATGCCTAGCACTCAAGAGACAAAAGTTTCCAATGCTGCTTCATTTGACAGATCCTTAGGATAGACTGGTATCACAGACTGATAAAGTGGGGTCCTCACACTATTGTTTGGATGAAGACATGTACACCCAAACTGGTATTGCAACTGTTTTGTATCCCATGTCAAAGAGTTTGGTTCAACAGAATCTTCATAATAAAACAAAGCTCACGTTTACAAAGCTTGCATGTTATCCTGCTAGCTTTATGTTCTAGAGCAGGGGTCAGCAACCTTTTGGAGAGAGCAGGCCAGATAGCTATGCTGTGTCTTGGAAGAGGGTCATGATATCAGATGTACCATAAGGATCACTTAGGTCCTTAAACTAGGTAACAACTGTTAGATAATTAGTGACCAGGTGATAAGTTGGCAGGCCAGACAGAAATCTCTGCGGGCCATGGGTTGCTGACCCTTGGTCTAGAGAGATGGCCCATTTCTGCACATCAAAAACAGCTTTTATTGTTGCTTCTTGAGAGGGATCCTTGAGTACACTTGTTGTTCAGTTACAAAGTGGTGATACTGAATAGGGCATTCAAATTTAATTTATACCCATACAAGTCAAAAAAGACATTGAATAACCCCTCTTAAAAATGAATGTCAGCTGAATATCCGGAAAAAAGCAATAGTAGATCTCTTGTGCACAACTCAACTACTCTGAAGTGTGTTCTACCCTAATGCGAAATACCAAATTTTAAGTACTAATTTGTATTAGTCTAGGTATATGAATCGTAGCTTTCATTAATGAAGTAACTCAGTGCATCAGGCACTTTTGGAAGAAAGTGCCTAAGACAGAAGTTTTTGGAGACAGAAGGGTCACACATAGCTTTGAATTAAAGAAAATATTGAGATGAAGCAAGAGGGAGAGTGTGCTACACAGCATAAGCTGTGAGCACACCATGAGCTGTAATGATCAATGGAGCCATAGTAAATGTAGTAGTAGTGATCTAGACTGGTACCTCAACCACAAGTGTTTGAATATGATACCTGTATAAAGAAAAGCTATGCTTAAACTTATTGCATATCTAAGTATCATATCATCATTGTTCATAATTCACTAGTACAATACTGTGCAACAAACTTGACAAACTTCCTCATATCATTAATGTACAGCATCACTATCAAGATCAAAACAGAGGACATACAATTACAACTGAACCTCACAGTTTCTTTGCTTTGCATCCACACTGATTCAGCAAGTACCATGTCATCCCTCTTGATTTTATAACAACACACTGATAAATGACTAATCAAGCCCATTGCAAATCTTTATATATGACACTAAAGCTCAACAATATATTGTTTGCTTATCCACTCTGATACACAGTGATCCAATACGCACATATGTGGCAGGTGAATACCCATTAGGTCAGGGTATGATGTCAAGTAGCCTAGACTGGGGACTGACCATATATACATGCAGCAGTGTACCTATACATAATTATCCTTTTTATTCTAAATGACCTAATGTGTTCAGTATACAGTACCCTGTCCATTCTGTGTAGTGTAGTGCTGGGGGTAATAAGAATCATTTAATTTAATATGACAACCATCCTAACTTCGACATTTTACATAATACATGACAAATATGTTTACTAGACTACATTTGGTGATGCAGTGGTGTGCAATGCTTGTGTCTTTATATTTTATGGGATTTACTGACTAACTGGATTTACTCAGTAAGCTACAATGCTTGTGTCTTTGTATTTTATGGTATTTAATGACTAACTGGATATGCTAGGTAAGCTAGATATTTTTTGCAAGTTTATATAAATGTCAGAAGCTAATTGTTGACCATACAATTGCATTACATTATCCTTTATATTAACCCTGATGCTGAATACTTCGATCAGTGTTTGTTTTAAATTTAGTAGTAACAGTGGTCATAATTAAAAAGTAGTTCAGTTATCAAGTTGTCCCCAGAGCATAAGGTATAGTTTAAGTAACTCATTTTCAATAACCACTAAAGTTTTTGGGCATATCAGCTAAAATACATAACCTGCCTTTTTGCCTTGCTATACAACAAGTTTTATACTTCTGATGTCAAAAGCCATGTATAACAAAGATATCACTTGTGACTGAAAAGTAATTTTTGGTAAAGCAAAGCTGATGGCTGATAAGTATTGTTAAACCTGTTTCTACCTAAAAAAAAAATTACTAAACTTAAAAATTTAGCAGAAGCACATACATATTATATTCTCATGTCTTCTCTAATCTCCACAACAATGTCAAAGGCAAACCTTGAAGACAGTTTTATGGAAGGAAAATGACAAGTGTTCCCCAATTATCTAAAATACTGAGTAAAAAAAATCAGTGAACACTAGTCTATGTACTCCTTTTGCTCTTATATGATGTACCAAGATCCTTGAAAAATCATCATTCAAAATCTTGTATGAAAATCTAGATGTACGTACATGCTTTTCTCTACAGGCAGTCCCCGGGTTATGACGGGTTCGGCTTACGACGTTCCGAGGTCAAGGGGCTTTTCAATCATATTCCTCAAGAAATTATTTCCAGGGTTATGACGCATGTTCCCAGGGTTACGGCGTCTACAACGCTGATCTGGCAGAAGATATATTACACCAAAAATGCAAAATAATCAATAGTTGAAGGTTTTTTTATGAAAAATGCAATAAGAATGCTTTTTACATAGTTTTTAATGCACCCAAAGCATTAAAAGTAAGGTTTTCTTAGGATTTTTGACGATGTTCCGGCTTACAATCTGTCTCGAGAACAGAACCCCCATTGTAACCCGGGGACTGCCTGTATATACACATGAATTATAAAGTACAGAACTCTAGTATTTAATTCTCAGAGCATAACCTTAAAACTTAAAAACTACTATGTAAGTTTTTCACAGGAAATATTATTTTTTGCCACAGAGAGTTTTAGAAAATACCATTTAAAACTTAAATAACTTACCAAAGATTAAGCAACAATAAAAACAAGAAAAATAGGCAATAAAAAATCTGATATGCAATAACCACTTAAAAATTTTTTTTTTCAAATTCAGATTTCAAAATTTTTTCTAAGTCACATTATGGCATTGGATGAATTTCTTATTAGATGTTTTCCTGAATCAATGCACACCTTCACAGTCTGCTTAGTCAGTCTATGTATTACATAAAATTTAGCATATAATATAAATATAAAAGGACTGAGTCTGGCATTCTAAAAATTTACCCTTTGGGAAACCACATTTTCCTTAAAAAAAGCGAAAAGAATATAAATTTTACCAAATATCTGGACAAACTATCAAAACCACCCTAACCAATTAGTACAATTTAAACCGAAGTCAACCTACCTTTAAATTCCATGTGTGTTCACATAGGCAAAAAGCATAGGAAATAAGGAATACGTATAATTAACACATTTAAGGCTTGACTAGATCCTTATAACTATGTTAGACCCAAACCTTTCTTTAAAACTAAATGACTTGATGGTTCTAATAACATGAAGAGAAAATTTTTGAAATAAAATCATACCAGAGTAATAATATTGCAAACTGAAGAAACGTGTGGGGGTGGGGAGAGGCTAGATTAAATTATCTATGATTTTTTTTATTTCCAGCTCCAATAAATATTAAAACAATACATAAAGTCTTACATACTACCATAATTCAACAACTTAAGATCCAAACTTGTACATATGTAACATTTTACAGACAGAAAACTCAATAATTTTCATTCTTAAATCCCTGAGAATTTTAGTAATAATCAGTATTACTTCAACAACTCACAACTAACGAGCACCAACAAAACTTTTGTGATTAGCAAGCCATTTCGTACACATTGTGGCAACATGAGCTTGACCACTTTGCTTAGCTGCCTGCTGCACAAGAATAACATCCTCATACTTGCCACGATGAACTGCTACTAGATAGGCCGATTTCAACCTGCCACACTTTATGTATGCCTCAATCTGCAAGAAAAAGATAAAATAATACCTTAACAAACTAATTCAGATAATCATTCCAGTTCTGCAAAGAGCATATAAAATAATTTCAGCACTATACAAGAACAATAACATGAAATTATGAACAAAAAGTTATGATCTCTAATCCTTACCTTAGCATTTTCAGATGAAAAAAGTTTCACAATGACATCCAAGTTAACATTATTTGCACTTGTAGACATCTTCAATAATGCTGGTTCTAATGCAGAATCTACCTGACTTGGTGTTAGGATTCCAAAATCTCCCATACCTTTTACAAGGGAGCCAATATTCTCACACATCGCCATCTCCACAAGCAACTCACAACCAACAGAAAGTAGTTTTTCAGCTGGGACCCCCATACTTTCAACAATCCTATAAGCTAAGCCAAGGCTTTCTTCAACGACTTGAGCTCCTGATACTATCAAAGCTCCAACTGCCAAGCGTTCATTTTCATCTCCAAGTAATGTTGGAAGTGATCGTTCTTCAATCAGTTTCATCCGAACTAAATTTTGCAAGAGTTTTCCTATTATATCAGAATTTGCTTCATAACCTGCTAAAAACTTTGTAGCATCAGCCTGCAATGCTAGCATATTAATATACTGGTTAACTTGCCATCCGGACATATTAAGAATGATCTTACTCTTAGCAAAAGATCCATGTAGAATTTGTGTGTTAAGGTAAGTCTGAAGGTGATGCTGAGCTGAAGTTAAAATGTGAACTCTATTTGACAACTGATAATAATTGCCAATTTCATGGTTATACATCTTGAGTAATGTCATAACTGCTCTAAGTCTATCTCCTAAAGCTTCTTGGACCATTAAAAGACAGTTCCACCACTTGTTGTGTTCAAGCGAGCGACACCCTCTCAACATGTACTTGTACCACTTTGTCTGCTGAGGGTCCTCAGTCCTAAAAATTTTCAAAAGTTGTTCAAGTTTACCTAATCTCAAGCATGGCAGTAAGACCTCAGAGATAAAAATATCTTCTCGCACTTCATTGGCTAATAGGTATTCAGCACATTCTTGTAACTGACGATGTCGCATGAAAAACTGAATAGTCATGCTATGATCACCATACAATCGAAGATAATACTTGCACTCATTCTGAAACAAGGTGTCCATTTTGTAAGTGCTTTTATTTTTCTTTGACTTTGCACTAGGCATAGACTGAACAACACCGGATTTAGTTCTCAAACTACCCACTGAAATACTTTGCAAGTTTTGAAGTGTATGAAGTACCACAAGAGCTTGTGAAGGAGGGAACCTTGTTTGTTCACTAAGCAAGATACGAGTCCTTTCAGCATGGTCTAAAACCTTTTCATTAACAATAAATGGGCTACTCTCCAAAAACTTGATAATTTCAGGTAGAAGTGAAGACTTACAGGGTCTGTTTTTATCTAAAGGTCTCTCCAAAACTCTAGCAAATCTCTCCCTAGCACCTGGGAAATCACCTGCTTTGAGTGATGCCATTGCCCATGCACCCCATACACCTGTTACTTCTAGACCAGCCTTTGTTGAAACATTCAGGGATAGTTCCCATAGTTGTTTTTTCACCAGAGAATCTCTAATATGCCGCATATACACAAATTCCTGTTGCAGACATTTTTCAAATTTTCTTTTACAGTTCTCTTCCTTCTGTAACAGTTTTTGATGCAGAGTTCCAATTTCTAGCATATTCTGGAGAGCCCGTTGTGGGATGACATCACCACAACTAGCTCTCAATAAGAGAGAGAGCAAATCTACCCATTGAGAGTAATATTCACAGACTGCAATACCTTGATGTTCATTAACATTCCCAAAGCGAACTTTGGACGACGTAAGAAGGGTTTGAATCATCGACAAAACAAAATTATGATCGACTTCTGGACTTGTACAAATAACTGCAGATACTATTAGAGAAAACAAATGATGGCATAACTTAATGATGCATATAGCTGCTTTCCTGTCATCTTGATGGTGAGCCAATATAGCAAGACATAAACTGAGTGAAGGAGCATAGTCATAACCAAACTCCTGGCGTACTAAATTATTGTGTAGCATATCTGTTGTGAGATACCAGCCTCCTTCTGCATCACTGGACCAAGATGAACTCCCTCTTGTACTTAAAACATCTGATATTTCAGACTGGCTATCATAATTCCCTTCCCCAAGGGGACGTATCTGATCATACTCCATCAAGTTAATATCTTTTGTTTGCTGGAAACATTCCTGACAAACTCTTACTAGCAAATCACCATAGCCTTGAACTACCATTCGAGACTTTGAGCAGGAACCACAAACCACTCTACCACAGCGACGGCAGTGATGACGCCGACAAAACATTGAAAAAACTGCAACATTACAAACAAGACATTCACTAACTTCGTTGTCTGGCACCCAATCTTTCCTGTCTG
Organism: Macrobrachium nipponense; assembly: GCF_015104395.2. Taxonomy (NCBI): domain Eukaryota; kingdom Metazoa; phylum Arthropoda; class Malacostraca; order Decapoda; family Palaemonidae; genus Macrobrachium; species Macrobrachium nipponense. The sequence goes on from NC_061107.1 coordinate 114,282,724, forward strand.
GGGGCTGAGGGGGCATTACAAATTTTTTGGGCATTTTATCTACTCTTTGCTTTGGTTTGAGGGTAAACTGCACACCAGTAGTATCAAGAGATTTAGCAGCATAAGCTTCAATAAGCCAATTAAATGTATTCCAACTTAAAGATCCTGGTTCTGTTTTCTTTGAATTTGCATCTTCATAAGACCATGAAATTCCTAAATTTTCATCATCAACATTTTTAGAGAACCTTGAACCTATCATGTCCATATGTTTTCCCAACACTTTCACAGCTTTTTCTACAGCCTCAAGTTTGATATTCATGAGCCACTGCTCAATAATAAAGTGAGGATGTGATGCCAAATGACTTAACTGATATCTATCATCTGTAACAGGAGCAACTTCTTCAACAAGTATCAGACCCATTAGTTCTTGCCTCAGTGGATCCATATCCAAGTGTTCACTGATTGTTTGTGACTCACATGTTTTGGAGTTTTCTTTTGTAGGTGGTTGTTCAAGTTCTAAAGATCCCATGTATGTACCATAACTTTCACATAGTATTGAGGATGGGTCCTTTGGATATGAAGTTTTTAGTAAAAACTCTAGCAAGAAGCGACGAGTTGGGATACTTGACAACTTTACTAAAAGTGCTTCAGTAACAATGGTTAGGTCCTTAAAGCTTAAAGATTCAAGAGCACTTGAAGCTACTCCATAATCAGGGGAAGTCATATCTAGGATAGACATCAAATAACTTTGGTCAACTAATTGTCTTAACTTAGAATCAACATTATGATGTTCGGCCCACTGGACACCAAGTTTAAATTGCTTTTTTTGAATGAGCATTAAAAGAAGAGTTGAAGGGTCATTTGAAGAAAGATGCTCAACTTCTTGCCATGTTTCAACAGCAGGATTTCCTATATTAAGAATCTGAAAGACAAATAATTAAAAATAATTGGAAATCTCATTCTGATGTCAGGTAAAGAAAATGAAAACTATTGAAACTGAAAAAATTTGTTGATAACATAATTCAGTTGTCCTTACTTCCAGACACAAAATTCACACTAGTACACAACAATTAAGGGCATGAAATTCTAACCTCTGCATATACTTTTATCTGAATAGCTCGCTTCTTAGCCCACTCACGTCTGAGACCTGTCAGTTGTGTATCACATCCCAACACATTTAGAAGCTTTACAGCTGGAGAAACTGGCCACTCACTGAAAATGAAGAGTAAAAATGGACAAAAGCAGAACAATAACTATTTGACCAGTCAAGGAAAAAAAAAGTAAGTTTTATATTTATCTAATTCATTTACTATGAAATATACCATCCAGGTTTTACCACTACTGATATCCAAGGTTCACTAGTCTTTAGTCTACCAAAACAAAGATAGTACAATACTATATCTGTGCCATTTAGGCTAACAGGCACAGTAATCATTCAAGCTCACTTTGTCTTGTATCTGCTTGAGTGATAACAGCTCTTTTTATTCTTCCCAAGTGGTTCTCCAGCACTGACATATCACTTTCCATTAATATTATAATTCGTGTGTTTTCAGACCTTTTCTACTTCACCGCATTTATAAGATAAAGCATAGTTTCATTACTGAGGAGGTTGTGCTACATCTTCATGAATCATTAGCTTGCCCAATAATGTCTCTATGAGTAACTAACCCCTTTTCCTTACAGGAATGCCTGTATAGCAATTCCAGTACTGTATTTTCATCATTCCAATACTTCCCCCTGCATTTATTAGAACCCAGGAATGGAGAATAGCTTAAGGTTATTACAAACTTCTTCCCGTTCATTTTCTGCAATGCAGGATGAACAAGTACTGTTTGCTTTTTTTTTTTTATACCTGTCTTGTACTTGGAGTAATTCATCTCATAAATTTTTCTAAGATACCTTACAGTTTACCTTATAGTTCAATCCATCTGCTTTGACAGTGCTAGTTAGTTATTTAATGTTTTTGGGCCTACATACTTATGTTATCTCATGGAAGGCCATCTAAAAAAGATGTCCACGGGACTTATGGGCAGGATAAATATTAATCAAACCACAAGCTTAGGTAAAAAAAAATAAACCAGCTTGGGGGGATGAGAGCAACGCAAAAGTCAATTCTCCAAGGCAGTTAAAGAAAGAATGGTGTGTGACGAGGTTCCAAGTCCAGTCAGAGACCAGCATCCACCTCGTATACGCACGAGTTGCCAAATGCCACAGATTCCTTGCTTTGATTGTTTTTTAACCAGTTTCCAGCTGGCACTAGATTATCCTATTGTAAGGCCTTAGGTTTGTTAGCTATGGAATATACAAATTGATTAAAAATTTGTCATTTTTCTGTGCTTATTATACATCACTTATATTTGGTGTTTTTTTTTCAAGTTCTATGGATTGGTAAAGTAAGTATATCTTAGTTTTACCAGACCACTGAGCTGATTAACAGCTCTCCTAGGGCTGGCCCAAAGGATTAGATATTTTTATGTGGCTAGGAACCAATTGGTCACCTAGCAACGGGACCTACAGCTTATTGTGGGATCCACAAACCACATTATATTGAGAAATGTATTTCTATCACCAGAAATAAATTCCTCTGATTCCGCATTGGCCGAGCAGGGAATCGAACTTCAGACCACCGGATTGGCAGCCGAGAGCAAAAACCCCTAGTCCAGCGAGGAACTCTCTATGGATTGGTATCCCAGTAACTTTTGCAAGGGTAGTGCTTTATGTATAAACTTTGCTATGTCTCAGCTTATAACTGCTATGCCCACCCCTTACCTGTTTTGCTTATAACCTGTCTATAGGATATACGTAATGTATCAGAAAATGACACCTCCATGCCTCACCTAAGGTCTGTATATTGAAAGCTGGATCCATCTAGTTTTCTTGTTTCTACTGCTGATGTTCACCTTCTACAGACTATACAACTTTAGTTACCATAGAAGGTGAGATTACCCCCTCCCCCTCCCTCCCACATAGCATGGATATCGGTAAACATCAGGATCATGACCACTCCCAGTTATGATATAAATTTTGCTAATGAAATTTATGCCCTGATCACTTGAGTTGAGAAACTGGATTGAGTAACTGTAGCAGGATTGGTGACCATAACTGTTCTTTTTATAGAAATAATTAAAGGACTCCAAACTAATCCAGGAAAGATTCCTCAGCTCCAGCAACATGTGGGAAGAAATGAAGCAGCAGTATTTAGTGTGGAATACTAACTCTTAAAAGGACTCAGTTTGTATGGGCCCATTCTTCCCATAAAGGGGAATATTTCCAAGAGTTCATTACTGCAGGAACACGCTTGTGCATTGACAACAAGGTCACCACACATCATTTCTACTCCCTTCTTGGGTAATGCATAACTATCACCCACAGAGGCTTTTCAGATGGTTGAAGGACCACATGTGCTGGTTGACCAAATCAGTGAAAACAACCAGGATGCTTTCCATTATTCTAAAGGATAAAGATTTCTTTTCTGAAGCATTCAATTCAGCACAATCTGCACTAGAGTTCTGGTCTAGAAAAATTTCCCAAACCCAAGATTGATTGATTTGACCCCTCATCTACAGAAAAGTCTCAATCAAGGCTTTGCTGGTTGAAGACAAAAAGCCACAATTATGGCCTTGTTCAGAAGTCCAAAAATGTTCGGCAATATATTTGGTGGTATGGCTGTCATTAGAATGCTGCCTTATTAGGTAACATGATCCATATCACAAAGTAACAATCAATTAAAGCATTAAGGTCAGTACTAAAAGCAAAAATGTTTGGCTAAATAATTTTCCTTAGTTAAAAAATATATAGAAAATAAGGCTTAACAATTACTGTATCTTGATGTCTGATTTCAAAGTAACATGGATTATACCATAAGAGTGAAAAGTCAAGTTAATATCTCATAAACTTGACCATAATTAAGAGATAGCATGAAAAACCAGACTTTCATGACAAAACAGCAGTATACAAGTATGTATGCACTAATCAGTCTTTGTACTTACCTGTGTGACTTTTGGATTACAGAAAACCTTATTTGACTGTTTGATATTTCATGAGCATATTCCCAAGGAGTAGGATTACCTAAGAAATAAGGAAAAAGAGAAAACATATAATTAAAAGATCTAAAAATAAAACTGGTATAGTATACCCTGCTGCCATAGAATATATATAGAAACTTTTTAGTTAAGAAAATATCCTTATTGGATTCCAAGATAAGAATATATGAAGCCTTCACCCCTCAAATAATTAAAAAATCTGTTTAAAATAATCCGTCTCCAATTTCTTCTGAAAATATGCTCTTATCTCATTCTAAGAACTTTTCATCTCCCATCTTGGGCCCAATTCAATTGAGAGGTAAAATGCCTTTGGTTAGGCTGAAATATGGCAATCAAGAGTTCAGTAAGCTAAATTTCTCAAATCCTCATCTAAAGTTAATGGCTCACAGCAAAAGATTTACAACACTTAAAAGATGTTTCAAACTACTGCTGAACCAACTACTAATACCACTGTTCATAGAGCCTAGGATTGACTTGAATGTTTCCCTCCATTGCCTTAACATATTTCCTCCTCATCCTGTATACATCCACTCTCCTATTTTCAGAATCATGCCCCATACAATCCTAATCAAACTACTCATACCTCATTAAATCATATGATCAAACTATGCCATCCTTCCTTACTTTGAACTTATCTTTGAATTTAATAAATACCAGTTCTTCTTTATGCCCCCTTCCTGATATTTTTCCCAAGAGCAACATTGGTTTCCACCCCAATGCCTTCACACATAGGTCCCCTCCTTTCTATGTGCATTTTATATTTCTTGATCACATATCAGCATTAGTCTGAATTAGTCATTTGTAGACCTTTATCATGAGCTCCAAATAGATAGTCCTACCTAAAGGTTCTACCTAAGCACTCCACTTACCCAAAATATATCAGTTCGTTCCTTATTCATTCCCACACCACCAACTGACATCCTCTTCCTTTCCTATTATTAACAAAGCTTAAGTTTACACAGTTCTAATGCTTTCTTTGTCTCACCAGCCTTTGTCCTCATGTGTAGAAGCTTCTTTTCATTTCAAGCAACAATATTACTCCTACTTTTGCTGTGGAACTATACATCCTCCTCTTGTATTACTTCCATTAAATGTCTTTTAATCTTTAACAAATATTTAAGTTATAAAAAAGTCTTCAGCAATCAATAAACCTCACAAAATGCCTCCTCATTTTATCACTTAGAACCTATATCAGTACTACAAATAAGAATGAACATATGTACTTCACATAATAATTTTTCAAAAATACTTCACTTGATAATTGTTTTAAATATTTCATTTCATGACAATTTTTCAAAAATACTAAATATGACAAATTTTCTAAGACAATTTGTATTTTTCATAGCTACAAACCTGAGGTCTTAACATTAGGATTTACTAGCGCCAAGCTGGAAACCGGTAGAATTAAAATTACACTTGTGAGATCCAGGGACTAATGGCATCTATACCAGGTCACGGGGCATGTATACCCAGAATGCCCACGGCTACCTGTGACCCATCAGTTATTTTCCTACCGCCTTTAAGATAAGACGTGTTACTGTCTAATCTCATTTAAAGCCGGTTTTTTCAGTTTGCCCGTTCTTTATCCATTTTCATTTTTATTTTCATTCCTTTTCTTTCTCCAAGTGTGATCAGTGTGTGGTAAGAGTGTATACAGTGGTATGATGGAGAATTTTGCCTCAACATCGGGATCGTCTACCGCTTCGAAGAGGAGACAAAGGAAATGCCCAGGAGTCAGTGGCTTCCCTTGTTCTAGGTTCCTAACCTCGGTGTCGACGGATCCTCATCCAACGTGTAGTAGGTGCAGGGAAAACGTATGTACGGTTACTAATCCGTGTTCTGTTTGTCGCGGTTGGTCGGTGGAACAGTGGAAGAAGTTCTATGGGAAAAGCCAATACAAAAGAAAGGGGTGACGCCATCTTTGGATGACCAAACCACCTTACCGGCTTCTTTTGTATCGGTAATAAACCAGCTGCTCCATATGTTTCTCCACCTGCTTTTGAATTGTCTCATACCCCTTCGGTTTCTCCTAGCGGTTCTGTATCGGAAACGTCAGGAGGGGCCTTGGGTAATTTTATGAATAATTTGCACTCTCCTTTGTTCCCAGCAAGTAGAGGGGGAGATCCGCCATCTTTGTTCCAGGCTCCTGCTACGCAAGCGCATAGGTTAGATGGTACGTGGTCAGCGCTAGGCCTACCAGGCGTACCAACCTTGGATGGTCTGCTTGCGCATTATATGACGTCACGGTTCCAGCAGGGGCCGGCAGCGCTGAATGTTCCTCATCCCCCGGGCTTGCATTTATGGGAATTAATGCCGCTGCTTCTCCATCCCACTCAGTATTTACAGCAATGCAGAACGTGGGAGGTAATTTGGCAGCAAACGTGCGGTTACCAGCAGAAACCTCTCAGTCTCTCCCTACGAGAGCGATGACGTCACAACATACGTCACACTCTGAGATGGCAGGCGTGATGACGTCACAGACCGATTCTCGGCCTTTTTTCGCTGCACCCAGACGCTAATACGCCTTCTGATCCGTCAATGCAAACTGTAATGCAGAAGTTACAGGATATAGAGGAGAGAATGAATAAGAGAGACAAAAAGAAAAAGTGTGATTCGCCTTCTTCGTCTTCTTCCTCTAGTTCGGCGTCATCGCTAAGTCCGATAACGTCACGGCGAGCGCCAGTCAAGCGTTGGAGGAGGATTCGGGAGTTCCTAGCGGATCCTCGGGCCGAAGGAGAAGAATCAATTCTTCCTCTCCTTCGGACGAAGACTGTCATTTCCAAGTCAGCAAGAAGGTCGGAAAATCAGTGGCTATTAAGCACAAGGTTGCCAGACGAAGCCGTTCGCAAGAGTCCGAACAAGCGAGAGAGGTGACGGCCGCGAGCTAGCGGCCGAGGCGGAGTTGCCAGTTCGGATCGCAAAAACTGCGATACCTCTGGTAAAATCGACGTTGGCGGCGAAAGGTGCAGCAGAGGATGGAATGCAGTCCCAGTTTCGCCCGTAAGGCCGTTCAAAATACGTACGAAGGACTGATAAGGCTCCTATTAAAAGTACAAAAAATAGAGAGTTGGCAACCTCGGCGGATACGTTCGTGGAAGGCAGTGTCCGTCTGGATAGAAGGCCGAGGCCTGGCTCGCCGACGCTCGAAAACGATGCCAATGCTAATAAAGACGAACTTACCTCTGTCTTAAGGGAGCCTTCATCTTGGAGATCTAGACGAGATTCTTCGCGTCTAGATCCGTGAGCAGAGAAAGAGTGAGACGTTCTCGTTCCCCTGCTGACTATCTGGGATCGAGCCAACAGCGGCCAGCAAAGATCAAAGAGGCCGCGGCCCCGTAGGGCAGGCGGCCGTGGAATTCCGGGCCGTCTGTCAGAAGATAGAGGCGAGACAACATCTCCTCGTGAACGGAGAGTGGTACACTAGAGCCGGAGGAAGGAGAAAACCAAGAGTTTCTGGCCTCGTATGCAGAGGTTATTGATTTGATTCGTCAATTCAATAGCCTTTCGGAGAAGACAGAAACACCGGCCAGTATGCTTCCTCCTGGAATTGACATGGCGTTTGGACTAAAGAGGGATACCAAGGTGTCGTATGAATTGCCTTGCTCGAGTCATGCGGAATCGGTCTTGCAACACGTAAACGCAAAGATTGCAGGGAGGGATAATTCCTTAAGATCTAATAGATCATTTAAATTTATTCCCCCTCCAATGATAAAGCAAAGGAAATATTATACGACACCGAAGGTCCCATTTGCTGTCTAGACAAATGAACCCTAATGTTGTAAGGTTAAGGCCTGGATTAACCTTGGATCAGGTTAAAATGGAGTGCCCTTCGATGACGTACCAAGAGGCTGCCACGTTAGAAGCAACAGCTTCTTCTGTCTTTCAGGCTGCGTCCTGGTTAGACCTTTGGTCAACAGCAGTGGCGAAAATTGCATCCTCGGAAGCAACAAGGAAAGTAGTAGATGAACCATTGTTCATTAGATTACTACAGTCAGGGTCCAAGAGGCGATTGCGTACCTGACAAACGTAAGTGCCAATGTTTGGGCAAATATCCTGCTAATGAGGAGAGATGCAGCATTGGCTAGACGAAGCCGCAATGTGGATTTGGATTCCCTGTTAGCAATGAGGAATGGGGATATCTTGGAATCGCAACTACTGTTGCCAGAGGTCATACTGGAAGAAGCGATAGATAGAAGAAGGATGGACACTAACGATAGGTTGGTGCAACAGGCAGTTAGGAAAACCTCTAACAGTCAAACTATTCCTTTGGAGGGAAGACAACAGCAGATGTCTCAAAGAAACCAGTGAGACATAGCATCCCTAATAGAGTCACAAGACCCTCCTTCCCCAAAGAGGATAACTCATCGCCCTTTCACAATAGAAACAACAGAGGAAGGGGCAATAGGGGAAGGGGGAGAGGCTCAAGAAGATAGGATGGGCGCCTCCCATCACTCGGCCACACCAGTGGGGGTTGCCGGCCTGGCAAATCACTGGAAGGTGTGGCAGGAACTAGGGGCAGAGCAGTGGGTGGTGGATGTTCTCAGGATCGGGTATTGATTCCGTTCGAGGTAACCCCGCCCCTGACAGATCAACCATTACCCCACGTCACTTATGCCCACAGATCTCAGAAGGCCACTATTCTGCAGGACGAAGTGAAGAAGAATGATGGAAAAAGGAGCTGTGCAACAAGTATGCAGTCCGACAAAAGGCTTCTACAGCAGGATTTTCCTGGTACCCAAATCCAACGGGAGTGGAGGACAGTAATAGACCTGTCAACGCTGAATCTGTTTATAAGGAAAACCAGTTTCAAGATGGAAACTCCGAAACGGTTCTACAGCAGTCAGAATCGAGACTTTATGCTGACAGTCGATCTAAAGGACGCATACTTCAGATACCAGTCCATCAGTCTTCAAGGAAATTTCTCCGCTTCAGTCTTGCAGGGAAACCTTTCGAGTTCAAGGTCCTGTGCTTCGGATTGACAACGTCTCCTCAAGTTTTTACAAGCAGTGTTCACCCTCGTGTCGGCATGGGCGCACGCTCAGGGGATCAGGCTGATAAGAATATCTGGACGATTGGCTGGTGATAGCAAAGTCCAGGGAGAAATTACTCAGGGACAGGGCGACCCTCCTGCAGCTTTGTCACAGCCTAGGTATTGTGGTGAATCAGCAGAAGTCGCAGCTGGATCCAAGTCAACGTTTGGAATATCTGGGAATGGTGATAGACACAACACAAGCCAAAGTATTCCCGACAGACCAAAGAGTACAGAAATGCAAACAAGTGGTGAATGCCTTTCTGGAAAGCAACACAGCCAGCAAGACAGTGGCAGTGGTGCTGGGAATCCTAACCTCCCTGGAGAAGCTAGTACCACAAGGAAGGCTACACTTCGGGTCCCTACAATGGAGGATGAAGGAGTTTTGGTCACCAACAGTAGATCACGCACCCGTACGAGCAAATTCCCTTGTCGGCAGAAGTGAGGAAGACTTGCTGTTGTGGGTGGACGACGACAATCTGACAGTGGGTGTCCCCCTTCAACAATCCTCCCCAGACCTCTTGCTGTTTCTCGGATGCATCACTAGAAGGCTGGGGAGCCCATATGGAGGAGTTGATGGTGTCAGCAAAATGGAGTTGCAAGGACAGAGAACTCCATATAAACGTGCTGGAGTTGAAAGCAGCTTTCCTGGCTCTACAAGAATTCAGGGAGAGAGTAAAGGGACACTCGGTGGTATTGATGTCAGACAACACCACAGTAGTAGCTTATATAAACAAGCAAGGAGGCCTAGTTTCTCGGCAGTTACATGTGATGACAGTTCAACTTCACCAGTGGGCTATAGAGAACCTGGTAGACATCAAGGCCAGGTATATTCCGGGAAAAAGAAACATAGTGGCCGACAAGTTGAGCCGCAGGGATCAGATTCTGGGAACGGAGTGGTCCCTACACCAACAGGTAGTGGACAGGATGCTCATGTTTGTGGGAAGGGACCGATCATAGACCTATTCGCAACCAGGTACAACAAAAAAGTTGGAAGTGTATTGTTCAGTAGTCCCGGACGCAGAGGCAGCAGCAGAAGATGCGCTACAACACCCCTGGGACAATCTGGACGTGTACGCATTTCCTCCATTTTGTTCTAAGACAATTTGTATTTTTCATAGCTACAAACCTGAGGTCTTAACAATATGATAATTTCTAGAGCCTAGCTGGATCCGGTAAAAAAGATGAAGGCAAGGAATCTTGTGGTATCTGGCAACACATGCGTAGATCGGGTGAAGAGTGGTCAAACGCCAAACATCTACGCCAGTCTTTCCCAACTCAGGATGACTTAACAAATAGAGGGGCGGCTAGAGGCAGGCAGTATAACGTTAAGACCTCAGGTTTGTAGCTATGAAAAATACAAATTGTCTTAGAAAATTTGTCATTTGTTCATGTGCGAACAAACCATCGGTCTTAACAATAGGATAGACTCATACTTGGAGGGAGGTATAAGACATCCTAGACCGGCTGAGGGCCTACCTGCCAGTCCAGCTCTCAAAAGAAAGAGTTCTTAGAGAGGGACTGAAGCCCGTTGAGAAGCTAGATACACTAAAATCTAACCACTCAGAACCTGAGAGATATACAATGATATATGGGATAACCATTGTATAGGGAACCAAAGAAAAACTGTGACTGTCCAAAAAAAACAAACCAGGGCACTAGGGTTTGTAGTACTCCCGACTCCTCCTTGCCCAGGAGCGGAGCCTATGCTGCTAAATAGTGGGTAAGATATTGAATACTGCATGACCACACTACCAGTATGACTACCTCACTCACCTGTATCAGACCAGTCCAGCAAATGACGTGTCAATTCCTTAAACCGCCCGAAGGAAGAAGGAAAGGTACAAGAGAAAGAAGGAGGCTAGCCATCTCACTCATTCTCTCATCCACACAATCATCTTAGATAAGAAACAAAGGTGACCCGTTAAGGGCAACTATGAGTTACGTACACAACCTGTTGGGCAGCCACCACAGGACCCAGGGAAAATGTGTCCATAGATCTGTGGGCAACATCCTTAAGATAGAAAGAGGTAAACGTGGACTGGCGTAACCAAGTACCAGCGCTCAGCACTTTATGTACAGCCAAGTTCTTTTTGAAAACCAGAGTGTGACCAATATCCCTAATATCATGTGCTCTAGCCTGCGCAGACATGGCGATGGAATCATCAAGAGTCAAGTATGCCTGTCTGATGACTTCCCGTATCCAAAAAGAGATAGTATTCTTAGACACCTCTTTCTTCGTACGGCCTGTACTGACAAAAAGCCTGCGGCAGCCTGGTCTAAGGTGCCAAGTCCTTTTAAGATAGTAACGCAGGGCCCGGAAAGGGCACAACAAAAGCTCTTGAGCATCACCACCCACAAAGTCAGTCAGTGAGGGAATGGAGAACGAAGCGAACCTGTCATCATGCACTGAGGGATTTTGGGTCTTGGCCACGAACTCCGGAACAAATTCGAAGGACACTGACTTCCAACCCCTGGTGTGCTTCACCTTATAACTCAGACCGTGGAGCTCTCCTACCCTTTTGGAAGATGCCAAAGCCAAAAGGAAAACTATCTTAAGAGTCAGGTTCCTATCAGATGAGCGGCGCAAGGGCTCATATGGGCTCTTAGTCAAGCTCTTAAGCACCAAGGAAACATCCCACGTTGGGGGCTTGAGCTCTCTATGAGAAGACGACTGCTCAAACCCCTTAACTAGCAGGGAAAGTTCCCAGAAAGAGGAGACGTCGATACCCTTCAGGTGTAACACCAAACTCAAGAGCCACCCTGTAGCCTCTAATAGCAGACACAGACAAACGTTTCTCATCTCTGAGGAAGGTTAAAAAGTCTGCTATTCGCTGAATAGAGGTTGCGAGTGGAGAAAAACCCAGTTTACAACACCAATCACAGTAGATCACCCATTTGCCTTGGTAAACTGCGGAGGTTGACTTCCTAAGACTGCTGGACACGTGCCCAGCTGACTTCTGAGAAAAGCCTCTCTCTCGGAGGAGATAGTTGATAGCCTCCAACCATGAAGAGACAGGGATTCTACTGACTGGTGGAACCTTTCTGCATGGGGCTGACCCAGGAGATGCCGCCAAGGCGGAATCTCCCTTGGAATCTCCAACAACAACGATAGCAGATCTGGAAACCATTCCGCCTGAGGCCACAGAGGGGCCACCAGAGTCATTCTGAGACCCTGTGAACCCAACAGCCTGTTCAGAACCTGACGGATCAAACAAAACGGAGGGAAGGCATACACCTCCAGGTTGTCCCAGGGATGTTGGAATGCGTCTTCTGCCAATGCCAAGGGATCTGGGACCACTGAACAGAACACTTCCAGCTTCCTGTTGTAACCTGTTGTGAAAAGGTCCAGCATGGGTCTCCCCAAAATCTGGAAAAGCCTGTCCGCCAACACTTGATGAAGGGACCACTCTTTGGCTAAGATCTGATCCCGGCGACTGAGTTTGTCTGCAACCACGTTCCGTTTCCCTGGGATATACCTGGCTGAAAGCTCTACCGAATTGCTGATTGCCCACTGGTGAAGCTCGACAGTCAAGGCATGAAGCTGCAGAGAAACTAGGCCTCCCTGTTTGTTCACGTAGGCTACCACCGTGGTGTTGTCCGACATGAGAACGACAGAGTGACCCTCTACCATCCCCCGAAACTCCTTCAGACCCAGGAAAGCAGCCTTCAACTCAACTCCAAGGCGTTGATATGCTGCTGCTTGTCCTCTAAACCCCAAACGCCTAAAGCGATGAGGCCGCCTAAGTGCGCGCCCCAACCTGCGAGGGAGGTGTCCGAGAACAGAAGGAAGTCCGGAGGGAAAGAACGCAGACGGACGCCCTTCAATAGATTCTGGTCGTCCAGCCACCAACGAAGGTCTTCTCTCACTTTCAAAGACAGTGGGACCATAAACAGGGGAAGAGTCCCCCGCCAGAGACCAGAATTCCCCCTGTCTCCATTGCAGAGACCAAAGATGAAGACACCCATGAGGGACCAGCTTCTCCAGGGAAGATAGCACTCCCAGAAGAACCTGCCACTGATGAGCCAACTGATGCGACTTTGCGAGGAAGTTGCGCGCCACAGCCCGCAACTTCTCCAATCTCTGATCCGACAGGAAAACTCTCGCCACTGTCGTATTGATGACCATGCCCAGGTAGAGAATCCTTTGAGTGGGTACGAGGTTCGACTTTTCCTGGTTGACTAATATGCTCAGGTCCAGGCAGAACCGAAGAAGACGATCCCTGTCTTGCAGCAGCTTTTCCCTGGAAACTGCCAAGACCAACCAATCATCGAGGTACCTCAGCAAACGGATCCCAAGCATGGTCCCAACTTGACACGAGAGAGAAGACCCTTGTGAACACTTGAGGGGCTGTGGTCAACCCGAAGCACAAGACTTTGAACTTGAAGATCTTGTCCGCCAGAGAGAAGCGAAGGAACTTCCTGGACGTGGGATGAACAGGGATTTGGAAGTATGCGTCCTTCAAGTCTATTGACAGCATGAAGTCGCCTTCCCTCACGGCTGCCAACACCGAGCGTGGGGTCTCCATCTTGAACCGTGTCTTCCTGATGAAGTGATTCAAGGTGGATAAGTCGATCACAGGCCTCCATCCTCCCGAAGCCTTGGGCACCAAGAAGATGTGACTGTAAAACCCCGGGGACGGACGCACTACTTCCGCTATCGCATCCTTGTCCAGCATTTTCTGTACCTCCTCCTGAAGAGCCAAGAACTTCAGAGAATCTGGGGGATATGTCTTCATGAGCTGCGGCTTGTCCGACAGAGGAGAGAAGTCGAATGGCAACAGGTATCCCACCCGAAGGACATCTACCACCCACTTCTCCGTCCCATAACACTGCCACTTGGCCCAATGGCCAGCCAGGCACCCCCCCACCTGTGGCGCAGGAGAGGGAGAGGCGCCCAACCTACCGACGGCCCCCTTGACCTCTGCTCCTAGGGCCTCTTCTTGGTTTAAAGGAACAAGAGCGAAAGGGGCGTTGATCCTGAGACTTGGGCTGTGACGAACGGGAAGGCCCTGCCAAACTCGAGGTCCTCGATGGCCTACCAGGGGACGATCTCCTCAATTGCTGCTGGACCGGGGGAGGAGGGAGGGCCAAATGTCTCCGAGGGCGGGGCTCTGATTAGACACGGCCTGGTGCACCAGACGGTCCTTGGTGTCAACCCGACGTCGGTCTACCACATTGTCGAGTTCGGTCCGTGGAAACAAAAATTGCAATTCTAACAGGTCACCGTTCCTCAAGGCCAACAAAAACTCGGTGTCGAGCGACCTCTCCATCCTAGACAAAGCCGCGTCCCTCCTAACCAGAAGAAGATTAGCCCATAAATTGGCACTGAGGTGAGCCAAATAAGAAAACGCCTTGCCCCCGGATTGCAAAAGACTGGCAAGCGAGGCGGCACTCACCAACCCATCAGGGGACCTGTCAGAAGCTATCTTGGCAATCACCACAGACCAGAGGTCCAGCCAAGAAACTGTCTGCAACATGGAGGCCACCGTAGATTCCAAGGCTAAGGCGTCTTGAGGAGATAAGGACGGAGCCACTGACCTCACCTGTTCCAAAGTCAAACCCAGCTTCGGTGAATGACGTCTGGGTTAAGGTGGCGTGACGACAAAAATGCAGGGCTCACAGCATAGTACTAACTATGTCTTGTGAGAGGTGGGGGTAGGAGTTTGGTAGAGCCTCTAGAACGAAGTGAACCGTCCCGGTCAGAAACAGAGGCGTTAACCTTCTGCAAGACCAACTGAACGTGCCCTGACAACGGCAGCTGGAGAGATGATTTGGGGTCCTGAGCAGCTCCCACCAAGGCTTCCAAGCAAGAAGGAGTGTAGGACGACCGATCCTGAGTCCTACTTTCCAAATTGTTGAACCCACGAATGAGATCAACAACCTCCGAAAAGGAAGACAAAAACTCCTGCGTGTCCCCTTCTTCCTGCTCTGGCACTGGTGACCGACGACAAGAAGGATGTGTAGGCTCCTCTAACACATTTTCTTCACCAAAATTCACAGAAGGGTTAGTAGGCAAACAGTCTGAAATCTCTACAAGCCTATCTGGGCTGGGTCCAAGCGTCAGCCTCCGAGATGTACCCACTGAAACATTAGACATATCACTTACCTCAACATGATATTGTTATGATACAATAAAGTTTGTTCATACTTACCTGGCAGATATATATATAGCTGTATTTTCTGAAGTCCGACAGAAATTTAAAAAACTTCCGACACCACGCAGTGTGGTCGGGGCCCAGGTGGTTAGTACCCAATTCTTTTGTTTTTCCCCTTCCTGTTTTTTTTTACGCCGCTGGGAGGCGGGTATCAGGAACCATTCCCATTTTCTATTCATAATTTTTATTTCCACTGTCCCCTGTGGGGAGGTGGGTGGGTACTTGATTATATATATCTGCCAGGTAAGTATGAACAAACTTTATTGTATCATAACAATATCATTTTGTTCATGAAACTTACCTGTCAGATATATATATAGCTGAATCCCACCGTTGGAGGTGGGAAGGGACAGAATAGAAGGATTTTGGGAAACAAATGCATGCAGATGATTTACATCTTGGTTCCACCTGTTAGCATAGCTGACTTCGTGATAACTGTCACCCAAGTCTGCTTCTGCTTTAACTAGAGTTGCCAGCGAGGTAGAGACCTATAAAGCTGGTGCACCACCATGATCTGTCAACGGGGGCGTGACCACAATGTGACTAGACCATATTGACCATACCATGAGGGCTAAGAAGTAAAATATATATATATAAATATATATATCACCACCTGACCAACCTAGCCAAAGTTAAGGTGTGTTAACTAAGGCTTAAGAGTTAAGAAGTCGCCGTTGTCGGTGACTCAACAACTAAATTAAGAGCTCTTCCTAACCATTTTCTACAGGATAGGATGAGTGGTACTTCTTGCCCCCAAGATTGTGTCTGCAGACACGTATGGCCCTAGCGAGCAGCAGATCTCATATGCCATCTTCACATCTCGCAGGGAGTGTGAAGTGAACACAGAGTTGCTTCGCTAAAACATGGTACTCAGGATGTTGCTGAGTGCCATGCTCTGTTGAAATGCTTTCCGAGGTCCCGCGCCCTCACCTCGTGAGCATTCAGATAAAAAGATTTGAAATCTTTGTGCAAACACAATGAAGGAGCATTTTTGAAAGAACTCCTTAACACTAAAGCCAGGGTGTTCTTCGATATGGGCAAGTCTGGTCTTTTTCGGAACACTGCAGATTGCCCGAATGACTTCGACTTTCTTGAGTTTTATGTAGATAAAACTTGAGAGACCCGACAGGGCACAGGACTCTCTCTGGCTCCTGCCCACTAACTTGTGCCATCCTTGCTTCCAAGCTCCTGGCCCAAGGACAAAACGGGTTTCCATTCTTAGGCCACAACGGAAGGCTTAGAGAGCACACCGCCTTGTGTTCTCTAAAGCCAAAACTTGTGACGATGGCTTAAAATCTCACTAACCCTCTTTGTCGTATCTAGGGTGGTTAGAAGAAGGCCTTCCTGATCACATGCAAGAAGTTAACAGGTAGGAGAGGTTCGAATGCTTTGACATCAAGAACTTCAGACTACGTCTAAGTTTCATATTGAAAGCTTCGATCTGGACATGCACAGTCAGTCCGTCTGTACTAAAGTCAGGTGACCGACCAGTTGACCAGTCAGACAAATCAAGGACAGCAAGGCTATACCCTGAAGACCATAAGGCACTATTCTTTGCTGAAGGATGTGTCTGGACTGCCTGGGCGATTCAATCTAAGCAAACCTTGGGGGGTGTATCAACGCAACCCAACGTCGTCAGCGAATCACTCCTGACTCGAGCTTCTGGTGCAGGAGAAAGGAGCGAGGAGCAAAAAGGCGATTCAGTCCCGAAGGAAGAATGCCTGACAGTCCAACCTGGTCTCATGTTACATAATCATCGGGGGTGTATAAACGCAACCGACTTCGTCAACAAGAAACTCAGGGCTACTATATGTCGCCTGATCTCGCACGAGTGTCTGACTCCGAGAAAACAGGTGAGACAAAAAGTAGATGGTGAGCGAGTTTCGAGATTCCACAGAACTCAAAGATCGTGAAGGGCTTTGTTGTTTGACAGACGCAAATCTCTGAGCCCAAAGGCCGTCAACAACATATTTGCGTATTCTTTAATAGTTGTGACTGCCAGCTTATCCCATTCTTCAGACGGAAATGGAAGACGGTAATCTTATTCCTGTCAACATCTCGATAGTCTGAACGTAGTCAGACTCGAGCGGAGAGGTTATAGGTACCTTTCGAGTTAGAGTAGACCGACTCTCTCGGGAAAACGGTCCTTGGAAAGTGAACTAGGAAGGTGTGACCTCTGAATCCAGGATCCTGAAGGCCAACATGGGCAATCAGCATCGTTGTCGCTCCCTGTGACGTCATAAATCCTCTTATTACATTTCCTAAGCGATTGAAAAAGGGGAAAAGAGACTAAACATCCATCCCCGTTCAATATCATAGGATGGCGTTTAATGGTACCGATCCCGGATCGAGAATAAGGGAGCAGAGAAGAAGCAGCCTCTTCGTCCTCAACATATCGAAGAGAAGAATGAAAGGGCGTCCCTAAAGTCTCCACAACTCTCAACTTACTTCTAAAGAAAGATTCCACTCGGAGGTCAATAGTTGCTGCCGTCGATCGAGACGATTCGTACGGACTTTAGCAATCCTGTAACGAACCTCTAGAGGATCGTTACATTCTACGCCTGTTGTTATAATAGGCTCTTTCTCGTAAACTCGAACAGGGACCGAGAGAAGATACTTCTTAAGATATGAAAGAGCTGTGGAATATCAGAGTTGATCTGGACCACTGGTTCCAAAACTCGTTTCGAGGACTGGAGGGACGACCGAATTGCTTTTACTTCTTTCAGATTAAGATCCAGGACATCTGAAACCCTATCCAGATGTCCGGCACCTTCTTTCTATCACCTCAGGTGATAGACGCACTGAGAGATGTTCAGAATCATTCCTAGATCTTGAATAATATTTCAGTTTTCCGGTAGGAAAAAACTGTGGAGGTCTGAATTGCAGTCTATTCGGGGAAACAAACTTCTTCAGGAAGGAAATGGTCCCCAGCAAGCTCATCCATTCCCTCCCCGAGTATGCTTACTTCCCTAATAAGGCTGCGCTTTGCCTAAGCAGGAGAGCATATAAAAGTGCAATGTTGCGGTAGACTCGTAGTTCTATACCGTGCGGTAACGAGCACCGAAAGGATTAAGAGATTTTTGTCAATGAGAACTAACCCATTTACGGGACAAAGAGATATTTTGTCAATGAGGGGATACCCACTTACTTGACAAAACGATAGTATATTGTCAATGGGGGAAAGTCACTGAATTGACAAAACGTAATCCAGGAAGTCGAGCATTTTATTTTTCCGATTCCCGTCTCAAACGAGGAAGGGGCAAGAATCCTGTTAAGAGACTGGGCTTACGGCAGGTAGAACGACGATGTTCAATTCGGCAGCGTAGTCCCGACTAGAAACTAACAAAATCTATCATCTGAAAAACCCTTTCAGATGGGCTAAAAAGCTTGCAAAATTATCCTGGGAAGAGGAAGAAACTCTCCAACCAGCTTCCTCTCCCGTATCACAACTAATGCCTGCTAAAGCTTAAAATTTATTGGCAGTAAGGCAAAGGAAGTCCTGTCTTGCGCTTTCCTGAAGAGCATCCTTTTGATGAGTGCCTTTGCAAGAATCCTACTGAACGTTGCCGAGAGTCCCGACGTGCAGGACGTTGAGCCTTTACATAACCCGTAACTGCCTTATCGCAAAGTCTTGACTGCGGTAGAGAAAACGAGATCTTCCCTTGAGCTTTCCTTAACTCCATCCACCTTTGCGAAAAGCAATATAATATTGACAGAGACCTCTTGAATTCACGAAACCCGAGGTCTTGCTGGGTTTCGAAGACGAAGTTGTCTGTTCACTTTAAGCTTCCTCCAAAGCACTGCTTACTTCACATTCTTGAGGCTCAAATCTTAAACAAGAGCTTGAAGAGTTCAACAGAAACGTTCAGCCAGGAGACAAACCTGGCGTGCGCTCGGCGTCCACTGGCGAGGACGCTCGGCGTCCTGGCGCGCGCTCGGCGTCCTGGCGCGCGCTCGGCGTCCACTGGGGCGCGCACCTGGCGTCCATCCGAGCGTCCCGTTCAAGCCGAGCGTCAAAAGAAGCGTGCAGAAAAGCGTCACGCTCCTGACAGGCGTCAAAACAAGCGAGAGAAACTGCCTTCTTTTTCATATTTCTCGGTGGAAAGACGTACACGTGATCAGGCGACGTTCGCCTTCTTACTTCTCACTGAAACGCATAATGAGAGAGAGGGGACGTGAAGCGTCCTCTTCTATAAAGCTTCTATTTAGAGGGCGCGAGTCCTTCCGAGAGCTCCAACCCCTGCACGGGGAGGACGCCTCGGAGGACGAGAAGCAATCCTTCGAGATTCGTGCACGTGCACGATCTTCCGCAGCCTGGGAAGCGTCAACAGGTCCTACCGAAGGGACGCCAGATTGATGTGGGTTCCCCGTAACCCTCCTTCGGCTTTCGACATGCCCTCTCCCTGGTCCTGGGAGTCCGACGGAGGTCCAGGCCTAGAGGCGTTGTGGGGCGGATCTGACGTTCCCTCCTGACGAGAGAGAGGACGTGAAGCGTCCTCTTCTCTAAAGCTTCTTAGAGGGCGCGAGTCCTTCCGAGAGCTCCAACCCTTGCGCGGGGAGGACGCCTCGGAGGACGAGAAGCAATCCTTCAGGATTCGTGCACGTGCACGCACTTTGGCAGTCTGGGGATTTTCATCAGAAACTGCCGAAGGCACGCCAGATCGGTGTGGGTTCCTTGTAACCCTCCTTCGGCTTTCGACATGCTCTCTCCCCGGGTCCTGGGAGTCAAGCAGAGGTCCCGGCCTAGAGGCGAAATAAGGCCGATCTGACGCACCCTCCACTACACAAGGGGCACTGTCACTGCACTTAGCCACTTCACTATTGCTCTCTAAAGCAAGCACTTTCGATTCTAAGTTACGAATCGAAAGAGTATAAGAGAAAGGGCAATAACCTCTACAGACACTGTTTTAGGGCCCGAAGGCAACATTACAGGGTTAGGAGTAACAATAACAGAAGTAGCACTCTTCACAACAATGAAGGAGAGCGATCACCTCTCGCAGACATATTCATAACCCGTAGGCCATACTATAGGGTTAGGCAAAATAAAGTCTACAGGAAGGTTAGCAGGTTCACTACCCTGACTTTTGTTTACTGATTAATTGCGTACATACGAATCATACTTTTTCCTTACGGAATTAGACATGTTTACTGATTAATTGCGTACATACGAATCATACGTCTTCCTTACGGAATTAGACAAAGTCTCACACTCCTTACATGACAAATCTCATTCGTGCATACCAAGTGCGGATCTACCGAAGCTTTCGGTAGCCACATCCTATCTTTGCAGACAACACCCTCTGAAACTAGCCTAACTAGATTCAGATATCTTATGCAAAAATGAATCAAATTCAAATCAATTTAAGATAGCGTATGCCTAGCCACAAATCCAAGTAAATAAAATAAAAGACAATTAGGATACTTAGCGGCAATGAAGTTTCCAAAATCCTAAGCCGGAGGTACTGAAAACAGGTGTTTTCAGCACTGGCGACAGAAAAATTATGAATAGAAAATGGGAATGGTTCCTGATACCCGCCTCCCAGCGGCGGGAATGGGTACTAACCACCTGGCCGACCACTGCGTGTGTCGGAAGTTTTTTAAATTTCTGTCGGACTTCAGAAAATACAGCTATATATATATCTGACAGGTAAGTTTCATGAACAAAAGGCGACTCCAGACGACCATGAACAGACACGGGCGTGGCGGCCATACGTACGTGAGATGGGGAGGAAACTCGAGCACTCGAGATTGACGGAGAATCCCTTATAGTGGAAGACTTGGAAGCAAGCAAACACTCCGGCTGCACCACCTCCGTGCTCACTACCATCGACCTCTTGGCAGGTGCCTTCAGGTCTTTACGGCGACGAATAGGCCTGGGAGAAGAAGGAGCACTACCATCACGTGCACGGACGGGGGAGGTTGCCACAAGCTTACGATTTGCAAGGACGGGGTGGGGTGGTTGCACGTACGAGGTTCGGCAGCGAAGCAACCCCTGCAGAACACACATCACTAACACTGCCTGAAACCACAGCACTCTCAGGAACACATCCGTGCTGTTCCTCCCTCGGCGGCGAAGGAAGGGCAAGGTCCTTGGCCTTCCAATGCCTAATACGCCCATGAGGCGTAGAGGGGGAAGAGGGAGAGGGAGACAGCACCAGCTTCTTATGCGCACTCCTCTCGGAAGGCAGGGACGAAGCAACGCATTTCCTACCAGTCCTCCCAACCAATAAGGCAGCCAACTTCACATCTAAAACAGAGTCCAGCCTCTGAAGCACCGCCTGGCATATGAGCTCGGACTGATGTGCCAGAGAAGGCTCCGAAGACAAGGAAGGGAGATGTTTCGAACTGGGCGGCAGAGATGACGTCACGGCTAAGAGAGGCGGCTCGGAGGCGACTGGAAGATACGTCATCGATGAGTAACGTCAGAGCAGTGGTGACGTCACGACCTCTTCTCTGAGCGAGGGGGAAAGAGACGCCACTAGCGGAGGAATACACAAAGATGGGCCCCATGATGACAACAATGGGGCTGACGCCGCAGCATCACTCCAAGACAAAGCGGCGGCAGACACCAGCGGAGCAATACAAGATGGCCGACTCCTCCCACCCGTGGAGACGAGGCCTGGGGGTGGGGGGGGGGGGTGGGGGGGGGGGGTGGCCTTGCTGGACTGGGGAGGGGGGTGCGAGCCACCTCAAAATGCGCTAGCAACACCCCCCCAAGGACGGGGTACCCCCTAGCCCAAGCGTCTTCCAAATCACCGCTGTTTTGGACGCCTCCGACTCTGGAAGAGAAGAGAAGGATGAAAAAACCTCACCCTTCTCGGGAACCGAAAAAAACTCCCGAAGAAGAGGGGGCTACATTACAAATAATACCCTGGCGACCTCCCGATACTTCCATCGACGAATCAATGGAAGAAAAGGAAGAAGCAGGGGCAACGCTACTATGGGGGTTGACTACTGCAGAAGACGAAACATCAGGAATAGGAGTAAAGGCCTCCCAAGAAGGAAGAGTGGAGACTCTTTGACGTTCCCTCTTACCATAAAACTTCCTCCACTGCTCCAAAGGCCATGCCCGGCATTCCGTACAAGGATTCGTAATCGTACAAAAATTGGAACGACACCTACTGTAAGTGATGCGAGGGTCCATCGCTGACGAAGCCAAGACACGAGAACACGGGAATCCAGGAATTCCGGGGCACCAACGCTGACGTCAAGAAGGAGCAGAGGAAGCCATAATATTAGGTAAAAACACACACAAACACACTAAAGGAACGAATTGGGCAAAAACCGGGAAAAAGGCCAAGAGAGGAAAAAACCCAACTCTCGTCCCAAGGCGGTAAAGAAAGACTGGCGTAGATGTTCGTCGTTTGACCACTCTTCACCCGATCTACGCATGCGTTGCCAGATACCACAAGATTCCTTGCTTTCATCTAGTTTTATACCGGATCCAGCTAGGCACTAGAAATGATCCTATTGTTAAGACCGAGAGTTTGTTCGCTTATGAACAATTTAAGAATTATCCCCAGACATACTTTATGAATAGCAGAAGTGAAAGCTAAGGTGAAAAAGATGAAAAATTAATAATAATAAAAATTCTTATAAATATCAAGTCCACGACTAAAATCCAAGCCCTAACACACAAAGAATGAAAAAATTAGTTGGCTCTTATTATGTAACTGGTCTGCCCAAGTGCATGCACAGCTACAAGCTGACTGCCATTTTCTTTTCTCTTAACAAAGATCCAAGTATGTGGGATACCTTTTTGATAATATGAACGGTTAATTATAAGTAGTAATGAATTGGTGATAAATAAACAACAATAATCCATCAAATTTGCAAAGAAATAATTTGACACCTGAAAGGTATAGTATTTGGATTTTACACTACGTTTTCTTTATTGCTTATTTCATTAGTAAAACTAAATAATTGTAGGGAACTTACTCTCTGAGAGAGGTACTGTTTGCACCATGAAGGCCAGCAGGTGATCTCGCAACAGTAGGATGTCTGGATGAGTGTTGAGCATAGAAGCAGAGAGAGTGTGAAGAACATATATAACCTTCGGTGCTCGTGACACTAGGAGATGGAAGTTATCCTTGGTTATTGTATTGCTTCCAAGAAATTCATCAGCAAACTGCCACACACATGACACCTCTGGTTCATGCATAAGAGAGGAGAGGACCCGATTTGCTTGCACAATCTCTGACAAGGCCTTATGTTTTCTACTTGAGAAGAGATTCCTAGCTGCACGGAACAGAGCTGTTTCTTCTGGGGGTGGTTTCATTCCTATTGAAGGTGGGTAAAGAATATTAAGCCAGGTGTCTGATATATCATCATCAGAACTGACAGAACCTTTCTTGCTTGCTTCTAAAGTACTGTGAATTGCTTGAACTATAAATGCTAACAAAGGACATTGTTTCCTCAAATGACTTAAAACTGCAACTGGTACTCGAGCACTTGACCAATCGAGAGGTTCTAAAACCTCTAATTCATGGTCATCTTGAACTGACAATTTAGGTAATTCCTCAGGTAGGTACTCAGACACATCACTGAATGAGCTACTTTCAGACTTACTGCTTGAAATATTCAGCTTATCTGGCTCAAAGGTTTCAATAAATTCCAGTGCAATTCCTCGTTTCTCATCCCTGTCAAGAACACGAAATTCTATCTCAGACTGATCAAAGTTTCTTGTAAAACTTCTCAAAATAGATGCAATATCTTCAGGAACATCATTTTCAAGAGATTTGATACCTCCAGCAACACCATCTGGGTGACTAGCAAGATAATTCAAAATAGTCCTGGAAGTTGCAATACAGTACCCACCATTTTTTTCATTACTTTTCTGGGTGTCACTAACTAAAACATTGTCTTCTACAATAAGAAACAAATTCAAATGCTCAGATATGGCTCTTTCTTGTTGCTCTGCCATTCGATCACTGTAAAGCACTTCTACACTCGGAGACATGGGTGTCCCTTGTGTGACACAAAAATTTACCTTTGAAGATAGAAACTTCAAGAGAGACAAAATATGATGGTAATCCTCTTTTTCTGTTATGCTAAAATTATTGTTTAACAAATCACTCTTACACAGAGTAAATCTGTTACTTGGGTTATTCTGAATAAGTATACTTGACAAAGGATTTGGTAGCTGGAGTATTCCATAAAGAACATCAAACAAAGAGACAAACCCTAATTGTCCAACTGTGTATCCAACTCTCTTCATGGCCATAATACGCTCAAGCTGATAATCTGAGAAAATACCACGGGGACTTTTGCACTTGCTATCACCAGGATAAAAAATGTGATTTAATAATCCAGCATGGATAAACATGAGATTTGCTAGGTTAATGAAGAACACTACACCTTCATCTCCAACAGCAATTTTCTTAAAATCCACAGAAGCCAAATCTGATGTGTCTCTCAACACTGTCACCACTTCTAGAGATTTTAAAGCTGTTGCTGCAGTTACATCATTCAACAAAACTGCTTGGTGACTAACATTCTCAGATACTGGCGCAGCAGGAATGCTTTCACGGAGTCCACTTAGCAGTGTAGTAAGTACATCTCTGACTACAACTTCACCATAAACTCCTGATCTACAAGTCATGGACCCAGCATTCATTATGATGCTATCATCATTAAACAAGAATCCTAATCTAATACTTTCATCACTGTTAAGTTTTTCATTTTCTATCCACGACTTAGGCCTCATTATCCCAATCATTGGGCAACAGTACTGTAAAATCATTGTTGTTAAGTTAAGTTTCATTTTTCTTGCTGTGTGTTCCAGCTTACCAGGGTCAACACCATCTTGAAACATCAAAGAACCAAGAATATGAACTGGTCTAATTGACAGTAAGCTGAAATAGCTAGTTAAACCCCTTTTAAAGCTTGAGTTGGCATAATTTGTTATCATGAGAGACATAAGCTGCAAATACTGATAAAAAGATCGAACATATGCACCAAATTTAGAAGACTCCTTAATTTTCAGGTTGTCGGGATACAAATATGTGGCTTCTTCACTCATAATTCTTAAAACCTCCTTATATGCTAAGTGAACCTTGTTACCTTTGCAATGAATGCTTGATTCATCAAAATCATCATCTTCTTCCTCAGGACTGAGCAATACACCCTGGAAAGTTGACATACTATGAAGAACTCTTGACCAACTCTGAATATAATTTTTCACTGCCACATCATTTATTGGGTATGATGACAACAGCAGTGACATTGGAGTTGCATAAGCTGGCCCTATTCTAACACATACATCAAATGGTACTTCCTGAGCATCACAGCTACTGCTTACTTTCACTTCCAAATTTCTGAGAGTGATGATATTATTACATGTAGCTGCCATCTGCTGTGTAAAAGAAATGAATCCTACAGCATCACTGCCAGTCTTGGAAAGTTCAGATAATGTTAAAGTACCTTCAACATGAGCCCTGTGCCTCTGAAGAGCTTGCTCAAGCAAGGATGATGAAGAACTTTCATTCAAATCAACTGTGAGAGCCAAATCACTTAGCACCATAGACTGTGGATTCAGAAAGGAAGCAGTAACAGGGCAATTGGTCTCGGATGCAATAACAGAAATACCAGTTGGTATAGGAGGGGACAAAGTACTCAAAAGCTCATGAACCAAACTGGCAGCTGCAGCTTGAGCAGATGCCTCTCTTGCAACAAGGCCAAGTGTTAGCAATCCATGTTCAGTGCTTCCTTTAGCTTGTGCAATTTTACTTCCTTTACCTTTATGTGCCCTCTGACTTGCACTTACCAACCTCGGTTTTAATTGATGAAGCCGAGCTGCAAGACACACTTCTCTGCACTCTGTAGTATCTCCAATCTTATACATCTTTATTACTTGTTCTGCCTGTGTCAAGTTACCATTTGTAAGAGCCAAAGTTACTAAACAAGGGGGAGGTGCTAACAGATAATTAATGACACTAGTATCATCAGCCATTGATGACCTTCCTTCAGTGGTTTCATGCCTTTTCTTTACTGATACACATGTATTCACTTTCCCTAAACTTTTATGGGTGTTAGTTTCATATTCAGTTTCATTTATATCTTTAAAAAACAACTTGCCCTCCACATAAATGCCAAAATTTTCTAAAGAGCCAATCTTACGATGACAAGGAACCAAAACCTGAAGTCGCCATAGGCCTTCACTAACGTGGCGAGACAAATGAGAAATGCGACTATGCATGACTTGTCCTGATATACCATCTTCACAAAGACTTGACTGATTTGCTTTCTGAGAATATCTTTCAGCAGATGTTGTCAACAGAGACTCATGTAATAATATCAATATATCCCAAGCAACTAAAGAATTTATTATGTAACCTGTTCGAGGAAGCTCCCCAACACTTGATGCAGTGCTTTTACCACTCACTGTACAACTACTCTGATGTTGTGGTGCTGTTCCACTCTGCGAAGAACAATGATGATTCTCAGATTGCATCTGCCCAGGTGCTGCAGTGTGCCAAGAGGCCTTCCAGGAATGGGCAGGTGTATCTGGAGAGACTGACATGGATGATCCCGCATTGTTGCAAGAATCAGCATCTGAATAAGAACAATTTTCTTGAACTGGGGTCTCTATCTGTGAAGTCTGGTCACTGGCGAGGGCTTCCTCAACAAAATCTAGTAACAGAACTTTCTTTACTTTAGAGGGTTCTTCTTTTTCAGAAATTTTACCTGATTCTGTATTTGGATTAGATGTAGCAAGAGTACTCACTGGACTCTCTGAGCCATTGGGATGAGAGAGAAAGGATCTTTCCAAATCAGCCTCATCACCACCTGAATCACTATGACTTTCATCACTCATATCACTATGTCTAACAAACAACAATGAAAATATATTTTCCATAATTTGCATTCTATATTCTAGAGGCTGTAATTCATCAATCTTTTCTTTGACACTCAGTAGTTTTTCCACAATGTTTTTCTGATAAAATGATACTAAAGACTGCTTGTTACGATAGTCATTTGTATCATTGTTTGGCAAATCAAAGTTTTTAGCTTCCAAGGAAATTCTGTCACCAAGTAATTTTCCTCTTGCTTGCCACCCTGCAACAGAATTATCTAATTGCATACCAGCAGCAATTATCTGAAACATTTCATTGAGAATGCAAAATGCTTGATAAGTGCTGATACAGGATGATAATAGTTGTCCACTTGGATCTCTAACTTGACAGTGCTCATGCAGAAGCTGCTTCACTTCATTAGGTTTTAGGTCATACAAAGGAAGAGACCTGTATAATGTGTACAATGGCGAGTGGTCCCTTATTAATAACAGCAAGGGTAACATTTTCACATTTGTGTTTCGTGCCATACACCAATTGACAAAATTTAAATCCCGCTTTAATTCATTACATGTATTTAGCATCAAAAGGTCAACAGCGTTAGGCTGTCCTTCCCATACCTTGGCAACCCCCAGTAAACTTTCTAATTTATCCAAGGATGTTGACCATGAATTGAGAAATATCACTGGATAAAAAGGCACTAACCATCTGGACCAATCCTCTTCTCTCTGCAATAATGTTATACTTTGCACAGGATCATGGGCTAGCATCTCAAATACTACTTGTAAAACATGCCTTGAATTGCTAGTGCATTCAAAATATAATCCTCTAACATCCAAAGATGTACTCAAACACTCAATGTTGCTGGATGTCTTATAAGGTTTTCTGACCAAATAATCAGCTTCCACTTCACAAAATGACTGCAGTTTCTCATCTGAGCCAGAGAAGTGGGAAAAATAAACTTGTTCAATGTTTATTATACTCTTATCATGGCAAATTGCAACAATTCTGAGATAGAGTTCTTGTAGAACATCAGTTTTAATGTCACTTGAAATAGCAAGCATTAGATAAAACAGATTAACAGTTCTTAGTTTCTCAGCACTTGACACCTGAATTCTCTCCTTTATCCTTGTTACCTCAATAGATTCTGATGCATTTCCAAATTTTGCCCTCCTTGGAGAACTATTATTTCCATACCTTTCCACCAGGGCCTCTAGTTCTCTTTCTAACTGCAATACTTTTTCATCCAGATCTTCAATTCTCCTCAACAGATGATCTAAACACTCTATGAAACAATTCTCAATTCTGCAATAACTTTCTTTTGCCCTGGATGTAACATCAATACCAACAGCTCTGATTTCTCCACTGGATGCTTTATCACTAACTTTTGTATTACTACTGTTACTGCTATCGTTAGAATTTGTCCTTCTTTCACTAGCAAGCAACTGATGCAGAAAGTCTGCAGTTTCAAGTGGATGTGACAAAAGTTTGTCTCGAAGTGCAGCACAGGCTTCATTGGATAATGTGTGCTCAATTCTTCTTGTAATAAAATCTTGATGAATACATTTCTCCAATTCCTGCAAATATAGCATCAACATATAGTAGTTACATTTTATGTAATATACATAAAAAAAAGGTACAGTTAGATTCATTAAATTTTAAATAACTTTCATGTTTTAAATAACTTTCATGTTTTTCTTATATTTTTAACAGAAATTGATGTTTTTAAAAAATTAGACTGATATACATGACAGTCATTGATAATTTATTAATTCACTTCCAAATTACTATTTGGAAATTATTCAAATAAAGGCAGTCCCTGCTTACTGGTGGCATTGGTTAAGAAAGATTGGTTTTAAGGTGCTTGTCTAGCGATGCCATTAACTGGGTTTTCAGCGCCGTTAAGCAATTTTTGGCACTGATAAGTGGTATATTGGCATCAAGTAAGTGGTTTATCGGCACCGATCTCCGGTTAGCAGCGCCGTTAAGTAGTTTATCAATGAGAACGAAACCCCCGCCATTAACCAGGGACTGCCTTCTGCGTTAGGAAACTATGTTCTTGCAAAAATACAACCCCTTATTTTAAGTAGGGCCCAAATGCATATGTTACCCACATACCTTGCAAATCCTCTCTTGATGTTGGAAAAGGAACTTTAAGACTGGCCTGTAGTTGTTCATCATGCCATCCATTGTCTTGATTTACCTGCTATGTGTCATCTGTTGAAAGCATAATGAGAGGCATAATTTAACTCTTACAGTAAAAAAATTAAGAGAATATGGATTGGATTTTAAAATGATAGTGATTTAAACAGTTGTACTTTAGTACTATTGAACAGCTGGTCATATACAATAGGAGATTTACTTAAATTGCAAAGCAGAAATGTTTGCTCAATAGTTCAAAGTAACAGCCAACTGTGACAGTCACAAACAATTCTATTCGTTGTTCAAGCTACATAAAAAGTTTCATTGTCATATAGCCTATTCATTTCTTTAACAAATGCAGAGTATAGCTTTTTACAAATACAGCAAAAATTTTTAGGAAAATTTATTTTTTAAATACTTATCTCCCTATTATGATAACTGTATGACCCGTGTCAGGTGGGAGATGATAGTGTGTGAAAACTAAAAAGATTATGCAATATGACAAATTTTTTTTTATTAATTTGTATTTTTCATAGATAACAAACCTGAGGGCTTAACAAAAGGATCAATCTTCTGGTGCCAGCTGGAAACTGGTTAAAAACAATCAAAGATTGCAAATGCAAGGAATCTGGCATCTGGCAGTTAAGGTTGCCATCTGATGCGTAATTGAGGTGGAAGCAAGTCGAGAGAGTGCAATTGAATCCAGTGACACACCAGTTTTCTTCCAACCCAGGATGAAACATAAGACGGGCGGCTAGAGGTGGGGGGTCAGTGTTAAGACCTCAGGCTTGTTAGCTATGAAAAGTGACAAATTTTTTTGATCAATTTGCATTTTTCATAGCTAACAAACCTGAGGTCTTAACAAGATGGATAATTCTTCTAGTGCCAGCTGGAAACCGGTTAAAAACAATCGAAGATTGTAAAGCAAGGACTCTGTGGCATCTGGCAACTCCTGCGAATACAAGGTGGATGCTGGTCACCGACCAGGCTTGGAACCTCAAGACGCACCAGTCTTTCTTTCTTTCTTCCAACCCAGGATATGAGAGGGGCCTAGAGGTGGGCAATTAACATTAAGACTTCAGGTTTGTTAGCTATGAAAAATACAAATAGATTAAAAAAATTTGTCATTCGTCCATATGCGGAACAAACCTTCGATCTTAACAATATGATAGTCTCATACTTGGAGGGAGGTACAATAGGATAGTCTCATAATTGGAGGGAGATATGAGAACCCTGAACCGACTGGAGGTTTGGCACACCCGATCATTCTTCTTGGAAATTAGATTGCTAGAGAAGAAGACCTATGCCTTTGAGATGTTAGATATGTGGATATCTGCACTCAGTCCACTGAGTTAAAAAACAATGAAACATGACCAGATTCATTGCATTCATGGAAGTCCAAAAGAACTACTATACGTATCTGTTCAGGCAACAAACCATGTCAGCCACAAGAAATAGGTTTGTCACCACTCCTCACTCCCCTTGCTGAAGAGATGAGTTTAAGTTACTGAGAAGCAGATTTGCATGTTGCATAGAACATGAAAAAGTGCTGCTGTAACAGTATGGCCACAATGCTCACCTACATCAAGCCAGCTCCAGCGCATGATGTGTCTTATTCTTCAAAGTGCCTGTAGGAATGAAGAAAGGAGGAAAAGGAAAGAAAAGAGGCCAGTCAACTCCCCTCATTCCCTACTCCACACAATCATCTTAGGCAAGATACAAACTGTTCTGCCAGGGGCACTGGATGAGTCACACTTTTTGAACGGCCACCACTGCACTAGGGAAAATGTGTCCAAGGATCTGTGGCCAACACTCTTCATGCAGAAAAAAAGTGAAAGTGGTTTGAGGCAGTCATGAACCAACATTCAAATCCTGTGAACAGATAAGTACTTAAAATGCCAGGGAGGAACATATTCCTCTGGTGTCATGCATTTCTGCATGCACCCAACCAGTGAGAGAACTTGACTATGAGGAGTCGGCTTGTCTAAACACCTTGTGTAGAAAACCAAAAGGGTGTTACCCAACCTCATGCTATTTCTAGCCTATTGTAGACTTTGGTGGCCTAATGATGTATAGACACCCTGAGTTGTTTCCTGGAGGTGTTGAATAAATGGAGCTAGGGTACCCTCTTGTTTTCTTCATAGTCTCTGGCTCAGGCTAAGTCACATGGCCTGTTTTATTCACAGGCTAGCCTACAGCTTAGGCTAGGTCACCTAGCCCACTGCCTCAGCCTAAGAAACAGAACTCACAAAATATAAAGATAAACCTACATTAGCCTGGGCTAGGCCTCACATACAAAACATAAAAGGCAGTCATATCTTCTGGTAAGCTAGCTTTAGACCATTCAATACCAAGTCACTTAAAAATGTAGCAGATGCAGAATGTAGAAAGTAGGGAAACAGGAGCAGGCATGAGAAATCCAACCATGAAAATGAGCCAAATATGTTATTGTTATTATACAATTAAGTTTGTTCATACTTACCTGGCAGATATATATATAGCTGTATTTTCTGACGTCCGACAGAAATTTCAAAACTCGCGGCACACGCAGTGGGCGGCCAGGTGGTAGTACCCATTCCCGCCGCTGGGAGGCGGATATCAGGAACCATTCCCATTTTCTATTCATATTTTTTTATTAATGTCTCTGTCTCCTGAGGGGAGGAGGGCGGGCACTTTAATTATATATATCTGCCAGGTAAGTATGAACAAACTTAATTGTATAATAACAATAACATTTTGTTCATGCCACTTACCTGACAGATATATATATAGCTGAATCCCACCTTCGGATGGTGGGAAGAGACAGAATAGGATTTTTTAGGAAACTTAAATTAAGTAGATGATATACATCTTGGTTCCTTACCTGTTTGCAAAGTAGACTATGTGATTACTGTCACGTAAGGCTGCTTTTGCTAAACACAGAGTTGCCAGCCAGGTGGAGACCTGTAGTGCTGGTGCGCTCTGGATGATCTGTCAACGGGTGCGAGACCTCAGCGTGACAAGACCATCGAGGCCATACAAATGAGGGCAACGAAGCAACTGACCACCACCTGACCAACTATTCACAACAACCCCTTAAAACTAACTAAAGGATGGGAGATCTTCACATAAGACTCACCAACAACCTAAAAACAACAACAACCTAACCTAAACCTAACTAAGGGATAGGGAAAGAGCTACTTCCGGACCCCAATACTATGTCCGCAGAAACGTATGGCCCCAGTGCATTACAATCGTCATAAATCGTTCTCACATCCCTTAGGTAATGTGAGGCGGAAGACGGAGTTACTCCTCCAAAAAGGTGCAATCAAGGATGTCCTTGATTGACATGTTCTTTTGGAAGGCAAGAGAGAGGTAGCGACGGCTCGAACTTCGTGCGCTTTTACTCGGAAGAGGCTCAAATCAGTCTTCTGGAAAGATGAATGAGCCTCCCGAATGGTGTCCCCCTTAGAAAGAAAGCAACAGCATTCTTCGATAAGGTAACTCTGGTCTCTTTACAGAGCACCAGAGGTTACCTGAGGGACCTCTTACCTCTTTCGTTCTATGCACGTAGAACTTGAGAGCCCTGACCGGGCACAGGACTCTCTCTGGTTCTTGGCCCACCAGACTTGACATACCCTTGATCTCGAAAGTCTTCGGCCAAGGGTTCGAAGGATTTTCATTCTTCGCCAAGAAAGTTGGGTTCAACGAGCAGACAGCATTGTCCCCTTTGAATCCCATTAACTTGCTAAACGCTTGAATTTCACTAACTCTCTTAGCCGTCGCAAGAGAAGTTAGGAAAAGAGCCTTCCTTGTCAGGTTTCGAAGAGACGCTGCCTGAAGCGGTTCGAAAGTGCTTGACATAAGGAATTTAAGGACCACATCCAGGTTCCATGATGGAGGTCTCATTTGAGGAACCTTCGAGGTCTCGAAAGACTTTAAAAGGTCATGAATGTCCTTGTTGTCAGACAGGTCGAGGCCTCTGTGCCTAAAAACCGCTGACAACATGCTTTTATATCCCTTGATGGTAGGGGACCGCTAATTTCTGCACATTCCTGAGAAAGAGCAGAAAATCAGCTATCTGGTTCACAGAGGTCGAGGAAGAGGAAACTCCCTCCTTTTTACACCATGCCCTGAAGGAAGCCCACTTCGATTGGTAAACAGCTCTTGTGGAAGCACGTCTCGCATGTGCGATTGCTCTCGCAGCTGCTTTCGAAAACCTCTCGCTCTGGCCAACTTTTCGATAGTCTGAACGCAGTCAGACCCAGAGCGGAGAGGTTTTAGTGAAACCTTTCGAAGTGAGGCTGTTTGAGTAGATCTTTCCTCCAGGGCAATGTCCTTGGAAAGTCTACAAGGAAAGACATGACCTCTGTGAACCATTCTCTCGCTGGCCACATCGGAGCGATCAGGGTCAACCTCGTCCCTTCCGAGGCCGCAAACTTCCTCATGACTTCCCCCAGAATCTTGAATGGTGGGAAGGCGTATAAGTCTAGGCCCGTCCAATTCCAAAGCAGAGCGTCTACCGCGATTGCTTCTGGATCCAGGACCGGGGAGCAGTAAAGAGGAAGTCTCTTGGTCCTTGACGTTGCGAATAAGTCGACCAGTGGACGTCCCCACAACGTCCACAGGTCTCGACAAACGTCTTCGTTCAAGTCCATTCCGTCGGTAGGACTTGGTCCCGACGACTGAGAAGGTCTGCCCTGACGTTTTGCACTCCTGCAATGAATCTCGTCAGGATAGTCACCTTTTTTCTCTTTGCCCACAGCAGAATCTCTCTCGCTAGGGCAAACAACGTTCTGGAGTGTGTTCTGGAGTGTGTTCTGGAGTGTGTTCCTCCCTGGTTTTTAAATAAGCGAGTGCTGTGGTATTGTCCGAGTTTATCTGAACAATCTTGTTCTCCAAACTCTTTTCGAAGAACTGCAGGGACAGAAAAACTGCTGCCAGTTCTTTGACATTTATATGCCAGGCTACCTGTTCCCCTCTCCAGGAGCCTGACACTTCCTTCCCCCCTAGTGTTGCTCCCCATCCTGTGATGGAAGCGTCTGAAAACAACACTAGGTCGGGGCTCAGAAGACTTAGGGACACGCCCTCTTGAAGCTTCTGAGGGTCCAACCACCATCTTAGGTGGTTCTTGATTGGAAGCGATATTTTCAATATGGCATTGAGATCGTCCTTGGCCTTCCACTCGTCCGCAAGGAAAAATTGGAGAGGCCTGATGTGCAGTCTTCCCAAGGAAACAAACCTTTCTAGCGAGGAAATGGTCCCCAGCAGACTCATCCATTCCCTCGCCGAGCAAGTCTCTTTCCTTAGAAAGGCTGAGATCTTTTCTAAGCCTAGCCGCTGACGTTCCTGGGACGGAAACGCTCGAAAAGCCACTGAATCCATCTGAATCCCCAGATACACGATGGACTGTGTTGGGGGTCAGATGCGACTTTTCGAGGTTGACCAGAAGTCCCAGGGACTTCGCTAAGGCTAAAGTGAACTGCAAGTCCTTCAGACACTTCTCTCTCGACGACGCTCTGATCAGCCAGTCGTCGAGGTACAGGGAAACTCTTATTCCCGAAGAGTGTAG
>NC_061107.1:114317917-114372917 GCF_015104395.2 Macrobrachium nipponense
GCAACCCTACTCTCAGGCTCCTTATACCGCTTGACTGGAGGAGGCGAAGAATCGGCGCCCTGAACGCCTCTTTAAGGGACGCGAAACGGGCGAATCTCGCCAAGAGCGCCGTGCGACCGGAGACGAATCGCTTGAATCATTTGAAAGGCGTCTGACCGCAACACCTTTCCAACGCTTAACCAGCCCCCCTGTTGAGGCGCAACAGGCTCAACAAGAGAGGCGCCTGTCTGTGGGGCAAATCCCGATCGACTCCCTTGGACTTCCGGTATGTCTTCTCCCCGGTGCGGGGGAGCTGGACAGTGACCTTTGTCTAGGAGACGTAGTCAGGACAGACAGACGCACCCTCAACTACACTCTTACCTGAGGCCGCTTTCTCCAAAAACGTCTTAACTGAATTACCAAGTTGCAAAAACCGTATTCGCTAGTACCGAAAATTTCTGATCTAACCTCGATTCCAGACTGGCAATGGTGTCGGAAGAAACTACACACTGAAGCCGGAGAATGGGGATTAGTAGGAGGAATAGGAGGTGTAGTTAAAGGAGACATAACAATTGAGGAGAAACAGAAGGAACAGATGCATCGCAAGACGAAGCAGAGCTAAGTCTACTTTCCCTAAGCGCTGCTTTTCTAATTCTGTCTTTAGCTAATTTCTCCGAGTATGAACTAAAAAACTTCCATGAGAATCAGTCCAATCACTACACTCGTTACATGTTCGATCTGCTGAACAAACCTGTCCCCTACATTAACACATTAGTGTGAGAATCATACTCTAGCTTGGATAATCTAGTTTTACATCCTGAGATGCAAAACCTAACTCCCGACGGACTAGAATCCGACATGGCAACGCTAAATAAAAGCAAAATAACAACAACGCCAAAAAAGAGTACTTCACAATTCCGAAGATCAAATCCACAAGAAAAAAGCGAAGCAAAGTTATCCAACCGCACCGACCACCGATGTTCACCGACGCCGGCAGAAAAGAATTGGATTCACCTGGGCAGTTGTACCTGGTTCTCCCGCGAGTGGAGGGAGATGACGTCATCACCACCAGTGTTGGCGACGCCGACGCGCTAAATTTGAATTTAGTATCCTGCCGCTCGTGGAAATCACGGCTCTATAATTGTTCGGTTAAGACACTACAATAAAAGTGGTTTGTTTTTACCTCCCAGTCGCGCGGCGCGCGACGATTCGGACAGCAGTTTAACTACCGTTCTCCCTTGTTCGAAGCTTACGACCGTTCCAGCTGCCGCTAGCTACTTCCTATTGTTAAAGGACCGAGGGTTTGTATTACGTATCGGAACAATCTATCTTTCTCAAGTTTCCTTACATAAGAAGCCAAGGTCTTCCATTCCACTTCCGTTAAACCCTCACATTCCAGACAGGTGTTAGTCGCAGAACAATCATTCCCCCTACATTTTTTACAGACCGTGTGAGGATCCACCGATGCTTTCGGTAGCCTCACCTTACATTCTTCTTTCGTAAACACTCTAAATACAGGTACCACGTCAGACATTTTAAAGAGTATCCAAACCAAAATCAAAAAAACGGTCCACGATAAGCGTATGCCAAAACCAAGATCAATGTACATCACCAAAGGTCAAACAGATAATCCTCGGCCAACGAGAAAAGAATTCCAAAGCAGGAGGTACCAACAACGGTGTTGTTGCTACCGGCGACAGAAAAATTCTGGTTAGAAAACGGGAATGGTTCCTATTCCCGCCACCCAGCGGCGGGAGTGGGCTGGTCACCTGACCTACCTGTCGCGTGTGCCGTGAGTTTTGAATTCTGTCGGGACTATAGCTAAGTATATATCTGCCGGGGAAGTTGCATGTACAAAATGTTCTAATAATAAGGTCAAATTTTAACAAAGAAATTGGTATGCGTGAGAAATGCATTCTAAATGATGGAACAAAAATAGCCAGACGTGAATAATGGAAAGAGAGGGGGAGTGACTTGTGTACAAATCATGTATAAATCATGTATGAAATATCCCCAAGCAGCCTCCAATTTTACGTCACTGCCAGAAAGGTATGAAACGTCCTAAAACCACCTTCTAGTCACACCCCGTAGTCATTTTCAGGGGTCTGCCCTCAATTATAATGTAATATTGCAAGATATATAGGGCAAAATTATGAAGTGAGATCACATCAAAACACATATTAAACAAATACTACGATAAACGGAACAGAAATAAAAACTTGAAATAATATATCATGATTATAAAACAAATGAGAAAAAAAGAATATATGTAACTCAATGTATGAATCCCCCAAATTCTTCACTCAGTCCTACCACAATGTAAGGTTAATAGTAATTGCAACGTGATTGGTTAAATACATGTATCCCCCCAGAAACCCCCATTATTTCTCTCACTTAGGAGCCCTATAACATGTCGCATGCGCGGTAGCATCCGTCATCATAGTAGTAGTAGTTGGTGGACTTTGCTTGTGAAACGGCTCCATTATCGGTTTTTTGTTATCGCTTATTTTTGCTTGTATTTCTAGTTTCAAATGTCATAAATAAGAGGAAATAACAAAATAGCACTGCAAAACCTTCCCTCAAGTGTTTTACTCCACCCAAAATCCCGCATTCCCATCAGCCCCCCTTACCGTAGGATAGAGTTGAACGGCATAATTCTTCTGAGTGATTACCCCACCCAAAAACCTCACATTTCCATCGGGTCCATCTTACCGTAGGATAGAGTTCAAAGGTAAATTACGCGTTAATTACAGCCGACCGAAACAATATTACTTTAAACTCTTGTTCAGGAGGTAAAACTGTATAGTATAAAAATGTCAACTGCCGGTCTAGCTCGCCGTGGAATAGTTATATAGATCTACCGGCTAGGTAACAACATGGCAATCCAGTCTTTCTCCCCAATGATTTCCCCCCACCCAAAACCCCTCATTTCCAGAGGGTCCCCAACCATGTTGGGTATGAATGAGGTTAATAACAGGGTAAAATACCACTGCAAGACCAATTATCCGAAGAAAGACCACTTTTTCACTCGATATTTAATTGGTGAAACAACAATACAATTGAATATTTAAGCATACCATTCAAAAGAGTGAAATACAGTAATTGACAGACAATAAACACCACCACCCTCTCCATTAGCAACACTAAAAGTAGGAAAGATCAATGTCCAGGTAATACTAGGCTAATTGGTGCAGCGTTACTAGTAGTAGGTACTACCCTGTAGTTCTAGGGTAAACAACCGCATGGACTGGCCAACTCACCCACTACCGCGGCTAGGCCATCCTCCGAAAAAGTACTTTTAACACGTCCTGACACCGGAGATGGTCATCAGTCATGAATAGTTGGTGGTGATAACAGGAGCTCAAGACCTCTACTCTCCTTTCGAAGTACTAGTAAGTATTTTCTCCAAAGTTAGAAATTAAGGCCATATTTTAAGATTTAAACAAAGGGTAATGAAAAGGGTGGCCAACGCAGTGCCCACAACCCCAAACCGCTTCCGAAGTTTTTACTTACAACTCCAAATATTTCGAAGATTTACGCCATCTCGATGTTTGCAGAGACGCTTGTGTCAACAAACTTCCCATTTCCTGTGCTAAATCTGCACACACCACTTGTACCCAAAGACGCTGGGGCACTCTCATCACAACAATCGAAACCTTGACCTCTAACCAGCACTTATTCGTACTTTTTCAAGGGGACTACGGCATTCTTTGCAATGTTTTGCGCCCTTCAATTGTTTATCAGTGTTGTCAATTGGTACTATATGTTTACCCTTCAAACTGGGTATAAGACTTACACAAAACCAGGGAAATAAGTGAAATTAGCGTATCTATTTGTAGTAATATATATACATATTACAGCAATTTTATCATTACTGCATTACTATGACTAGAATTCATGGAAACAGTTTGTAATTGCATCAGCGTATGTGTGACGCTCAGCTTGATGGGCAACGATGAGTCATTTTTCCTCGCGTCGTCTGCTCGTAAGTATAGGGTAAAAAACCGCATGGTACAGGGGTGGACCATGTACGATCAATGTGTACAACCCCAAGGAAATACATTATAACGCGTCCTGATACCGGAGTAGAGGTCTTTAGCTCCGTTTCTCACCAACAACAAGTCGCGTCTGATGCCCATCTCCAATGTCAGGACGCGTTATAATGTACTTTTTTTGGGGTTGTACACATTGATCGTACATGGTTCACCCCTGTACCATGTGGTTTTTTACCCTACATCTGAAATATTTGTAATTTTTCGGGGTTAATTTGGTTGCAAAAAAGGGATAATAGACATGAATTAAATAAACATTTTGAAGTAAAGTTAAACTAAATAATGAGTAAAGTAAACAATTAAGGGAATAAAGCTTTGCACCTCATAATCAGTGTTATCGTCTGCTGCTCGTAACTGTTTGCAGCGTGAGTACTTAGGAACTAGGAACAGCAACATGGTTCAAGTGCAATGTGGAGTGAATTAAGACCAAAATGGGTATACTACCTATATCACATTGTGTTGACGAAACTTCAATCTTTTGAATGGTATGCTTAAAGTTGTAATTGTATTCTTGTTTCTCCAATTAGGTATATACCGAGTGAATAAGGCCTGGCCAGCGCGATGACAATGGATCGTCCGCGGTTGTTTACCTTCCTATGATGATTAACCAGGTCAGTTAGGTACATTTGGGGTGCTTTCGCTAGAGTTTGTTGAGTAACCTTTATTCTATCTAAGGTAGATCTAGGGTACCTATCCGCGGCAGCCCAGACTATTGGAAGTTTTTGCTGGTTGGAGAAATTATCAACGCCTACCCCCGTCTCTGCATAGGCTTAGTAGGTACTAGGCTACTACTCTAGACCTACCTAGATAACTTCATGCAAAGCAGTAAAAAATCAATTAAAAAATTACCTAATCTCTTTCAGATAATGCAGTGGATACTAATCTACGTCAGACTGGGTCATTCAGAATTGCTGTGAAGGGGTAGGATAGGTACCTACTACTGTATTAGGTAGTATACCCTAGTCTAGGCACTAAAATATCAAATTAGATTTAACATTCTAGCCTGAACACACACACACGGGTATATTATATACACATATACATATATAAGACTAAAATGTATACGTACACATTTCACAAGACGCACGTCAGCAATAGAGTAGGACCAGATGACACTCATGAATCCGGATTCCGGACTGAAAGTTTTGTTTTGCTTATGACTAGGGTTGTGTTTATTGTGATCATCATTCTTGGAAAATGCTGTCGGGAGCGTTTCTTCTGCATCATTTTTACACAAGGAGCACTCAAATGATTTTTTTTGTCCACCACCTTGTAGGTTTATGCTTAATAAGAGTTGCATCTCTCATAAAACCATTAAGTTTTTGCTAAAGACTCATTTCAGTAGCTGTGTAAATACTAGCCCTATATACCCTCCAAAATTCTAGGTTGAAATTACATGCTACTTATGCAGATGAATCTAATAAAAAGAATTTTTTTTCAGTAAGCTCTTCGTAGGCTCCAAATAAGAAGGGTGATGTTGCTTATGCACTCTGTTGTATTTAATTTTTGATAACATGTCTAAATTTTATATTCTATTCCACTGGCCCCTGTAAAATTCTATATCACTTTGCTTTATTTTTTCACAAATTTTCTTTCGTCTGTAATGCTTTATTTTTTCACAAATATCCTTTCATCTGTAACCCCCTTTATTTTATTTTTTCGTGTGACTCGTAATATCCTTCAAGCTTTATTGTCAAGCAGACATAATAATTTAGACAGAGTTTCAGTGATATAACATGATTCATATCAGTATAGCAATACCTACTCATCGCACTAGACACGTATCATACTTTCGTATGAAGTATCAGTCTGAGTCTTTCAATGATTTTTAGCAGGAAGCAACATTTACTGAATATCATTATTCTTAGTTATTATGAAGATTCGGCTCTTTAACCTTTGTCTATTCGTCCATTAGTGTATATTCTCTCCTCTTTACTTCTGCTGTCTTTAGATTAATTTTGAGTTCCAGCTCTTTAGATGTAGTATATAATTCATTCGTTAAGCAAACGTCATAAAATCTTGTGGTATGTTGTTGATGAAAACATCCTTTGCTTATCTAAGTTTGTCAAGTTTCTATTGATACTCAGATCGAAACAACTTCTCTTCCGTCTCCGTTCTTCGACCACATTATTCATCGTAAAATCTGTGAAATAGGTGTACAGTAAAGGAGAGAAACATTACCTTTGCAACTACTTTCTTGGATAGTTAGCTTTATATAATGTAACTGAAATGCCATAGTGACGAAATTGAAGAGAAATAAATAGTTGAAAAATAATAATATGACTTTCAAGTTCGTTTCATCCCGATGGAGTGTGAGGTTTTGATGACATGCATTTTAATGGGTGCAATGAACTCTCTCTCTCTCTCTCTCTCTCTCTCTCTCTCTCTCTCTCTCTCTCTCTCTCTCTCTCTCGTCTAGCTTCTTTCACCAGCCAATCTGCGACCCACGCCGGTGGACTAACAACTAGATGTAATTCAGTTCTTAGGTCAACATACATATAAGATTACAGGGAACACACCCACGTAATCCTTTTTCTTCGGTTCGAGACCTTCTTAATTTTGTTATTAAAATTTGGCCTTTAAAGTTATTCTTGTTACCTTGAAACCAAGGTCAAGATAATTGTTTGTGTGTGTGTGTGTGTGTGTGTGTGTGTGTGTGTGTGTGTGTGTGTGGTGTGGAAAATAACCACCAACTTCATTGGCACATTACATACTTCACAATCGTAAATGTAAATGTTGCCCTTTTTCTACAATCTTGAAAATAAGTCGGCTTCAAAACATTTTGGGAACTACCCACCTTGCCTACTTATTAAATTGCATCAACACCAGAGAAACAAGAAAATTGTGATCATTATTGACAGGAGATCTTATAAAGAAAGGACAGAATAAAAAAAAGAAATGCCTAAAGTAGTGCCATCGTCGCATTAGTAGCAGGTGAAGAATGCAACTAATACACGATATTGTCGAATATAATAATATGAAAATAATAATAATAGTAATTTGCTTTGCCTTTGCTTACGTCACAGTGCTTCAGAAATCATTATTTACCAAAATGGTCACGTATCCATGTGTAACTCCAAGGTCTTGTTTATTTTATTCTTCATCTTTTAGTCTTTGAACTATACACAAAATGTAATGTTTCATAGGTGTGACGTTTAATATACTTTCTATATTTATTACTTTTTGTATTTTATAGATTTTTTTCCAAATCTGAAAATTCACAAAAAAAGATAAAAATATAGAAAGAGCTGATGTTTTGGTACAGATAACGGTACAGAGAAAATAAGATTATAAAGAGCAAATAAAAAAGAAGGAAAAAAAGTTATCCGGCACGAAGACTATGAGATAACAAAAAAAGGCGATAAAAATCCGGCACGAAGACTATGAGATAACAAAAAAAGGCGATAAAAATGCAAAAATAACTGTTGCTAAACAAAAGGATCATTATAAAAAGGCAAGGAATCAACCGGGTAAGGAAGATGAAATGAAGATTAGCGGGAAAGGGAGGGGAAGCAGAAGAATTAATAGAAGAATGAGAATGTTTGCCTGGTTGGAATTTGGGGGCGGGTCACCATTTACATTCAAGTCAAAATATTTAATCATTCTTGATCAACGAAGTTGTCTGTCATTTCTTCTCCAAGGTGCAGAATTATCATACCAGCAAGAAAAACAAATGCGAAAAAGGAAGAAATAGAAATAGAGATAGAAAGTATGGAGAAGTTGAGTTTTGAAAATGGCGTGAACACAGCGCTGTGGCTGTATAGTAAGGACGGAAATCCGTATCCCTCAAACACATCCTGTGTCGGCATGAGTAACTCATAGTTGTAGTTTGAGCATCCGCGCACGTCCTTCCATAACTTATTTGGTCAGGAATTCTGCTCTAAATTTGGAGGCTATTAACCCATCGACGAACCCAAGAACATTACAAAATATGAATCCTGGTTAGAAACGACTCTCCATCTCGAGGTATATTCTGCGGACCTTGGACCCACTCAATAAGTCGTCGGACGGTCGGGCGTCGTGTTTACGGATGGTCTTTAAGGAAATAAGCGATAAGAGAATGCGGAGGAGGGCAGGTAGCTTATCAGGCAAAATTCACATCTATCTTTATGCGATATCAAGATGATGACGTAATGACATTCTTAAGTCACGAGGTACGAAAGCGTTCAGCCTATTTTTGAAAAGCAGAACCAGGGAGTTATGCTGTTTTTGGGAACACGTCCTCACCACAACTATAAGTATAGTAATTTAGATTAGCCTTGTTCTGGCATGTTCATGACAGCTGATTGGTTAAAACCATCCTCTCTCAATAAAACCTATGGAGCATAACTTGATGATGAATGGAGGTCAGAGGGGGTCATGAGTTACAGAAACTGCGCTTCCAATGAGCCTGTAGTTGTTTACTCTGAAAGACTTTACATTATATTAATTTGGTGTTGTTTACAGAGTACGCAAAGAATCAGTCTTAACAGAACGGCGTCGAACTTGGAAAAAAAAAAAATTGATTGGAGAAGACGCGCTTTAAGAGCGGCTCCCTCTTCAGTGTGTGTAGACACTAAAACCCGGTAGGCCT
The DNA here is from genome assembly GCF_015104395.2 of Macrobrachium nipponense. Classification (NCBI taxonomy): domain Eukaryota; kingdom Metazoa; phylum Arthropoda; class Malacostraca; order Decapoda; family Palaemonidae; genus Macrobrachium; species Macrobrachium nipponense. The sequence goes on from NC_061107.1 coordinate 114,326,522, forward strand.
ACTTAGGCGTTAATGTCTCCACATCGAAAGAGCATGACTCTCCGATATTGCATGTAGATTTCTAAACTACGTATATTTGTTCTCCAATTTGTGTGTGTTTTTTTCTTTGTAGGGAATCTATTTATCCGATGAATAGTAGTAGTAGTAGAATAAACCGAGACTCCCATTTACACCGGTGTAACTTTTGAAGTAAGGTGGTTAATGAAAATTCTCATTGACAATTACTCATCTTTTTCATTATGACACTATCCGTGATGGCTAGACGGCAGCGATACTATGTGTCCAATTCGAGATTAATGAGACAATCTTTGACGCTAAAATAAAAAGAAGAGAAAATGATAATAATATTGCAAAATATGTATGCTTAAACGAACAGCTCATCTCTTTAGGTATCATTACGATCTGCCTGAATGAGCAAAGTCCATACTGGCATAAAGCCGGTATATCTAGCAGCATCAAGTTACAAGTGGAATTAATTCATTGGAGTATATATATTTATATATATATATATATATATATATATATATATATATATATATATATATATATTATATATATACTCCATGCAATACATGCAACAAAGACGAGGAACCCGTTTAAAAGCTTGAAAGCCTTCCATATATATATTATATATATATATATATATATATATATATATATATATATATATATATATATATATATATATAATTATGGAAGGCTTTCATGATTTGAAGCAGGAAAGGCCTATTCATTCTGGGGATTTCTCTCTCTCTCTCTCTCTTTTAGTGCGGCTGTCATCTGAAATGAGCCAACATTCGTATGGAACAATACTTTATGCTGAACTTCAGCTGAAGACAATGCATTTTTGTGAAGTGAGATAAAACAGAAAGAGAATGAAAAACTTCTCTTACGGGGCAGTGTCAGCGTGACTTTTGTGAAGCAAGCTCAACACTAGTTTTTGGGAGACAGGCAATTAAGGTATCTCGGTAGAAGCAAGGTCCAGAGAAATTTTCTCTGTTGAGAGATAGCTTGTCTAAGCTGTCCAGACACGAACCTCTCTGATTTAAATCATTATTACCATTGTTGAGCAGAAAAAAAAGGATATAATTAGGGCGACCTATGCTGTATAATATAAATGAAAAGAGTCCCGGGAGGCGTCTGACATTCAGACAGGTTGAAAAGCTTTCCAATAATGGTAGAACGAAAGAATTGAAGCTTGTCGCACTAATATCATTTTTGTAGATAAGCGTAGGCTTACAAGTAATACATATCTAGTTTTTCATAAGATTTTCTATATTTTTAAATCCTGTGGAAAATGTCATAAATAACATTGAGTTTTGTACAATATATATAATCGTAAAAAAGCGTCACCTATGATAGAGAACCATGAAGAGAGGGTATGGTACGACATCGGTAACCAAACAATATTGATATATACTACTTTAAACTATCATACCCCCTTTTTTTTGATGAAGCAGAGTGCTGTTCGTGTACAGATATGCAAGTATTTATTGTTTTTTTGGTTTTCATTTGTCATTCATCAATTTTCCTTTCACTGTTTTATTTCGTTGCTACATGTGGGCGTTCTATTCCAGGATAAGCTTGTTTTGTGAGTTAATGGCATTTCAAACTTCTTCCACGAGACTTTTTCCTTAATTAGAATAGGCTAATACTAAAGACTCACGACGCTGTCCAATAAAACTAAGAGATAGGCCTGGCCCCTATTAAGTGAGTGTTTCTAATACTTCTACATGTGCTGCCTCACTTTCTCGACACCGATTCTCTCTTGAACTTATCTTGGAAGAGCTTGTCACTCTCTACTTGGTTGGTAAGACACACATGATACTTCTCTTCTGCTATGGCAGAAACGTCGCTTGATTTTACTAGGCGGTAAAAACGTTACAGATAACTTACGGAGCTCTACATGTTACCACCATACGCGTAACTCATCTCATGAACTCCGAATGCACGTCTACTCTAGTGTTTAATGTTAATGTCAAGGTCAGCAGGTACACTCCGTACACTGCAGCGCCATCATCGCTAATCATCAATTGTAGATATTCATCCTTGAAAAAAAAAGGACAGTCACCAGACATCCTCCCACGAGAAGGAAGATAACATTCATGTCCAACAATAGCCAGAACAGAACAAAGGGTTCATAGTTTGTTGACTCTTTCCGATAGGGGCTGCAGCTGAAGGTCAGAGAAAGAAAGGGAACCAATGCAAATTGAGGACACAGTGAAGATAAACGGTTCTTCCTTACAAATCCTTAAAAATGTTTATGTTTCCCATAAAGGTTTGGCGCTAGTAGGTAAATTTTTCTCTCTGCTATATAATTTTACAGTGTCAGTGCAACATTTGTGACCAAGGCTAGGGCCCTGCCTCAACATCATGTGGCGCCAGCTGCACAGATGATTGGCGCTTATTTTGCGATAATATTCTCGTGCGAGTGGAATTTAGGTGCTGACACAACTGTGCATAAATTACTAAAGACTCGAGATTTCGTTATTATTGACATTAAGGTATAAACTGACATCTCAAATAATTGAAAATCACAATGGTTTTCCTCGGTGATCTTAATTGTCAAAATTCTGGGCGCTTTTTTATTCTATTTATGCTCTATTCTGTGTCGAAAGACACAGAATAGCGTTACCAGATGCTTTTGATCATCCATTCACGGTTATGCATAGAGGTGTGTGAATATGTGTACTTATTCATAATTAAACCTAATAAAGTTGGTTACTAGTACTTGGATAAGAGACCATAAGGAAAGCCAAGGAAAACAGAAGACCGTTATATTCCGGATAGTACCTCCATCACTGTTCAATTTATATGTGTAACCTGGAATAAAAGCGTAAGCTTTCGTTTGTGACTGGCCAGCTTCTATCGTTATTTTTGCAAGGGAAACAGTAAACTGAAATAAAAGACCATATAAATAAAGAAGCCCTGTGAACTGAATGATTAGGAAATACCTTACAAAGAACAAACAACTTGTAAAATTCTAATCGAGTCCATTTAGTAGGTGCTATCGAGAGAATAAAAGTAATCGGTCTATTTTCAACTGAATTGCTCTTCACGGGATTAATTACACGTCTCTTAATCTCCCCTAAGTTCGACAGCTAATTTCCTTTTAACTAGTACATCTTTGCGGTGATGTGATATTTCGTCCTATATCTTTATAAAGGCGATATTTACCATCTCTCTCCCCAATTCTTTCAAAATTGTGTACGCAGTTCTTAACTTTAAAATTTAAACAGTCTGTCCCCGGTAATATTAATTCGAGTGCTTGGGTCCGAAAAATTATTTTTTTTTTCTTTTTATGAACAAGATAGTCTCGACTAATTCTCAACACGCATTATTACCGACGACAAAATTCAAAGCTAACATTTTCAAATTCACAAAAGAGCACATTAATTACTGTTTTTGAGTAGCCAGTATTAATTTTGTAAGTAATAGTACAATTATTACAAAGTGTTAAAAACATCATTTAAAGCCTAGTTAAAAATTATCCATGGTAATTTATAAATATTGTAGGTATATATTTTTGTAATATTTTGTAACATCTTACTTATGAAAATATGTAATATTTTTCTAATAAAAGTAGAAAAAAACATTTTCCTATGCAAATTAAACTCATAACATCAATTATGCATTTTCTTTTCGAGGTGCCGGAAGATGACTAATAACGAAAAATAAAGATATTTTCCTCAAATCATTATATTAAAGCAAAAAATTGTATTGACTTGTTGCCTCTAGCATTGGAAATCTATATTCTACAGTATTTAGATAATTAAAACACGAATATATCAGAATTTATTTATAATATATATATGTAATAGATGAAGTAGACAGTCATTATTTTAATGTAAATGCAGTTAATTTGATTTTCAGCACAAGCACTAACGTTTACCGCCATATTGTTTATTGACGGGAAGTAGTATTAAATGTTATAATGGAAAGGTTGAATAGAAGCAGGAGAGAACAAAGATGAGATGTGTATTTCTTTCAGGCATAACATCGCCATAAAAAAATAAGTTAGTAATAGAACGATGAAGAAGGCTAAAAATGATGGCCTTTAGTGCACACTTTGCCTGGACTGCAATCATTGCTTTGAGGGAGAAAGTCAGATGAGAGAAACAGGAGAGAGAGAGTAGGTTATGTAAGACTTAAAATTCAGTAGCAAAGCAATGCTCAGGTCATAGAATAAGAATTAAGCATAACGGTCCTAGTTTTTAGACATTAAATGGAGGAATGTACTTGACTATACATTCATCGCTGTTATAGGCTCAGTTAAGGAAGGTCCGCTCGTGAATGAATAGATAGGCGAAGCAACAAACATGAAGAATGATCAGATATCCTTGCCAGACTGCGCAGTGCGCACTTCCACGTCCCCTGTCTCCGCAAGCCTCACAGGCGTCTGTGCCGGCGACAAAAAGCAAACCCGCAGCAGAGTCGCCTGTCTGTTGCGTTGCAGATGCATCAGAGAGAGAGCCCTTCTCCCGTCCCGAGCCCCCGAATGAAGGTTTGAGTCATGTTACGAACAACATGCGCTGACGCTTAGTACCCCGATGGTTTCCCATTGCCACCCTTCTTTAATCAACACAAAGATTATGTAATTCAGGTCCTAAATTATATTGACATGTCTTTTCATTTGGGGTTACTGTCTACTTTATAATGTGACTTTTTTTATATAAAAATTTCTTCCAAATTTCAGCATAAAGAAACATGTCATTGCAAACGAAAGCTATTTCTTATATGAGAACATTACGAGACAATACGTATGATTGAGTATTTTATACGTGTGTAAACAAACACACTAGTTGGAAACAATTGGAAACACGTTTTGATTACATAAATAAGGGGAGTATCTTTTTTTCCCGACTCCGGTTTTCGTATGTATATTCCTTCTTCTGGCGTCTAATTTTTTTTCTTGTCGTTATAAGAAATAGGACTAATCCTTAACTATCTTCTTAGTTATGATTGAGCTCTATTTCCCCAGGGTTCATCCGGTATATTGCCGTATCTTAATTATATTTTACGATATTGTTAAAACTCTGAAGCTTTTGTTGTCGTTACCTAGGTGGTGTACTTCAGGAAATAAACGAACACTTGGGAAAATATATGAACACAATCCTTTACACATAATCTAACTATTTAGAATAAAGTGAAGAATACATTTTGTAATTAAATGTATCCTCAGTTCAAGTCTGTTTTTGTTTTAGAGTTATAGAATAACACTAAAGTAATACACCTGTCCTATCCTTCCACATTTTGGCTAGTCGTATGTTTTTAAGTACTGCAAACGAATTGTTTTCTGAACTACCGCAATTTTTCTAAAATCAGTTGATACCAGCACCAGTCTGTCATTCCTTATTACCGTGACACTGTCGAATGGTGTTCTTTGTGTCTTCTCTCCTTTTTTATGAGCATAATAATTTGTTGAAACTTGCTATGCAAAATACTAACCCTTGAGGCTTGTTCCATGCAGATGTTTGTCCATTAAGTATAATTAATGAGTAACATAATATGTCCCTATCCAGGTGGAAAGGCTACGTGACACTGGATTACACTCGATCTCCTGTATTTGTGAGTGATGTGATGAGAAAGCTTGACAAAACCATGCTTTATCTCTTATCAAACAAAAATGTCATTTTTCATTTCCTCTTTTGATTACTATATCTGATAATCTCGCAAACTGTTGAAATACCCATTGATTGGGAATTGTTTAGGTTTTAAAGACTAGTCATTATGAATCAGAGTTGGAGCTTTACCAAATAGTTCAGGAATGAAAATGCTAGAATCCTTTAGAAGATGTAAAACTAACTGTAGAGACATCATGCGAAGACGAGAAAAAATGGAATTTTATGAGCGTCTTTTAGTCACTGTCAAGGCTCATAATTCTTACCAAGTAACGATATATCGCATGAATAGATCAATAGGATCATAAGAAGACAACCATAAAAGGCTCTGTACAAAAAATCGACGCAGTAATAGGAAATAGATATCGATACTCTCAATTTTTCAGGATGAATGATAAGTGTCGTGAAAATCGTGCATTATGAAAGGCCTTTCAGCTATAATTAATAATTCCAACTGTTGCAGTCACATTAGGCAGAATAAATCGGGGGCAGCAAGTCGAATGGAAGGTACAGTGAATCCAAGGAAAGAGAGTGAAAAGAGATAAAACAGCCGAAGAATTGCTTCTTTTAGCAAGCTATAGCATAATGGCCAAAGCTGTGGGAGGCTAAGCTTTACAATAACAAATACCTAACTTTCTCACAAGCACTTACATTTGCCAATCAACCACGGAGCTTGTGGAGAGTTTATATTATCACCACAAAGAGAACATACTGTATCGGAAAATTCGGCTCAGTAGAAGACTCGCAGTGTGTATGAGAGTACCAAGTGATATTTCATGACTGCTGGAAAGTTTTGACCGCGCGAATCCATGGTCCAAAGAGATAAGATTAGCCAGATGACGGCGATGTCCGTCTGCCGATAACGAAAGACGTCAAAATAAGGTAAATATGTGAGCGTTTGAATCTGTATAGGCTGATTATTGTCTGATTTATGGTGTAGCGTCGTTATACAAGACCGGTAATCACTTACTTGGTGGCTAAAACTTATGCTATGGATTTTCATCAAGAAACAAAAGAAGAGACGAGGAAATGAATGAATAATTTCCCTGACTTAATTTCACCAAAGAAAATGACACGTCGGAAATTTCAACAAATCAAGATAGGTTACCATTAGCCGTTTTTATAAGATCTCTCTCATTCCCAAGATTAAATTGCAAATCATATCTTCAGTCTTAAATGTGGTGCAAGGTTTAAAGTCAAGAGATAAGTATTTTTGTAACTGATGTGAAAATGCATCTTAAATGTATGGATTTTGTGTAAGATCTGAATCTAAAATAAAACATATCTTTGGGTTTATGTAAGATACCCTGGCATAATGTATTTGGAGCAAATGCAAAATAAGAAGCCACTAACAACCCCCCGACCCCCATTAGCGAAGCGAATAAGGACGCCAGGGTTTGTAAGTAGAGTAGAAAAGGACTTGCACACTTTTTTTTTTTTTTTTATTAGAAGCAGGAGAGGAGAGGCACTATGTTTTTTTAGATGACACCTTAGAACTTAATGGGAATTAGGGCTTTGAAAAGGGAGCCAAATCGATAAATCACAAGGATTAAACAATAAAATATTATGTTTAGAGATATTTCCGAAGAAATAAGATTGTTGTCACCTTCACTTAATCCTGCATTTTTGTTCATTATGCATGAATTAACCATGCGTCATTTAAAGGATTACAGTAGTTGGTATGCGATTTCTAACGACGATATATAGCAAATACGGGCATTTGATACCGGCAATTTTTTAAAATTGGAAAATACTTAAATTTCTGACGTGAAAAATCACTTTTCACGCCAAGTCTAAATGTGTTTCATGGAACTCAACGTGTAATTGTTATGTATATTTATTTATGTGTGTATGTATGTGTGTGTGTGTGTGTGTGAGAGAGAGAGAGAGAGAGAGAGAGAGAGAGAGAGCATTAACATGAAGTCTAAACAGGTGAAATATAAGTAGTACGCGTAAATAGGACGACTGGGCGCCTTTATGGCGGAGTGGGACACCTGCTGTTCTTTCTGAGAGGGTCGCTATTAGGAGACGAACTCTAGCTGCTGTTCCCTTACCGCTTATGAGAATTGAAGTGGATCCTTCTCTAAGATCTTTCAGGTTGTTACCACCGGAAACATAATATGCTTCTGTGATGGTGGTTTTCTCGCTAAAGTATCAGCACTATTAATTGATTAGATTTTGTTATTAACGTAACTTTAATTTATTCACTCGCAGGATCGATCATTTTAAATGGGACGTAAAAAACACTTCTTTAGAGGTCCATATACTAACAAAATTATAATTTGACAACGCACATTCAAGTTCCTGTTGAATAAATAATCTAGCTTTTACGTAAGCATATAAGCCGCAGGAACAGTGGTAACTACACAGAAACCACTAACGGCAGAAAGTTGGATACAAAGACTTTCTTATATATGCTTTCACTTACACAGATGTGTCATAACACTGACTGGTGTCGTTTATTCCTTGTGCAGGGCCGTATCACCGCAGCTAGATTACACGACCATGTCCACAAGAGTCGCGTATTATCTCTGTGCATACAGATGTTTACAAATGAAGGCCTGTTTACTTCGACAGCACATTCTGAAAGGTTTTTGATTCACAGTCTGTTCACAAGGTATTTCAAGATAAACGCGAGCGCTGATGTTCCAGTTATTTCCACTACTTTCTGGTGTGCCGCTCGGCCGCTATACATCGTTGGGGCACAATTTCAGTTCTGTGAGATTAAGTAAATTGAACCATTTAACGTAGCCCGTTGGCCAAGGACATGTTATGCTCTTACCATTTAATCTCCCAGCGCATAACTTCAACTGTTCCATACTCTCTCACGGGAAACGTTAACTCGGGGAGAAGCTTGTTATACGTATCCTGTCACATTCCTGGGCAAATATTGCAAAAATAAACGTTAAAAATATTTTTTACCATACGGAGTCATCACCGATGAAGCGACCTTGTCTAGAGAGGGCTGCTATATTTCAGCAGCAATAATAATAGATGGTGACCCTGAAATACCAGAGCAAAGATGGAAATATTTAAATAAAAGGCACGTTAACTGAGATATCCCATATGTCACAGTCCAAGGACTGGTTTTATATTCTTCTTCAATTTTTTTATAACATTTTTATACTCACCATATTTCAGATATATATACTAAGCCAGAATAACTGTTCATATATCTACAAAATTTTTCTCGCAACCCTTTCATTATTTTTCTAATTATCTTGACTTAAAAAGTGCAAAGCAAGTCAAATCAGAAGAGAGAGAGAGAGAGAGAGAGAGAGAGAGAGAGAGAGAGAGAGAGAGAGAGAGAGAGAGAATGTGTTATGCCGTTATCGAATACGCCATATCTTGTTTGGAGTATCTTTACTCAGAGCTCGTGTCAATTTCCATGTTATCTAGAGCGATAATGCGTATTTTCAATCGGTGACTAAGAAGTAGATGCGCTAACATTGAGTGGTTTATCGCAGCTGCCATTTTAGTCCAGATTTGTTAGATTTGTGTTGGAACTAATTTATTTCGGATTTCTTTTTTTCCGGCCAGTGATGTAAAACAACCTCTCTCTCTCTCTCTCTCTCTCTCTCTCTCTCTCTCTCTCTCTCTCTCTCTCTCTCTCTCTCTCTCTCTCTCTCTCTCTCTCTCTCTCTCTCTCTCTCTCTCTCTCATAGAGCACAACTTCAAAATATATACACATACAAAATCTTTTGAATTTAGTCCGAGTGATGTTACATAAATATCCACTTTACCGAAAGGGTGGAATTGCCGGAAGTAAGGCTGTCGGATAACACAAACAAATAATAGTCACACAAAATGGGAACAGAAACGTCACAGTCCTAAGCACCGAATCTGGCATCCTGGCACAAAAGTACGCGTGCACTTAGTCTCGAACAACTACAACAGGGTCAGTGGATAACACCAGAAACAACAGCAGGGAACTAATGAAAATAAGCACATTAAAGATTGCGAACGTTCTGTCTTGTTTCCATTATTGCATACCTCTGACAGCCAAAATAAATGCAGTACCTACATTATTAAGAGCGGCGTGAGTCATCAGAGGTGTTCCAAATCGTTAACATATTCACGGATGAAATTTGTATCTTTGCATATTCAGAATTGTAATGGCTTAAAATCAATCTTACCAATCTAGATAAAAGGTTCCTTAAAAGAAAAAAAAAAACACTAGAGCAATGAAAGCTTTTGCTGTAACCACTATTTCAAACAAACACATCGCTAGTCACTTCGCGTGCAACTGCCACAGTCTGCGTATTCGTGTGGCTACGTTAAAGTTACGTAACGTTTCCTTTTTTGTCACCATAAATTTGTAGGCGAATCACTTCGACTAGGTTTGTCCGGTTAACGAGATATTTTGTTCAGGGGGCTGTGAAGGTACTGGAACATGAAAAAGTTGGAGTAAAGTTAAAATTACGCCGTAAAGGAATGTCCCTATACGCACGAACTTGGTAAATGCCATTAAAGTTACTCATGAATTGAGCTCTTACTCATTTATTTCTGCTTTCATTTTTTCTGGTATGCGCTGTTAGTAGTTTTGAGCTGGTGCAAAAAAAAAAAAAAAAAAAAATCATCCCTTAAGAGTAACGATGAATTTCCTTCCCATTTACTCGTTATCTGGACTAATTATTCCAGTTCAGGAAAGGATGTGGCACAATCTACAGGCCTTAGCTAGGTCCCGTATGAAATAATTGATTGGGCTGTTTATATATATATATATATATATATATATATATATATATATATATATATAAGATGGTTCTCATATCAAAACGAATCTGTTCATCAGTACTTTCATTCAACTTCAGTCTTCAGTGAAGTAAATTCAGACAGTATAATCTGCATTTTCTTAGAATGGTTCATGCCACTGCCATCCCTTCCCATAATCAGTGATGTGTTTGTTAGTCAGTGCACACGAATGCCCTAACTATCCTGGAAACACATAAAATGTTGCGTGATTGGGACAGTAGGTTCCATCTTTGTTTTAAACTGTCAAAGGCTTTGACAGGTAAACTGCTAGTGTGATGATTATCTCATACTGTAACCTCATTCATTATAGACGTAGATGAATAATGGAGAATTCCGAATGGTGTCATCACGATATATATATATATATATATATATATATATATATATATATATATATATATATATATATATATATATATATAGTATATATATATATATATATATATATATATATATATATATATATATATATATATATATATATGACTGCCTGAAGAGAACAATTATTTCACGCTGGATGTAGTCTTACTTTATTTGGTATGCCAGTATACATTTGCTTTGAGTGGAAGTTATATTTTCAATCTCAGTAACTAAAAGGCTTCCAGTTGAAGCCTCTCTACTCCTTTTACCCGAAAGACTATGGCTAAACCAATCGACAGAAGGTAATATTGAAGACTGATGTTTGTTTTCAGGACTAGAAATTTTGAAATATTTCACTGGGAACAGTTCTCCCAGATGAAATCCATTTCATGTAACTTTTGCTTTGCATATCTGTAAACTGAATGTTGCACAAGTAATTCTGGCAAAATTCTACTATTCCTGTACGCCATGCCAAACTCTTTTATGGGACTTTTTTTTTTTTCCTTTTTTGTAAATTAGCTACCCATTTGGTGAAGTTTAGGTTCTTGAACCGATACCTGATTTTGCCAACATCAAGTTCCTAGACAACAGAATAAAAAACGGTATCTTCCTTAGCACCTTCATTTCGATGTTTTGGAAGACCACGTCACTCTTCTACACATTTTCATGGTTTATACATCGACCATCAAATTTGGCTATGCTAAATTATGCTTTGACTCGAGTGGCCCCAACAGCTAGTCATCAAAATTATTTATACTATCGTCATTATAATTTTTGGACGCTATGAGTACGATTTAAGATAACATTACACAGATGCAATTTAAAGAAAATTAAATTGTATTAGAATACCCATTCATACTTCACTTTGCTATAGTATAGTGCTAAAGGCCCCTCCAGAGTGCAATCTATTGAACGACGTGATACCCTTCCAAATTGTGAGCGTATTCTATCAAGAACGCGTTTACGTTGCAACTGTGTTTTGGACTATTTGGTAACCACTAAGTGTCAAACTCAAAGTCAAAACAGACACACAGACAGCGTTCTCGAACTTGCTTGGTCTTGGAGGATTGCTTCGAGTGCATTGATCCCTTGTAGTAATTATGATTGTAATTTATTGTTATATCTGTTAAGATAAGTATTTATACCTGGCAAAAGGCTCGGATAATTGCAAACTTTTTAGTAGACTAAGCTTAATTGTGTAATGGTAGCCTTACCTCTGCCAAAGACAGTAGGTATTTTGATAAAGCAACATTAGGATGCCCCAGACATTAGGAGATTAGCATAGGAGATTAGTAGCTATTTGTTAGGTAGAATAACCAGTTACCTACTATCTTACAGTCTTATCATGATGATAAACGGTACTGCAAGCCGATGTAGTAGGTATGAAGAAGAAGATCTCGCTTGTTACAAGTTTGCCTAAGGCGTGGTCATAGACAACAGTTACCTAGCTAGTCTACTTCATATGAACGTAGACCCCATAGCCTAGCCTACCTACTGTACTTCAGTAATTGATAAAAAAAATGTAGTTGTTTTCTATGATATTTCTGCTGGTTGCTGACAGGTACCTACTATTTCAACAGGGATACCCATAGCATCTTCTTGAAGCTTTACAGTAGTTTTGTGGCCTGGTTTCCGCCTCTCGCCAACCAGGACAGGTTACTGCCTTTCTGCAGGGTTCACCCCCCCCTGCTGGCTAGGTCAGGGCATGTCACTCTAAGTTAGGTTAGGTAGGTAAGATATGGTTAGCTAAGTCCCCTTTACCGTAGGATAGAGTTCAAAGGTAAATTACGGGTTAATTACAGCCAGCCGAAAAAATACTACTTTAAACTCTTGTTCAGGAGGTAAATTTGTATAGAAAAAGTCAAGTGCCATAGTCTAGCTCTCCGCGGAATAGTTATATAGCCTAGATCTACCAATAAGGGCATAATTCCAGCGCTTTTTCGGCAAGTTCCTAGAGAGGTGGCCTCAATGTTGCCGCTTGGTCGTTTACCCTATATCTTAACCTAATCAAGAGCACCATTTCCTGGCATGGTCCTGGACCACGCCAGGAAGTGGTGCTCTGGGTCCAGTGGGTTTTGCCACTCCTGGAGCCCTAAGATGATACTATGTAGGAGAATAATCTGTGCACAACTAATCTGAAGTATTAGGTACTCACTTGATTTCTCATTCAAACTCATGTTCAAGTCTAGTTTTTTATTTTTTTATTTTTTTTAAGTGACACTGTTAAAGTAGTCCGAGTCTAGTACCTAAGCATATAGTACCTAATTAGGTTGTGCAAGAAATAAGTATATAGTATAGCTTATGCACACTGGCTTACATCAGCTACATAGATAACTTCCCTCTGTTGGGGTTGTCATCAGCACACCTCACATGGTGCACTGTATGCATTATTAAGGTATTTTGCAGCATTTCCAATGGCCTGTTGCTGGATCCGCTTTTTAGCTTGTTACTTTACTTCCATTTCAACTTCCTTTCCTCTGTCATATTATTCAACCATCCAACTCCCTCTTTTCACTGTCTTTAGCATTGAATGGCTGAAAGTGTCCTTGTACTTTATAGCCTAATTTTCATAAATCAGTTAATGTCCTCTAACCAGTTATATATGTACTGGAGAAGTCAGTGATAGTCTTTGGATTCCAAGAGATTGACATCCTACCAATGGACCCTAATTATGGAGCTGGATGTCCTTGTCCCCATTGCTAGGTTGTTGGCTGTAAATACTGTGTACTTATCTTTCATGCCAGTTGAGTTTTGGGTAGCCTAAATCTTTAGGTAGATCTAGTTTGGCCTTTATATACGGGAAATATTCCAAATAATAAAGCCTGAGTGACCCTGTTTTGAAAGAGATGTAGACTTTGTATAGGTTGGGTTATGAAGCATGAAACACCTAATCCAGAGTTAATGCTTGGGCAACACCTAGTCTTGAATTAATGATAGGGGCAAGGGTTCATGGTTCTAGTTACAATTTCGATATATAGTTGTATTATGATACTTAAAATATTCAGTTGCTCATTATATGCTAGAAGTATCTTGTATTTGGTTGATATAAGTATGTACTGTATTGAGAAGATTTTGTTCAAGGTGTCATGTGATTATTATCTTGATATGATGTGGTTTGTGTAGCCTGCACATGAATATCAAACTTGTAAATTCTTGGTATCTGTGAATGGCATCTGACCAATCTCAATATGAGAATATGCAAGGGATAATATTACAGTGACCCTTATCATACCACAATGTTATCTTATCAACTTCTTAACTTTTGTGTGATGATATATTGTAAGGTGTTTTATGAAGAGTGGAATTTATAGTACTATTGCTAATTGTAAATTTTGAGCTATCTCATATTTTTTATTAGTCATAATAGTGTGATGATTGTTTTTTTTTTGCAGATCATGAGTAGTGGAAAAGATTATGATTATCTCATCAAGTTTTTGGCCTTGGGAGATTCTGGTGTTGGAAAAACTAGTTTTCTCTATCAGTACACTGAAGGCATATTTCAGCAGCAGTTCATTTCAACTGTTGGAATTGACTTCAGAGAAAAACGGCTGGTAAGATAGTTTTTTTACTTTCGGTATATAGTATGCATATAACCAAATGAAAAGCTAAGCAGATGAGAAATATAATACATATTATAGAATACTGTTAATAACTGTGAGACTACAGTTAAGAATATGAATATAGTTTCATAATTGTTCTGAAGATTCTGTTTTTGTAACCCAGTCAATTCAACTTCTTAAGGACTTGAAGAAAAAAGTCTTGAGTATACAATGGTGTGATTTTATGGGCAATATTTTTTTCCTGATATTGCATCATCCATAAATGAAAAAGAGTTTGGTCATATTTATTCATGTCAGTTCATTTGCTTTTGTTTAAATGAAGGATAGATCTGAAAAATTTTATAACTCGAAGCTTTTCTTTGAATTTGGTTAGAGTGAGTTCATCTGAATAATGTTCTGTATTTTGTTTTATCTTTTTGCTCTGGTTTAAATGGAATGTCTTCATTTCAGCAATACTAATTTATTTTTGTAGATTGGGTCAGGTATTTATATCTTTTTTTACCTTTGGTATAAATATAGTACATAATACCAGTGAATTTGCATCACCTTAATGCAAAGTGAATGTTATACATAATTAGTCTTTATATGCCATGTGGTTAAGGCACATTTTTTGTAAGTACACATATTATTATAATATAAATAGGGGTGATTAGGTTGATGTTCGTGAGAATATCAGTCTTTTTTTTGGGGGAGGGGTACTTTAACTTTGAATTATTTTGACAGTTTTGAAGGTACTTTCCCAAAATTAGTAACCCAGTAGGGTCATGATGGGGAACACAGAGTGGATTACTTTTAGTTGGATCCGGTACACCAGAGCCTGGAGATATTATTTATCTAGTAGCATAATTATTATTGATATTATAATTCTTACTTCTCTATTGACTTGCATAACTTTGACCATTTTGAGGCCAGTTTAAAATTTGCAAATCACAGACTAGAAAACATAATTCTTACTTCTCTATTGACTTGCATAACTTTGACCATTTTGAGGCCAGTTTAAAATTTGCAAATCACAGACTAGAAAACATAATTCCAAGTTGTGAGCTTTGCTACTGCAGTGACCCAACCCCACGAGCATCCCCAGTTAAAAAAAATGAATCTACAGTGTATTATCATTATTCAGCTTTTTAAGTTGGATTTCCTTTATGGCGTTAGGCGTAAATTCAATGTTACATTAAAAAACCTACAAAATGGATTGCAGTAGGATTTTTGTAATATCTTGATTTAAATGGTATCTATGTAATAATTTGTTTAATAGTATCAGTTTGGTTTTGCACAAACTTATTACATTTACATAGTCTGCTCATGCATCAACGTAAATCCCCTATGCTCCATATAACAATAAGAATGGAGAACCACCATTCACCCACTAGATCAGGGGGTTCTGAATCTGAAGTACATGAGAGGAATTTTGGAGGTTTCTCAAAATATGTCAGTTTTGAATAACTGCAAACCTGTTTGTAGAAAGTGACCTACCAGATTCTGGTCAACAATGGGAAGTTCTTATTCTGCTCTAGGAAAGAAATGTGTACGGAACCTCCTGGTGTTTCCTTCTACATACCGCTGTAAGCAGGGATTCTCAGCACTGTGCTTGATTAAAAACAAGTTACATTCACGTCTTGAAGTCAAAGACTAAATAAGAAGGCCTCTTTCAAAGACTGTGCCGAGGATTGACTTGTTGGTAGCAAAGAAACACTCCCAACCATCTCACTGAAATAGTCTATATACAGTACAGTCCCCAATTATGCGAGAATTTAGTCAATTGGCCTTGCAGAACTAGAAAATCGCAGATTTCGATACACATACCTTATGGGAATAATTCTACTAGGGCCAAGGCAAACGGCAACTTTCCCAGTCAAACTTTTTTATACTACCCATTTTCAATACTTCCTATGTACTATACTGTAATTTTTTTCTAATATAAAATTGTTTTATGGATAAATAAAACATTAAAAAGGTTTCAATAACTTGAAAAAGTTTAAAATTACACCCAGGGTGTAAACTCTGCCACCATTGGGTGCAAGTGTACTGTACAATAGTCATTTCCATGGAAAAACCTTTTGGATGGAATTCCCTTTACCTATCCTCTGTCAAAAACCTTCAAACTCCTCTATCTCATCCTCCGTGAAGAGTTCTTCTGCTGAAGACAGGCTTTGTAATCCATGCGTGTCTCACTTCCGTTAGGCCTAAAAAACTTGGTTATGAGCGCCTGTCTCAGTTTTTTTGTCTGTCACGTTCACCATGTAATCGTTTTCATCTAAATTTATTCTGTGATAAAAAAGAACTAATGAAAATTAAAAATTTGATATGAAATTACAATTTATTAAAAAGAAATTATCAAAATTCAAATTCAACTTAAAATGAGTTTCTTGAAAAATTTAGATTGAAACCATTTGCTTCTCTGTTAATCACTTTTACTAATCATTTTAATCAAAATCTATTTCAACAATAGAAAAAAATAAATGATCAAATGCCAAAAGTTAGTCAAAACAAGTTAACATAGACAAATAAACTCTTACTTGGTGTTTAGCAATGACGGATTTCAAGTTGTCGACTGCTGCCAAAAATACTTGAAAAGACAATAGATTTGATACGTTTTGCAGCGTGTAACTCGCAGGCTTTGAATGGCTCGCAGATGCAGAAAATCTATTTTTTAGAACTCGCGACCGCATAAAAGGGGAATCACACAATCCGATCACGTATATTTCGGGACCGGACTGTACTTGTATTTTGATGCTGTCACACACACACTGACTTCCCTATGAGTAAGTAACTACATACTATAGTCGATTCACTTAAGGTGGATTCTTGTGCCTACGAGATGTTTGTTTGGCTGCCTCTGATTGGCTGGTACCGGGAGGTAGGCTGCTCGCTCACTGTGTCATATTTTCGTTTGTAGCTTAGAAAACTAGCAATATGTTGATATTTCTTCATTTATCTCACGATTTACAAAAGATAGGAAGTTTTGGTCATACCAAAGGATTTGGTATTAACCCTTTACTGCCGACTGGACGTATTTTACGTCAACATTTTTTGTCTCTCGTGTGCCGACTGGACGTATTTTACGTCTACTTACAAAAGTTTTTTTTAAAATTCGCGGAAAAATACTTATAGGCCTACCAGCCTAAAACTTTTGAATCACGCGCCTTGGGGGATGCTGGGAGTTCACGGATCAAGGTGTTGTTTTGTTTACAATCATTACGCAGGCGCGCAAGCGCGAATTTCTTTCTTGCCGCACTAAAAAGTATCTGTGACACATCTCGGAAATTATTTCGTCACTTTGACATAATTTTTGTACCATTGTAAATTAGCCGTTACATGAAGTATTATATATGAAAATGTGCGGATTTTTATGTAGAATACAACAATAAAATACTCATGATTGTAGCTTTTATCAATTTTGAGATATTTTCATATAAATAACGATAATTGCCAAAATTTCAACCTTCGGTCAACTTTGACTCTACCGAAATGGTCGAAAAATGCAATTGTAAGCTAAAACTCGTATATTTTAGTAATATTCAATTATTTACCTTAATTTTGCAACTAATTGGAAGTCTCTAGCACAATATTTCGATTTATGGTGAATTTATGAAAAAACTTTTTCCTTACGTCCGCACGGTAACTCTTCCGATAAAAATCATATATGCGATTGTGGTAATGTTTGCACCATTTTAAAATTAGCTGTTATATAAAGTTTTATATATGGAAATGTGCGCAATTTCATGCACAATACAACTAAAAACAACCCATGGTTGTAGCTTTTATCAGTTTTGAGATATTTTCATATAAATAACGATAATTGCCAAAATTTCAACCCTTGGTCAACTTTGACTCTACCGAAATGGTCGAAAAACGCAATTATAAGCTAAAACGCTTATATTATAGTAATATTCAAGCATTTACCTTCATTTTGCAACAAATTGGAAGTCTCTAGCACAATATTTCGATTTATGGTGAATTTATGAAAAAAATAACATTTTCTTTACGTCCGCGCGGTAACTCTTCCGAAAAAGTCATACGTGCGATTGTGGTAATGTTTGCACCATTTTAAATTAGCCGTTACATAAAGTTTTATATATGAAAATGTGCGCAATTTCATGTAGAATACAACAAAAAATAATTGAAGGTTGTAGCTTTTCTCTTAATTTTTGAAATATTTGCATATAAATCACGATAAATAGAAAAAAAACCACGTTCGGTCAACTTTGACTACCGAAATGGTCGAAAAAAGCAATTGTAAGCTAAAACTCTTACAGTCTAGTAATATTCAGTCATTTATCTTCATCTTGAAACAAATTCGAAGTCTCTAGCAAAATATTTATATTTATATAAAAAATATATAGTATATAAAAAAATTCGACATTCGGTCAACTTTAACTCGTCGGATATGGTCGAAAACTGCAATTGTAAGCTAATACTCTTACAGTATAGTAATATTCAATCATTTGTCTTCATTTTGAAAGAAATTGGAAGTCTCTAGGACAATATTTAGATTTATGGTGAATTTTTGAAAAAAATATTTGTTTACGTCCGCGCGTTACGAATTCATGCATTATTTTGTGATAATATTTTCTCTGTGTTGCTTTGATCGTTTTACAATGTGTTATATACGTACCAAAATGATCGCAATTTAGTGTACATTACAACGAAAAAAAAGTAACTTGTTACCTTTAACCGTTTTGCATACAGCGCGATTTGAATACAATTATATATGAAATTTCGTTTGTTCCGATACGTAATACAAACCCTCGGTCCTTTAACAATAGGAAGGTAACTAGCGGCAGCTGGGACGGTCGTAAGCTTCGAACAAGGGGAGAACGGTAGTTAACTGCTTGTCCGATCGTGCGCGCGCCCGCGCGCCCGAGAGGTGAAGAACCACTTTTGCTTTCGGCCGCGGGTGTGAAGGACGTGTTCGTCATCGCTCTCTGCCCGCTTCATCGTCGTATGCTTTGTTTATATTGTGTTTTCTACTAATGGTTGGTTTGACTTGAAAATGAAACTGTAAGTACACTGTTTTCATTTTCATTACTTAATTATGAATCAACATGGAGCTATCGCCGTAGAGACGGCGATTTCCGCTCTTTTCATGAATTGAACCCTTGAATTATGTCTCGGTGCCGAGGGCGGGCGCACTCGCGCCGAGTCATGTATTTTGGGCGAAAGTGTGTAATTGAAAGATGTAAGTACTCTTTTTCATTATATTTTTGCCCTGTGCGTTCGTTGCCGAGAGCTTGATTGCGCTCGGCAAGAGCCTCTTATTTTGTATGAATAGAATGCAATGAAAGTGGATTCGCAATGCAGTTTTCTTTTCATTTTCATTTATTAATTGCATCAAATTTAATTTTGGATCAATTTCCGCTCTTACCCGGGAATTAATCCTTACGATTTATTGCTGTGAAAGTGAAAATAGCAAGTGCAGTATTGTTCATTTTCATATATATTTATGATAGCATCATATTATTATGGATCAAGTTTCCGCTCTTACCGGGAATTGATTTTTCCCTCTTTAAGTTCTATGAAGTTGAATCGCAAGTGCAGTATCTGTTTCATTTTCATATTACTTTTCACTGCTGTGCGGGGGTAGGGGAAGCGAAGGTCTGCCAGGAAGTCGTCGGAAAGCTCTCCCGCGACTCCCTTGGTATCCGATTCTTCGTCTTCTTTCCTGCCCCCCCACCCGCTCAGCTTCCTCGTATTTTGTTTTGGGTCTTCCTTCCGTTCGGGGTGGGGCATGTGGGGAGTACATGCCCCACCCCGTAACGGAAGGAAGACCCCAAAAACAAAATACGAGGAAGCTGAGCGGGGGGGCAGGAAAGAAGACGAAGAATCGGATACCAAGGGAGCCCCGTGCGTGAGGGAACCCCTCTTACTAATCTGTTTGTGCTACCGCAGGTGCTACATCCGTGGGAGACGACCTTGGACAGGTATGGACCACTGCGGCTGCAGGGCGTGCCTAGCATCCACGATCTGCTGCAAAGTCTAGCGAGGTCTGGGGCGGTGACCTTGGAGTGGTCTCCACTACAACCTTCACGGCCGCTTATGCTGCTTCCCCCCGCTGGTCTACACTCCCCATCTGTGTCGGTGACGCCGTCTGCCGCTTCTAGGGCCGGTCGCCGCCGTACCGAGGAGGGGTATGCCGCCGCCGCCTGTGTTTTCTTCGTGTTGCCTGCCCCAGACTTCCGCTGTTCCAGCAGCTCGCCCCTGGACCGGCCGCCAGTACCACGCTGGCTGCCGATGATTCTACGAGGCGATGGCTGGGCCTGCCGTACCTGTCGCTGATGTGGTTCCCGCTACTGGCTTGGCTGTCCTTCTGTGTTTACCGCTGCCGCTGTTCCTGCCGCTCCTGAGCTGGTTGCTGTTCCTGTCGCTCCTGGTTCCTGCGCCTGTCCATGCTGGTCCTGCCCATGGTGTGTCTTCCCCAGTCCCAGGTCCTTCCGGACAGGTGCAGTCGGGCCGTGTTGCTTCGGCAATAGGCCCGACTCCGGCCTGGATGGAGGACCTGACGACTGTCCTGCGTGAGCTGACGAAGAAGAGGAAGGTGTCATCTTCGTCTTCGTCTGTTGCTGCCTCTTCCCCTTCGACTTCTAAGGCCCATAAGCCGAAGAAGAAGAAGGCTGCCTCCCCCCCTAAGAAGTCTCCTTCGGGAACTTCTAAGGGCCCGTCCCACCTCGGTGGGACGGGGGTCCTTCTGCTGGTCCTCCTGCTCCTTCCTTCGGGAGCGGGGCCCGTCTCCCCTTCCGTATGGAAGAGATAGACTGGGGACCAGAGGAAGTATCGGTTAGCTCTGGTACTTCCTCGCCTGGTGCTAGCGGCGATGCCGCTACGCCAGGTTCCGGCTCGGTCTCTCGTTCGCGGGAGATCCCGAGTGTACGCTCTCCCTCGGGAGACCGTGCAGCCAAAGTTTCGGCGCCAGAGTTCGCTCGTCGCCAAGACCAAGGCACGGAGCAGAAGGCTGGCGAGAACCGCTCAGGTGACTCTCGCCAGGCCAGCGGCGCTCTCGCAGCGACCAGCTGGTAACCGGGTTTTGTTATTCCCCCTAAGAAGACTCCTTCGGGAACTTCGAAGGGCTCGTCACATTCCGGTGTGACGGGGGTGGGGGTTCTTCTGCTGGTCCTCCTGTCCTTCGGACGGGGCCCGTCTCCCCTTCTGAGAAGAAGAAGAAGACGGGGACCAAGGGTGTGCTGGCTACCGCTGGTACACCCTCGCCTGGTCTTGGCAGCTCTGCTGCTAAGCCAGGGTACCGGCTCGGTTTCTCGTCCGCGAGAAGTTCCGAGTGTACGATCTCCTTCGGGTGACCGTGCAGCCAAGTTAAGACGCCTGAGTTCGCTCAGCGTCATGACCGAGGCACGGAGCAGAAGACTGTCGAGAGCCACGCTCAGTGACTCTCGCAGGCCAGCGCCGCTCTCGCAGCGACCAGCCGGTACCTCGGGTACGTGACGGTCTCTGACCGGCCACGGTTTAACGGCTTGGGAAGAGGTCCCCCAGGTCCCCTCGACCGACGGTATGACCGCCGCTCCCACAGGGACGGGCGAATACGGTGACCAGCAGCAGCTCGTCTGACGCACGGGACCGGGGTCGACGTGCTCAGTCGAGCCGCTCGCCCACAGGTGAGCGGCACGGCCAGGCCTGCAGATCGATCCCACCGCGGGTTGGTGATCGGCTGCAGCCCCCCACGTACGCTGGTCCTGCCAGCGAGCGGGGGGGGAGCGTCAGGTGTCTCTCTCCACTACCTTCAACTTCCTCGGGCTACACCGGGAAGAGCGAGGTAGCTAGGAGTGATCGTGAGAGGTGCGCCGCTCACGATCCCGTCACGACGCCGCACGTGCCACGTATGGTCTTAGGACCAACCAGGACGTACGCGCAAGTGATTGGAGGCGGACCGTCAGGGGGAGAGGGGGTAGCGTCAGTTCTGTCTTCTCCGATACCTTCAACTTCCTCGGCATACGCCAGGAAGAGCGAGGTATATAGGAGTGATCGTGAGAGATGCGCCGCTCACGATCCCGTCATGACGCAGCAACGTGCCAGGTTGGTCTTAGACCAACCACGTACGCGCAATTGATGGAGGCAACCGTCAGGGATCTGTTGCTGGTCCTTCTGAAGGAGGAGGGTCCTGGGAGCTGCTCTTGTTGGAGGGACTGGACGGTCCTACTCCTCAAGACGCTGTAACTTCCGAGATTCAGAGTAACTTTACCCAGGTTATTGCATGATTCGTCAGCACAACGACGGGGGGAAGGATCGCCGCTCTCACCAGTCAGAGCCCATGTCTCTGCTCGAGTCGTTTTGGGGCCCGAGAGGGAACCCAAACCGACGGTGGGTATGCCGCGATCGGAGCTTGCCGATTCTGTCTTGAACCAGAGTCTCTCGTCTCCGGACAAGAAGGCTCTCTCAGTTCTGGCCGGCCTCGATCAAGCTACTTCCACCTCCTCTACTGCGACAGCGGCGTTTCTACTTGTCTTCGGACACCGTATTTAAATACTCCTTCGGTCCTCCTGAGAGGTTTCGACCTCGACGAGGACTGGAATGAGTCGGAGGACGGTATCGGCTCTCTCCTGTCAGGTGTCGATCAGCCCCCCCACCCAGACGACGTTCACAGTGGCGGCAGACCCTTACCTACAGTGAGAGTTCGTAACCCTCCTCGGGAAAACGTTTTCTCCTGACGATACGTTTTCCCAGACTCTGAGAGGCCATCGCCGCAAGGCGATGGCTGCTCCTACTCTTCTCCAACTGCTAGTTCCACTGGGAAGGAGGCGAGCGAGTATCCAATTCCTCCCCCATTCCCTCTCTCCTTACGGCTACGAGGGAAAGGGGAAGGATCCTACAGAGATTTCTCTGTAGGATCCCACGTTGGGGACTGCGCTACCAGGGGGGACCTTCGGTTCCTACCTGACGTAAGCCCGGTCGTTGAGGAGGGATCCTGCCCCATTCTCGATTTCTACGGGAATCGAGGAGGACCACCAGCCAATATCGTTTGACGAATTCGGTGGGGGTTTCGCAGACTGCTTAGAATTCTACGGAATTTCTAGCGCATTCAGAGTGTTAGAGTTCTTACGATCTCCAAACACTTAGGCGAGACCACGGTCCAAAGTGAGCGAGACGAGAATCCCCGATATGTTACACGATAATCGGGAACCTCGCCTATGCTCGAATTCCTGGAATTTCTAGCATTAGGAAGAAGACTGCTGCTGAAAGAAGACTATCTCACAGTAGGCGACCAACCTGGAATAGAGAAGAACGGACGGGAATATCCAGTTTGGCTGGAACTATCGTCTTAGTATTCTGTTCACCATTGAAGCTTTCCTTCGAGGAAGACTTCTCCTTCACTCTCTTTAATAGAGAACGAAGGTGGTCGATCTCCAATCCTTATTTTGTTTTCTTGAAGGAAAGAATTTAGGATGGAGATCGTTGTTCAGAATCCTACAAATATACTACGTATATTAACCTCGCGACATGATTCTGCTAAGCAGTTGAATGGTCCGAGGGGTAGGCGCATATCCTGGTTATTCTACGGATTGCGACTTAGACGAAAAGTATTCTAATTGAACTGCAACCCGGGTTGCCTGCAACCTCCCATGAGTTTCCAGTTTCAATTTTATATACTTATGGTGTTGTCACAACAACACCATTTAAGCTTTTATATTTACCGAAATTCGTTTCGCTTAAATATAATTGCTCGAGCATATCTTTTTATGCTCGGTGGTTCTAGCCGAACGCATTCCTTCGTGGAAAGGATTACTTGGCAACTCAGGATGACGAGTCAGCGACAGCTACTGCGTATTGAATTGCCCGAGGCATTTCAGTATCAGCTGCCGCTTTGAGATAGACGGTTGTTTATGTCTTTCTCACCTGCTTTGATTGAATAACAACCGTATCTCTGCCCAACAATTACGGACTTAAGTCTCTGATTAACGGGGATTCTCGCATACATGAATGACCATCTACTGCTGAGAGACGCTAGTATTCATCGTCTTCGGTATTGCGAGAATTTTAAACAGAGATATCTATTCGACTCTCATCTTTCTGTTTACCGCACGGTAAAAGAATTCTGTAATAGTCTCTTGCTGCATCGTATCCCGATAATGCGAATGATTTTTGCGGAATCTGAGTTTGTCCTCAAAATATCTTGTATTCGGAGGTGTACAATTGTTCATTGTTCACCCCGGATTAGCAGATGTATTGAAAGACATCGCCTACTCCCACACCTGCCAGCTCTACTTCCAAACGTTCAGCCCATGAGAAGCAGTTCTTCAGCGGCTCTCCCCTGTGTTTCATTACTGAAGAACGCCCCGCTTTCATTGCACAACGGACAGCAATGAATGGCGGTTAGCGTTTTCAGTCATTTGTAAGCACAGGTTTAGAATCTTGAGATTCCTTCTCTCGATTCAGCTGGAAGACGTAGGTTGCATTCATTGCCTACCTTCGTCTTCAACGTCACATAGTGTTGTTTCTCCTTAAGCTGAGATTCAACGTCTATGAGATTTTCTTGCCATCAGGAGGACCTCGGTCTTTTGAAGGCAATTGACTTTCGCCTTTTGAGCTTATGCATTAAAGAGAATCATCGCCGCGCCGTCCGGCATCGGTGACTAACAAATATTTTATTTGTTTGGTCTCTCAGCATAACTCTTAAAGGGCGAAGGTCACGTGACTTACCCGGATGCTTGGACAACTTGCCTCTACTGATTCCGAACCATGTCAGTCGGCAGCTGTCAGAGCGCCCGAGTCAGTTACGAACTATGCTGTGGACTTAGTTCGGTTGTTCCAGAGCAATCATTACTTCGTCTTAATAGCTTGTCAGTATGAGTACTGTACATACCAAAGTCGAGAAGAGGGATAGGTCATACTACTATTCCCTTCTTTTCGTCTTAGGTAACTGCATGACTTCTCTTGAGAAGTCAAGCACAAAGGGATGGGGATTTGTGACGCTCGATTTCGTACCGATCTTCGTAGCGAAGACTCAGAACCCTTCGGTAACTGACGATTGGTTCGAGTCCTTCACAATACCCTCCCTAATGGACGTCACCGCCTCCGATACGAAGGCTATGCTGCTTTGTCCTGTGAAGGTGCGACGGAGCTGTCTGAAGAAACTCGACACCCAGGATGAGTGCGGACCTGCCTCTTCATACATTTCTCTCGGCGTTTCCGCAAGAACTTCTCCGTGGCGCAGGTAATGAAGGCAGGCGCCTGGTCCAACCGGACCGCATGCACCTCCTTCTACCTTCAGGATATTGCCCACAGTTCCTTGGATCTTTTCCTTGGGAACCGTTGGTGGTTGCTCAACACGTTGTGTAGTTAACCCAGACCCTCGCAGGCTGAACAGCATCGAGTCCTGTGTGACCGTAAGAATGGATGAGGAATGAGAGTGTGACTGGGCTCCTCTTCCCATCTTTTTCTTCGCTCTACCTTTGGGTAGAGGACACGGTCGTCACCCTGCTGGGTAAGGACGAGATGCAGGTGAGCTACTCAATAGAGCACCATCCTATCCCTTTCAGTAGGGATAGGAGTAAATATCCACCACTTCCTCCAACAAGGGGGAGGAAGTGGATGCCAAATTGAGACAAACCCATCATTTTATGATTGTCTCTTGCAAACAGGAACAAGTTCTTGCTTGCTGGTACGAAGAGATACGCTTGCCTCTCTCTTAGTACTTGGCCCAGAGGTCTGACCATTGATCCTGCGGTGCACACCCCGATCAATCGGACAGAGGTTTGGATCCCTCCCTTGCTCTTACGACCAGGGAGGCACTCCAGGGTTGGACGAACACCAGTCTGTTCACCAAAAAGACTCAGATTCCTCCCACCAAGAAGTGAGTCTTCCTATTGTTAAAGGACCGAGGGTTTGTATTACGTATCGGAACAAATGACAATTTGTCGAAAATTGCATTTTTCCTAACTATACAAACCTGAGGTCCTTTACATATAGTCCCACCTCATGCCACCCCTCACTCTGCAACTTTTTGCATGGGCCTAAAGCAAAAGTGCTTCTTCACCTCTCGGGCGCGCGGGCGCGCGCACGATCGGACAAGCAGTTAACTACCGTTCTCCCCTTGTTCGAAGCTTACGACCGTCCCAGCTGCCGCTAGTTACCTTCCTATTGTTAAAGGACCTCAGGTTTGTATAGTTAGGAAAAATGCAATTTTCGACAAATTGTCATTTTTGCGCTATCATATATCACATTATTCATATGTGATAATGATAATTTTTTTCATTTCTGATGGTTGCATACTAAACTTCAGCCAATGACAAAAAAGGGAGCCAAAAATGAACTCTTAATCTTGAAAACTAAGCGCGCTGTGATTTTTTGAAAAAAATATTTTTTCCGCTTCCGCGCTCACTCTGAAACACGTCCGGCACACGGGAGACAATTTTTTTTTTTTACCGCTTCGGCGTTTAAGGGTTAATTGTACAACTAAATAATCTTTTCCTGAAATCAATAAAGTAAAACACAATGGAATTACGAGCAACAGTGAAGAGAGAAACATTTCATTCTTTACATATACCTATTTTTATTTATAATCGGATTTTAAATAATGCATGTGATCAAGATAAAAATAGAACTTGTATTTTCATAAAATAAAATCACCCTGAATATGTTGGTGCTTTCAGATTTTAGATGCATGTAATATGTGAAGAGAAAATGAAGTCAATCTTTCTTAATTCTTTGTATTTTATTACTTCACTGAGATTACTGAGATTATTATTTCATGTCACTCAAATAAGTCTCTGATATCTCTCTCGTTTGAAAATATGTTTTGTTCATGAAACTTACCTGACAGATATATATATAGCTGTATTCTCCGAAGTCCGACAGAATTTCAAAATTCGCGGCACACGCAGTGGGCGGCCAGGTGGTAGTACCCATTCCCGCCGCTGGGAGGCGGATATCAGGAACTATTCCCATTTTCTATTCATATTTTTTCTGTCGCCGGTCGGTAAACAACTGTTTACAGACCTCCGCCTAGGATTTTGAAACTTCATTAGCCGCTTAAGTATCCTAATTATTCTTTCGATTATTGACTTGGATTTGTGGCTAGGCATACGCTATAGTAAATTTTTTCATTGCATTTGATGTCTGAAGCTAGTTAGCCTAGTTTCAGACTTTGTTGTCTGCATGGGGTAAGGTGAGGCTACCCGAACTTTCGGTAGACACTCGCTTAGTATATATGACGTTTACATGTTTTCTTTGCATAAGTTCAATGTAATTAGTGTAATGTGTGACTGATTACGGAAGAATAGGATTCATGTACGCATTTTAGAGCGTGTTAGAATCAGGAGTTTTCCTCCACAGTAAACAGAAGTTAGAAATAATGAACCTTCTAACCTCCTGTAATTTTATTTTGCCTAACCCTGTGGTATGGCTTGACGGGCCTAGAAGAAGTGTCTGCTAGAGGATTACATCAAGTAATCTTAGACTAAAGTGCTCGCTCTCCAATCAGTGTTGTGAAGTGTAGTGCCCCTTGTGTTGTGGAGGGGGTGTCAGATCGGCCCCATAATGCCTCTAGGCCTGGACCTCTGTCGGACTCCCAGGACTCAGAGAGAGGGCATGTCGAAAGCCGCAAGAGGGTTACGGGGGCTCCCCACCGATCTAGCGTCCCTTCGGCAGGACCTGTTGACGATTCCCAGCTGCTAAAGATCGTGCACGTGCACGAATCTTGAAGGATTGCTTCTCGTCCTCCGAGGCGTCCTCCCCGCGCAAGGTTGGAGCTCTCGGAAGGACTCGCACGCGCCCTCTAAGAAGCTTTAGAGAAGAGGACGCTTCACGTCCTCTCTCTCGTCAGGAGGGAACCGTCATATCGTCCCCATAACGCCTCTAGCCTAGACCTCTGTCGGACTCCCAGGAAACCCAGGGAGAGGGCATGTCAAAAGCCGAAGGAGGGTTACGGGTTTTTCATGCTGATCTGGCTTCCTTTCGGCAGGTCCTGTTGTCGCTTCCCAGGCTGCCGAAGATCGAGCACGTGCACGAATCTTGAAGGATTGCTTCTCGTCCTCCGAGGCGTCCTCCCCACACAGGGGTTGGAGCTCTCGGAAGGACTCGCGCCTCCTTAAGAAGCTCTCGTCACGAGAGGATGAAAGAGTCCTGTGCCCTGTCAGGGCTCCTCAAATTTTATTTACTTAAACGAAGGAAGTAAGAGGTCCTTTCAGGGTTAATTTTGGGTGGTGCTCAGGAAAGAAGAACCCCCAACAATTATACCCTTTTCGAAGAATGCACTGGCTCTTTTCCTAAGGGACATAATTAAGGCAGGCTCATTCATGCTTGCCTAGAAGAGTGATTTGAGCCTCCTGCGAGTGAACGCTCATTTTACATTGTTAAGGAGGCTCAAATTCATCTTGCCAGAAGAGTGATTTGAGCCTCCTGCGAGTGAACGCTCATGAAGTTAGAGCTGTTTCAACCTCGCTAGCATTCCAAAAGAATATGGTAATCAAGGACATTCTTGATTCCACCTTTTTGGAGGAGCAACTCAGTATTCGTCTCCTCTCCTCATGGCGCTCCGTATACGTTACTGTAACGTTCGCTTTTACTTCGAAGAGCATAAGTTTGACGTCCGGCAAGCCGCTTTGCACAGTCAAACAACTTATGTCTCTGGTTCGGCATAAGAAGGGCAATTTAGACGTGAGGAAGCTTTTGGAGGTGCTCGACGTCCTATAAGTAGAGACATTCTCCAGTACGCTCGGCAAGCACCTTGCGAGGGTGTCTTTCGGACGCTCGGCGGTTCCTGTGCTGAGGGCGTTTCTGGAGATGTTCTTTTGCATTACTAAGACGCAAGTTGCCGCACAGGCGGCCACTGTCTTTGTAAGAAGGTATGAAGGTCTTTAAGGCCCGTCTTGAAGACGAAAGCCGTACGTCTTCCTTTAGTGTTCACACACTTCAGGCAGCAGCGTGCGGCTCTCCATTGGAGATCGCATGCAGGACGTCCCTTGAAAATATTCAACGTCATCCGCAAAACGCGGTTCGTCATAACATTGAGATGTTGGCAAGGTCGCTCGCCAGGACGCCTCTTGGCGGCCTTGCATGCTTCAGCGCTTATGAGGACGCTTTTGTGGACATTCGCCAGGACCACTTCGGTGGAAGCTCGACAGGACGCTTTGCGAGAGAAAAAAGACTTGTAGACAGCGTCTTATTTGCTGTTCAGGACGTTTCTTAGGACGCTTGACGCTTTCTAAACGCTCGTCAAGAGGAGGTTTTTTCAAGACTCTCCACAGGACATTCCTTTACAGAAATTTTTAAAGAAGGATTCGGAGTTAGCGAGAGACATACCCGAATTTTTTCTTCGATCCCTTCTTGCCTCTTCATCGATTTCTCTGAGAATCGGGAAGATTATATACTCGGATTCCTGGGTGACTTTCGGTCATGTTAAAGGGTTTTCCCCTATTAGCCAAACTGCCAATTGTTTTGTCAAGTAAGGGCGTTTTCCCCATTGTCAAGATACTAAACGTTTTGTCATTTTAGTGGGGGACCCCTCATAAATGGGGTAGTTCTCTTTGACATAGATTTTAACGTTTTTTATACGTTAAGCGGATAAACTCATTAACAAATTTCGGAAGAGCTCTCATTCATTTTCAGAGGCTCATCCGGGGAGTAAGAAAAAGACTTGTAGACTAGATCCAGGAAGTCTTATGTCCAATATCATAAGAACATTGAACGTCCTTTTCGATCCTCCGGTTCTCTCTTGATGATCTCTATTAGAAATATTAACTCCCTTTCTTGGCAAGAGTCTTGGCAAAGAATCAAGGAGTTCTTTTAAAAAGTCTCATTCATTAGAACGTGGACAGTCGTTTTCCTTTCTTTCTCTCTTCCTCGTCGAGGAAAGATGTAGTAGAGAATTCGATGTTCAAATTACTACAATACTTACGTAGTTTATCTTTGCGTCATTTTGCTAACGCATGGGTCAAGTCATATACGCATATCGTATTTACCTCTGCGGATAGAAGCCGAAAGAAACTGTTGTTCTAATGTATTTAATTGTCACTCCCTTCAACCTTCCAAGAGTTTTCGGAGTAAGAACAACTCTTCAGGTATTGTTACGACAACACCACTCAGATTCTGTATTTAGCGAATTTGTTTCGTTTAAATATGGCCTGCTTGATAGTTTCCTTTTGCTCGATTTCATACCTATCCCTTCGTAAAAGGAGTAGCTGGCAACTCAGGCAGATAGTGCGAGACGATGAACAAGGCTGCTGTTACTGTGATCTACGCAGTACCGGCTAGCTCGGTGACATGCGCGGTTGGTTACGTCTCTCTCCCTTGCGGGAATGGCTGAATAAGCCGTCTCTCTGCCCTACAATCATGGATTTTAGCCTCGGGTTGAGGAAATTTCTAGTAATCTTGAATGAACACGCCTTCCGTTTACTTAGATAATTTCAACAAGATATCTCTTATACTTGTTCGGTTGCGGGTTTACCGCACGGTAACAGAATTCTGTACGAATCTACCGCGGCATAGCACTATAATAATGCTCTCCTGCTTATGCAAAGCGCAGCCTTATTTAGGGAAGGAAGCAGGCTGAGTGAGGGAATGGATGAGTTTGCTGGGGACCATTTCCTCGCTGGAGAAGCTTGTTTTCCCTTTGAATAAAACATCAATTTCAGACCTCTACATTTTTTCCTCACGAAGAAATTGGAATAACATCAAAGATCTAGTAATATTCTTAATTTTTCTCTCACGGCTTGAGATCACCTCGGGTGATAGCGAGAGGGGCCAGACATCCGAACAGAGGAACAGATGTTCTGGCACATTGTCTGAAAGAATTGGAAGCCAAACTGGTCGGCTCTCCAGTTCCTCGAAGGGTGAGTTTGGATCGAGTGGCCCCAAATCATCTCGGATAATTTCTCAGCTCTCTCATAGCTCAAGAAGAGAGAGTTGGTTATGGGCTTGGGCACGGAACGTAACGATCCTCAAGAGGTTCGTTAAACTAGTGCACGTCCGTGCGGGTCTTCTCGATCGAAGGCAACAACTACTGACGTCTGAGTAATCCTCACTTAGAAGTATGTCGAAAGTTGAGGAGAGACTGAGGGCGTCCTTTCGTTAAGTTTTTTCGTAATATTGAAGACGAAGGAGCTTCCTCTTAAGTTGTTCCCTTATTCATGATCCTAGAGGATTAGCTTTAGTCTCCACATGTTGGTCTCTAAGAGGTTGGATTCACAGAGGTCAGGTAATTCAGAGAATTGTCCAAAGACCCTTCCCGAGAGAATCGTGTAATCTAACATCGTCACTTAGTGAAGTATCTAATATCTCTCCTCTCTGAGTCTGAAGGCGTTCAGACTATCGAGAAGCGATAAGATCTTCAAGATTAATGGCAGTCCTCTGGCCAAGCAAAGCAGTGCTGCCTATTTTCAGTGTTCAATCGGAGGGGGCCGTTTCTGGAGATAGTGAAGGGAAATGACTGTTTCCCTCCACCTCGACCTCTGTGAATTTCTTTATGGTTCTATCTTTCCGTATGAAGTATGAGATAAGCTAGAAGTCCTAACTATTGTAGAATATGCAAATATGTTGTTGACGGCCTCTAGGCTCAGAGATTCGGTTCTGTCAAACAACAAAAGCTTCACGATCTTTGAGGTCTGGGGAGATCTTGAAATTCTCTGGATCGCAGGTTCTGGCATGGAACTTAGACGTAGTCTGAGTTTCTGATGCCAAAAGCATTTCGAACCTATCCTTTCTGCGAACTTAATACACGTGACCAGAAAGGCTAACATTCTGAACCGCTCTAGCCACGCAAAGAGGGTTAGTGAGGTTTTAGCCATCATCAGAGGTTTTAGCTTTAAAGGACATAATGCGGTCTGTCCTCTAAGCCTTCCGTTCTTGATAAAAACGAAAACCTGTCTAACCCTTGACTCCGAAGGCTTGGAGACCAAGGGTATGGCACAAATTATTGGGCAAGGGCATTAGAGAGTCCTGTGCCTGTCGGGTCTCTCAAGTTTTATCTTGATAAAACTATAGAAAGTCGAGGTCAAACGGACAATCTGCGGTGTTCCGTAAAAGATCAGACTGGTTCATGTCCAAGAACACCCTGGCATTATAGTCAAGGAGTTCTTTTAAGAAGTCTCATTCATTATGTTTGCATAAAGATTTGAGATTTTTTCTTAATATGAATGCTCAAGAGGTGAGGGCGCGGCCTCGGAAGCATTTCAACAGAGCATGACACTCAGTAACATCCTGAGTGCCACGCTTTAGCGAAGCAACTCTGTGTTTCGCTTCAACACTCCCGACGGGATGTGAAGACGACATTTCAGATCTGTAAGTCGCTAGACCATACATATCCGTAGATATATTATTGGGGGCAGCAAGCAACACGAATCCTATCCTATAGAAAAGGGATAGGTATGCTTTTAAACTTTGAAGGGTTGGTCGCTTGAGGCGCGTTCCTTTTCTTTAGCCTAGAAGTTATGGAACTAACTTGGATAGGTTAGGTCAGGTGGTGGTTTTAGCTTCGTTGCCCTCAGAAGTATGGTCATATGGTCTAGTCACATTGTGGTCACGCCCCCGTTGACAGATCATCTAGAGCGCACAAGCATTACAGGTCTCTACCTCGCTGGCAACTCTAGTAACGCAGAAGCAGACTTTGGTGACAGTAATCACGAAGTCGGCTATGCTAACAGGT
The DNA here is from genome assembly GCF_015104395.2 of Macrobrachium nipponense. NCBI lineage: Eukaryota > Metazoa > Arthropoda > Malacostraca > Decapoda > Palaemonidae > Macrobrachium > Macrobrachium nipponense. The sequence goes on from NC_061107.1 coordinate 114,359,407, forward strand.
GAGGAACCAAGATGTATATCGTCTACTTAATTTAGTTTCCCAAAAATCCTATTCTGTCTCTTCCCACCATCCGAAGGTGGGATTCAGCTATATATATATCTGTCAGGTAAGTTTCATGAACAAAATGTTATTGTTATAATACAATTAAGTTTGTTCATACTTACCTGGCAGATATATATAATTAAAGTGCCCACCCACCTCCCCCCTCAGGAGACAGTGGCACTGATAAATTGAATAGAAATGGGATAGTTACCTGATATCCGCCTCCCAGCGGCGGGAATGGGTACTACCACCTGGCCGCCCACTGCGTGTGCCGCGAATTTTGAAATTCTGTCGGACTTCGGAGAATACAGCTATATATATATCTGCCAGGTAAGTATGAACAAACTTAATTGTATTATAACAATAACATATTCATGTAATAAAATTAGAAACAATATTCTGAAATAACCTGAGTAAAGCTAAGGCTGAGTTGAAGAATGCGAAGTCTGTCTACAGAGTTCAACTTCCTTGCTAGACTGAGTTCCCTGTGGCCCGCCTAGATATGAGCTAACAATACCAGGTGCATCCATCTGATTATTGTTATTTTTTCTTTATCAGATATGTCCATACATACTATATGATAGTGGATTGAAAGTGTTTGATAATCATAATGGGAGTTCAGTGTATTTAATTAAAAAAATTTACGTAATGATATAACATGGCAAATATTGTCGAAACTGCAACCTTCTTATATCGCTAATTGGCAAATCAACTCTCGCTGAGATGACAAACGCAACGATGTCTTGTAGATCACATTCTCAGCAATGCCGTCAAATTTTGATCATTTACTGATGCAACATAATAAGACATATTCTTAATTTCTCTTTACATATCACATGTATCTAAAATCTGAAAGCACTAGCGTATTCAGGGTAAATTTGTTGTATGAAAACATAAGGTTTATTTTATCTGATCGCTTTAATGATGCAAAATCTGATGGTAAGTAAAAACAGGCATAAAGAATTAGATGCTTCTTTCTTCACTCTTACTCGTAATTCCTTTGTGTTACTATCTTTTGCAAAACGTGAGATAAATAAAGAAATATAAACATATTGCTAGTTTTCTAAGCCACAGACAAAAATATTGAGACACTGAGCAAGCAGCCTACCTCCTGGTACCAGCCAATCAGAGGCAGCAAAACAAACGTCTCATAGGCACAAAAATCCACCTTAAGTGAATCAACTATAGTTCACTAATAACTAGTTGTGAGGCTTAACAATCAGCATTAGTTCCTGGTCAGTGGAACACAATGCCTTCTTAATTCTATTTTTTTTTTTTTTTTTATGCTAGTGATGCTAGTCACACGCACAGTAATTTCCCCATGAGTAAGTAGTTATAAGCTGTATATAGCACCACTACTTCACAGTCATAGTTATTGGAAAAATATGTCTGATTTAGTTGTTTTATTGTTTTTATGTGGTATTCACACACACTGACTTACCTACCACTGTTACTAGTGACAAGTTGCAACTTGCTGCAGGCAGCACTAGTTCACTGCCACAGTGATTGAAAACTGTACGATATAGTTGTTTTAGTAAATATATTGCATGCTAACAGCATGTGAAGTAAGTTCCTATCAACACTACCTTATACTAGTGACATACTCTCATTAATATAAAATTTTGTATTCTGGCATTTCCAATTTAGCGGTTCTCTGGTACGTATCATAACAATATTTTACCTTAGAAATAGTGCTAAAGGAACCTATTTCACTGGGCGACACGGGCCCTTCACCCAGAAATAGATTTTTCCTACGTCAAAATCCCTTTTAAACTTCAAAAAGATTGAGAACCCCATGCACTAGATAGTGCCAGTATTGTAGGTCCTCTCATCTTCCCAGTGGCAGCATTTAAGGTTAAGCTGTACATGGTTTCAGGTTTACTGTTGGCTAAGTGAGTTCAGTGGATTTCTAAGAGGAAGGTTATATTGTCTACAGAGTAATCAGAATTCCAGTGATACTGTATGACCTGTGAACAAATTATGTAAATTCTTAGCCAAAATAATAAATAAACAAAAGTATCATAAAAAACAAAAGTTTTACACTGTCACCAAGACTCTTAACGTAAATGAGTTAATGAACAAGTAGTAACTTAAAAGTTGTATGTCAATATTACTGGTATTTCTTCGTTTCTCAAATGACCCTTATTTTACTGGAACATTAATAGCAGACAAAAGTAACATTATGCTATGTTAAAAATGTTTTTCTGTAAATCATACCAAGCAAGAATATCATAATCAAATTGGAAATTTTTGTAATACTTTGTTTTTTTAATGCTAGTTTCTCAAGAAGTTCACAATTGACATCATGTACTTTATCTGAGATTAAAAAGTAATTGCTGTCTAAGTCTACATCCAATACTGTTACAGTCTTCACATACGACACCAGTTGTACCCCATCCATTTGCATGTACTGAGACACCTTTGGCCAAGGAAATTTCTGATGCAGCAAAGCTGGATAGTTTATACCATATACTACTACATTACTGTATTACAGTTTAAGTTTTTCCATTTTCTGTTATGTCTACTTTGTAATCGGTTTAAGTTTATCCATCTTAGCTAATATTAAAATTGATGAAGAAAAAACATGTAACAAATTGTTTTTAAAAGTCAACTAAAAATTACAACAATCAATATGCTTTATCAGCCAGTGTCAAAGTACTTCAGTTCATTGAGGCAGTCAAATGCACACGGCTCACTAGCCAAAACAAAGCCATCAGCTTGTGAGTAGTAATGCCACCAAGCAGTTTACCCCTTTATTTTTATGCCATGGATGTATTGTTTTGATGATTTTGCTAGTCAGAATTGTAGTGTATCTTTGAGGTTGTAATGTCTTTAAAACCTAGGAGTTATGGTTTTACTTACACTTATGGTTTAACTTACACTAATTATTATAATTGTTTTAATTTGTTTTATTTTAGTACGTATTTTCCACTTTTTTATGAATATTTTATATGCATATTTTTTTTCAGATCTATCGAGGAGATGGCACTGGTCGACCCCAGGGAGTTCATCTTCAGCTTTGGGATACAGCTGGACAGGAAAAGTAGGGTTTTAGTTTTATTTCACATTTTATCATGCAGTACTCCAGTATCACTTAATACAGTATTCCTATTAATCATAGCTAAAAGTTCTAACTATTAAGTAATGGTTTGTATTACGGCATATATTTTTGAGATGTTCTTGGGTGTAGTGCACTGCATCACTATTTTTTACATTGGCTAACATTTGCATGAGACCAGTCTTTAACAGAAATGTTATTTGGTCTTTCATTTTAGTTTTTATAGCTGTTCACCAACCCAAATAAGTTGCATAACTCCTCCATAATATTTTGTAAGTTATTGTGGTACTTTGTATATTCTGCAGAATTGCAGTATTTGGATAAGTATTTAGATTCAGTTGATATAGTTGTGGATTGTAAATTAATGTAGAAAATTTTAAGGGGTGATGATATTTAAGTTACCTATTAATTTAGATATTTATGTGCAAATTTCCATTGAATTTTTCATGTTATATGAATATCTGAAAAAAAGATTAATTGCAAATTAATTTATAATTCCATGTACAGTACTGGAATAATATGCCACAACACATTATTTGCTTCATGCGGAGAAACAGATACTGTAGGCCTGTGTCATTTGAAAATGCTGTGCATACAAGCTTACTGAGTATTGATGACCAGTACAACTTTGACTTGCTTTAGCATTTATTTGCAGGCACATTGTGCATAGATGCTCAACGTGGGTATGTTATGTAGAATATTTTGTGAAAGAATATGAAACTATCTTGCTCTACAGGGAACTAATTTAGGAATTACCATACTATTAGAGGCACTTTAATCTAAATTTGTTCTATCACAAACATTATTTATAAATACCCATTTTGTATACCACAAAATTGCCCCAAGCACTTCAGTCCTTCTTAAGGAAAGAAAACAGTAGTCATGTGTTGCCAGATTCCAGGGTCTCAAACAGACGTGTCAATGTTTGTTCATCTGCAGCAGTATCCACAAGTATTACAACAAAGTCTTCATTGGTCTTTGGCAAATTGTATATACTTATATATATATATATTTTTGGGTTACTTTTGTTTTACCTTTGATTTATGGCAATATATGTCAAAGATCTTTCGCCTTGGTCTCCTGCTGCTGCTGCTGTGATGCTACCCATTGTTGCTTTTTAGGTCCCTCAGCAGACTACTTTTCTGTTGTTGGTTTTGCAGAGTAGAGATGCTTAGGAAAAATTTTAGACTTTTCTGGCTGTCCTCCATTTCTTCTCCATTGCAGTCCTTCCCAGAGAAGGATAATTTTCATACCATAATAAGGATAATTTTCATACCTTAATTGTTTTTGTTATGTAGTTTTTGAGACAATTCTTATGAGGGGCCTAAATAGATTTGCTTCCCTCTTTCTTTTATTTAAAGAGGCACCTGTAACCTTGGGCTGACGGCTGTATATTTCTTGGTTATAAACCAGTAGGCCAAATTCTCTGTGTACCAGGTCTGTAAAGATTTGATGTTACGGACCCCATGAGTCATGATGGGGGAAATAACAGATGCCCTGATGGCTGTGCAAGATAAGGTCTCTTATGATGGTACAGAGCTATGAACTGGATTTGTTGCGTACTTAATGTAGAAGCTAGGGTCGCTGGTCATGGCAGTCATGCCTAACATAAATCCTATGAAGGCTGAAGCTCCTTTCCTGCCCTGTGGCCATCATGTTACCAAAACTTCACATAGGTCACTGAGCACAAGGCAAGAAGAGGCACTGGAAAGGTCTAAGCAAGCTGATGGTATCTTCTTTTTATTGTTTTAACTTACAGGCTGAGATACTTACTTTAGACATCTGGATGATCCTCACAGTTGCATCACCTACCTTGGGGTATCAAGACATTGACTTGTCCATCTGTGACTTTTACAAGCTGACACTATAAAATACTTCAGAAGGGAGTATCTATATAAAATGCTTCAGAAGGGAGTTGCTAGCAATATTTGATTGGCAGGATTGGGCCTTGGTTATGACAAGTGATTCCTTTCATTGGTTTATTATACAGACTTAAGAAACCTCCTCCCTTGTGAGTACATGACTGCAGATTTATGCCAAGGAAAGGTAAGAGACCCAATTGATAAGCTAGATAGTACACTCACCAGAGGAGTGATTAATAATCAGTAGGTTTTACTTTTGCTCATTGGTTAAATTTCCAGAACCAGACTTTGGGATGTAGAAATTTAAGATATTCTCAGAAGACTCCAATCTGTAAATTTTACTTCTGCTCATTGGTTAAATTTCCAGAACCAGATTTTGGATATAGGAATTTAAGATATCTTCATCAGACTACTCAGATTTACCACTTTAGACATCTTCAGTTCAGAAGATTAGCAGTATGCTTTTATGAGAGTAGTACCTCCTACCAGATGGCAGCAGTCATCCTTTCAGAGTTGAAGAGGTGATCACTCTTACTCCATTATCATAATGTCTAGAAATTTGAAGAAAAAGAGGTAAGAGTGGATCTACTACAGAATCCTCATTTCAGGCTGGAGATAGTGACTTCAGTCTGTTAGCCTATTTAGAAAGGGTGACTCCCTGGTCAAGCCCGTAGTACCATTTCTGTGTACTCTTATTTTGAACTATCACTGCCCCATAGTGGCTGACATGACTTTTGCTCAGTAAATATGACCACAAAGAAACAAAATAAGGCTTCGCTGGTTTTAGACGATACTTATGTAGTAGTGTCTGCTGTTGCAGTGTTTTTCTAACACCTTCACCAACTTCTCCAGTTGTGCTAAGACCTGGTTTCAGGTCAGCTGGATAAGTTTATTGCATATCTGACAGAAAAAAGTATCAAGATGTTGAGTGTCATTGATGCAAATTTCTCCAGAGTTTGGGTCATACTGCACGGAGGGGACAAACTCCAACTGGCAAAATGGTCTCCCTGTATTGGTTGATTCATTAGAGGGAGTTTAGGGTCTGTTATCATTGGTTTAAACAGTACAAGTTGCAGATGGTTGTAGCCCAGCTAAACAAGCTACCCATTTGCCTTCTGAGACAAGTGTTTGATGATATCCTCTTTGATGGCACAGTCCTCTTGAGTAGACCCTTGTTGCTGGTCCCTCACCACCTCAGGGGGCAGGGGTGTCTTGTGCTTGTGGGTTCTTTACCATGGTTCTGCTTTTCACAAACGTGTTAAGTTGGGGGTTGGCAGCCCATTTGCTAGACTCTCAGGTCTCAGATGACATCTCTGTAGAAGGAGCTAGATATTTTATTTGGATCTGCAAGCATTCTTTCATCATGTACATGTAAAAGGCAAGGTAGTTGAAATCATGACCAGCAAGAATACCCCAAGACCCAAAAGGACCTTTCTTTATGCTGACTGTTTGTCAAAGATGCAAATCCCTCTTTACTGGCCCAAACCACTGCACTCTTTGCTATTCCATCTCTTGTAGTCATGTCAAGTACGGAGAAGGCCTTCAAAAGCACAGATATTTGCAATTCACTGGTAGCATGGTAGAGCATAGGGTGTTCATAAAATTAACTTTCACATAAGTGACTTACCGAACAGTTACATAGCTTATAGCTTCTTACCTGCGGCAGTCGAAATTCAAATTGTTGGCGCCAGCGGCGTTGCTATCTTAAGTATAGGTGATACAAGACCCGCCCACATCCGGGAACCCTGGGTATTGCTAGCCTTCTACCGTCAATTTTCGTTTCTGCCGCTCACGGGGTAACACCTGTGAGATTTTCGCTGCAGTCTCCTGCGTCGCCATTTTGGATTTTGGTTTTTGTTTGGTGATGTACAAGATTTTGGTTTTTTCTTGCCAGTTAGCTATCTCTATTCAGTTTTTCGTCATTATTGCTAATTATGTCAGATTCTAGTTCATCTGCTGTAAGGTTTTGCAGCGCTGGCTGCAAAACAAGATTAGCTAAGTTATGTCACGATCCGCACTCTAAGTGCACTAAATGCAGAGGACAAAATTGTAATGGTATGGATGTGACATGTGATGAATGTAAAGAATTGGATGAACAGGGATGGAAGGCGGTTAGATCGCATGCTGAGAAAATGGAGAAAGATAGGAAGAGGAAGGCAGCTCTTAGGGCTTGTAGTAAGAATAGGTTAGAAACTACTCCTGTTCCTTCGGAGACAAATAAGTCTTCTCTTGCCTCTCCTTTATTAGAGAATATTTCTCCAATTAATAGTCCTCCTACTAATCCTTTGATTACCCCTGTTCAAGTTGCCCATGTTTCCGAACCCAACACCATTGCCTTGCTTGAGTCTAAGATGGATAAAAAGTTCGAAGTGTTAGCTGAATCAGTTATGAAGTTAGGAATGTCTTTTAAAGCTTTCGTAGATAGTACAGTGAAATCTAGTGCAGTGCAAAGTGTTAATGTTGCGCCTGAGGAGGCGGTTGTCCGTTCCCCCTCGACTCCCAGACAAAGGTCACTGTCCCGCTCCCCCGCAACCGGGAGAAGACATACCGGGGGTTGGAAGGAGTCTGGGGGAGTTTGCCCACGGTCAGCCGTCGACTCTGTCGACTCGCGGGTGTCGTCCAAAAAGATGTGGAAAGGTATTAGTGTTTGTGATTCTCGTCTGTCTTCTGATTCGGAAGTGCAATCGCCAGTGCGCAAAAGGCCAAGTGATTTGGTGTCTCGACCGTTAAAAAGACATTCGATTTCTTGGGGGTGATTATCGTCCCACCGACTCCTGTTTAAGAAGTGTAAGAGGCATTGGAGTCCTCAACCTTCGTGTAGTTTTGCTCCGGATGTGATATTTAGTGAATCTCCTCCGCAGTCGCATTTTTCGGCTAAAAGCAATGGATCTCGGACTAAACTTCATGATAATTCACGATCGCTCGACTCTCCCAAGCGAGTCTCCGTCGCAGTTTCGGCTCGATCGCCTCGTTCGACTCCGTATTACTGTCCAGAGAAGCGTATTCACTCGTCTTCGTTCGACTCCCCTCGCCGTGAGTCGATAGGAATTTTGACTGGTTGTTCGCCTGTGTCGACTCGTTGTGCGGAGACTTCTCCTGTTAGAGAGAATCGTTCTTCGACTGAAAGACCATCGACTTCTACAGTGTTAGACGATTCTACCTTAGCTCCATTTAAGAAGCATTTTCAGGATCTTATGAGTTTGTTGAAATCCTCCACCGGGGTACAACATAAGCCTGATTTCGACTCCGCTTCCGTGCAGTCTGAAGAGGAAGCTTTGGATCAAGATGACAGGGATTTGTCGGCTTATTCGAGTCTTCTTAAATTTTTTCTTTCCACTTATCCAGATTACTTTGAACCTGCTTCTCCGTCTTCACCGCCTTCAATGTTCGTTAAAGATAGGAAGACAGCGTATTCGTGTCTACCTAAACTGGTTCTTTCTCAGTCCTCGAAGCAGGCACTTAAGGAGTTAACAGAGTGGCTTTCTAAGAAGAGGGAAACAGGTAAGGCTTCGTTTGCTTTCCCGCCTTCTAAGCTTCAGAGTAAATCGTATCGCTTCTACGCAACTGGAGAAGTTCCTTCTTTGGGAGTGTCTGCCTCCTCCCAGGGAGACTTCTCCGGTTTAGTGGACTCACACCGAAGAGCAGCTTTTTCGTCAGCTAAAATTTTGTTTTCTTCTTCGGAGCTTGACCATCTGGTGAAGAATATTTTCAAAGTATTTGAGGTATTTAGTTTTTTGGACTGGACTATTGCCTCTTTAGCTCGCAAGATTGAAGACTGTCTGTCTTTAGAAGAAGATTTTGCCACAGATTGGTTAGGAGTTCTGTCCTGTGCGGATAAGGCTGTTAGAGATGGTTCGGGAGAATTAGCAGCCCTTTTCACAATGGGAGTGATGAAGAAGAGAGAAAGGTGGTGTTCTTTTGTGTCTAAAGGAGTCACTAATAACCAGAAGTCGGCTCTCAATTTTGCTCCTCTCTGTAAATCTCACCTTTTCCCTGAAGAAACCATTCAACAAATTCTATCGGATTTAGAAAAGAAATCTACTAATGATCTCCTTCTTCAGTCTTCTAGACGTCCGAAAGAGCCTACTCCGACAAGAGCAAAGTCTTCTCCTCTTCAGAAGCATCCCTTTCGAGGGAATAAACCTAAGTGGCAACGACCCAGGACTAATTTGCGTCCACAGTACAAGTCCTCAAAGAAACCCCCCCCCAAACCTTCGGACAAGTGAGAAGCCGTTCCTTCACGTCCAAGTAGGGGCAAGACTCCATCTTTTTTGGGAAGAATGGAGTCGAAGAGGTGCAGAGCAATGGGTAGTGCAAGTTCTTCGAGAGGGATACTCGATTCCTTTTGTTCTAGATCCTCCTCTCTCCGATACACCAATCAGTTTAACAGCATATTCTCCAGGATCAGAGAGGGCTTTGGCTTTAGCAGCAGAGGTCAATGCACTGATCAAGAAGGGAGCAGTAGAGGAAGTCCTCGACAGTTCTCAGGGATTCTACAACAGACTCTTTGTAGTTCCCAAAGCCTCGGGAGGTTGGAGGCCAGTGCTAGATGTAAGCGCATTGAACCTGTATGTACTGAAGACAAAGTTCAATATGGAAACCAATCGTTCTGTGATGTCGGCACTTCGCCCAGGCGATTGGATGGTGTCCCTGGACATGCAGGACGCCTATTTTCATGTGCCGATTCACCAGAGTTCAAAGAAGTTCCTGAGATTTGTGTTCGAAGGGAGGACGTATCAATTCAGAGCCCTTTTTTTCGGCCTTTCGACGGCCCCTCAAGTATTTACTCGTGTTCTTGCTCCATTGGGGAAATGGCTGCCATTGTTGGGCATAAATGCAGCATTTTACCTGGACGACTGGCTTCTCAGATCGAGTTCGAGGACACAGTGCATGAAGGATTTACGGAAGACACTGTCATTAGCGAGTCAATTGGGAATTCTCATCAACCTGGAGAAGTCTCAATTAGTGCCTTCCCAGAAGATCCCCTATTTGGGGATGATTCTGGACTCTCAGACTTTTCGGGTTTTTTCTGTCCCGAAAAAGAATAGAATCTTGCCTCAAAAAAGTGAGCCAATTCCTGAACGTCAGTCCTCCTCCGCCTTGGAATGGATGAGTCTCCTAGGGACGTTATCATCAGTAGAGACGTTTGTAAAGTTGGGTCGTCTTCACATGAGATCTCTTCAGTTTTTTCTCAAAGCGAGTTGGTGTCGGAAGTCTCAACCAGACACGTATTCGTTCCCAGTGTCGGAAGAGATCAAGAAGGACTTGAGATGGTGGATGTCGAGGGAAAGATTGCAAGAGGGTCTCTCCCTGACATTACGGAACCCAGACCTAGAATTATACTCAGACGCATCGGACAGAGGTTGGGGTGCTCTCCTAGGAACCAAAAAGATCTCAGGATTATGGTCAGAGAAAGAGAGGTTGAATCACATCAACATGAAGGAGTTGAAGGCGATTTGGTTCGGTCTGCAAGCATTCGCTCCTTTGGTCGTGGGAAAGAGAGTGGCAGTATACTCCGACAACACCACCGCTCTATCTTATATCAGGAATCAGGGAGGAACCCATTCATTCTCCCTCAACAAAGTCGCAGAAGATCTCCTTCTCTGGTCTCAAGATCGGGATATTTCCCTCGTTCCGAGGTTTGTACAGGGGAAGTTAAATGTACTGGCGGACGAGCTCAGTCGAGTAAACCAAGTTCTTCCCACGGAGTGGACATTGCAAGACAAAGTTTGTCAGGAACTTTGGAAACTTTGGGAAGACCTTCAGTGGATCTGTTTGCCACGTCGAGGAACAATCGACTTCCGATCTTTTGTTCCCCAGTTCCAGATCCTCTTGCTTGGAAGACCGACGCAATGCTTCAGGATTGGACGGTCTAGACGTTTAACGCCCCCTTTCCCCCCATTTGGAATGATCAGAGAGGTGTTGAACAAGTTCCTCTCGCATCAAAATGTGTCAATGACGCTGGTAGCACTATTCTGGCCCAGGAAAGAGTGGTTCCCAGACCTTCTCAAGTTGGTTATAGACCATCCCAGACTTCTTCCTCAGTATCCTCGGCTACTCAAACAGCCCCACTTCGACAGGTATCATCAGAATTTGTCCGCTCTGTCACTGACAGGGTTCAGACTGTCCGGAAACTCGTCAGAGCTAAGGGGTTTTCTCATAGAGCGGCAGAGGCTATTGCTAACTGTCGAAGAAGCTCTTCTGCCAAGCTTTACCAATCGAAGTGGGGAGTCTTTAGGACGTGGTGCAGAAGACATAATTTCTCGTCTTCTAAAACCTCTGTGACAGAAATAGCTGATTTTTTTCTGTACCTTAAAGAAGTTAAGAACTTGTCGGTATCGACAGTTAAAGGGTACAGAGCTATGCTGTTCTCAGTGTTTAAGCATAGAGGGCTTGACATCTCCTCTAACCAGGGTATTGGAGATTTAATTAAATCATTTAATACAGTAAAAGTATCCAAGAAGGATAGTGTGGACTGGAACTTGGACGTAGTTTTAACTTTTCTGATGTCTTCACGATTCGAGCCACTTCGTGAAGCGTCTTTGAGAGATGTAACGAGGAAGACACTTTTTCTCTTCGCATTGGCTACAGCAGGGAGAGTGAGTGAGTTACAAGCCATCCACAAAGAGGTGGGGTTCAAAAATAGTAATGCGGTTTGTTCTTTTGTTAACGAATTTATAGCAAAGAACGAATCTCCCTCTAACCCATGGCCTAAATCTTTTGTACTTAAGGGATTATCTAATATAGTGGGTCCGATGGACGAAGAATATTTACTATGTCCTGTCAGAGCTCTGAAATGTTACCTGTCAAGGACACAATCCGTTAGAGGTAATTCCGACCGACTTTGGTGTTCGGTTTAAGAATTCTGCAAAACCCCCTCTCCAAGAACGCTATTTCGTTCTTTTTGAGAAGTCTGATACTGGAGTCACACTCTCAAGTCCAAGATCAGACTCTAAATGTGCTTAAGGTGAAAGCACATGAAATACGTGCAGTGGCGACATCCTTAAGCTTCAAGCACAATATGTCGCTTTCCTCGATTCTTCAATCTACGTTTTGGAGATCGAGATCTGTGTTCGCCTCATTTTACCTGAAGAATGTAGAGGCAACCTATGATAGTTGTTGTAAATTGGGTCCTTTGTCGGTAGCGGGCATGGTGTTGGGAAAGGAAACATAGGGGAACTTTCTATCCTCTACTGTCTCCTCGCCTTGTTATAGGTTGTTGAGTCGTGGGCAGACTGGAGGCTCGTAGTACTTTGGAGAACCTCCAGATCTTATTTATTACTTTTGAGTATGTCATTATTTTTGGTATAGGTGATGGTCTGTTGTTTTTTATCTGGTTTTTGAAGCCCAGGGCAAGGGCATTATCTGTTTTTTAATATTTTGTCAACCAACGGTCTTGTCCATGGTTACAAAATCCCACTAAGTAGGAACGACCCTGGCCTATACTGCCACGTCTCCTACGAGTGATGAGAGCGCCAACCAGAGGCAGTATTCTCCTGCAGCTGCTCTCTCACAAGGTAGGGTACTGCAACATTTGCTGTTTAATGTGGTCTTACTGTCATTTTTATGTAGTCCATCTACCCTCCTTCCGAGTAGTTTGGATTCAGCTATGTAACTGTTCGGTAAGTCACTTATGTGAAAATGATATTTTTATGATAAAATAAAGTTTCACATATACTTACCGAACAGTTACATAATCAAAGCCCACCCACCTCCCAACAGATGGACGTGTCGGCTAAACGAAAATTGACGGTAGAAAGCTAGCAGTAAGTACCCAGGGTTCCCGGATGTGGGCGGGTCTTGTATCACCTATACTTAAGATAGCAATGCTGCTGGCGCCAACAATTTGAATTTCGACTGCCGCAGGTAAGAAGCTATAAGCTATGTAACTGTTCGGTAAGTATATGTGAAACTTTATTTTATCATAAAAATATCATTTTTCTTGCCTCCTGTAAGTATCAGAAACTAGTAACTTGGAATATGCGTGTTATTCCATTCTAGTGCAAACAGTATAGTTTAGGAGCCTTTAAGATATTACTGATGACATACTTTCTCAAATTATGGTTCTTAGCTTTAAGATTTTTTTTGAAGCTTCATGATGGGGTCAGACTCCTAATTCTTTGTCCCTGCTTAGGAGAGGTTCCTAGATCTGTAGATTCATGAAATTGACCATCCTTTCTTTTATTCATTATAGATGTTTCCTATGATATGGACTTCCAAGGGTTAATTTCAGCTATATCACACTTAGTGTATAGGCAAGTGCTTGTCTTACGTGGAACGTTTGTCTTTCTTGGGCTTACTGCTCTCATTCCCATCAAATTTCCTAACAGTTCTGAATGAGAAAGCTGACTGAATGAACCAAGAATATATTAAATACAAAATTTTTTGAGTCAGTTCAGTTTATAAAAGTTTCTGTCTCAATAACAATCTCAGCTATCTTATTCTCAGGTTTTTAACATCTCAATTATTCTCACCTAAATGGAGATTTGGCCAAGTTGCAAGTGCAGATTTATAGTGAAACAGTAAACTATTTTAGAATAGAATTAATT
>NC_061107.1:114380417-114465586 GCF_015104395.2 Macrobrachium nipponense
TTTTTTTTCGTTGTATTTTACACTAAATTGCAATCCTTTTGATATATAATACATAGTAAAACAAGAAAAGCAACACCGAAAAAATATTATCACAAAATGATGTACGAATTCGTAACGCGCGGACGTAAAAAAATATTATTTTCAAAAATTCACCGTAATTCTAAATATTGTTCTAGAGACTTCCAATTTGTTTCAAAATTAAGACAAATGATTGAATATTACGATACTGTAAGAGTTTTAGATTAGAATTGCAGATTTCAACCATTTCGGACGAGTTAAATTTGACCGAATGTCGAAATTTTTATATATATATTTTTTTATATGCACATATTTCGGAGATGGAAAAAGCTACATTCTTCAATTATTTTTTATTGTATTCTTCATGAATTTGCACACATTTGATATATGAAACTCTATAAAAAGGCTAATATGAAAAGGAGCAAATATTAGGATAATGCGATGTACGTATTTTGGAGACTTGCGGCCCCGAATCGGTGCGCGGAGTGAAGGTAAATATATTTTTAAAAAATTCACCATAAATCACAATATTGTTTTAGAGACTTCAAATTTGTTTCAAAATGAAGAAAAATGACGGAATATTACTAGGCCGTAAGAGTTTTAGCTTACAATTGCTGTTTTTCAACTATTTCGGTAGAGTCAAATTTGACCGAACGTGGTTTTTTTTCTATTTATCGTGAATTATATGCAAATATTTCGAAAAAAGAGAAAAGCTACAACCTTAAATCATTTTTAGTTGTATTCTACATGAAATTGCGCACATTTTCATATATAAAACTTTATGTAACAGCTAATTTTAAATGGTGCAAACATTTCGACAATCGCACAAAAAAAATTCTGATTTTTTCGGAAGAGTTACCGCGCGAACGTAAGGAAAATGTTTTTTTTTTTTTTTTTATAAATTCACCATAAATCGAAATATTGTGCTAGACTTCCAAGTCGTTGCAATGAAGGTAAATGATTGAATATTACTAGAATATAAGAGTTTTAGCTTACAATGCGTTTTTCGACCGACCAATTTCGGTAGAGTCAAAGTTGACCGAAAGTTGAAATTTTTGCACTTAACGTTATTTATATGAAAATATTTCGAAACTGATAAAAGCTACAACCATGGGTTGATTTTTGTTGTATTGTGCATGAAATTGCGCACATTTCCATATATAAAACTTAATGTAACGGCAAATTTAAAAGGGTGCAAACATTAGGACAATCGCACGAAAAAATTTATCGGAAGAGTTATCGCACGAACGTGAGGAAAACGTTTTTTCATAAATTAACCATAAATCGAAATATTGTGCTAGAGACGTCCAATTTGTTTCAAAATGAAGGCAAATGATTGAATATTATTATATCATAAGAATTTTAGCTTACAAGTGCGTTTCTCGGCCATTTCTGTAGAGTCAAAGTTGACCGAAGGTTGAAATTTTTGCACTTATCGTTATTTATATGAAAATATTTCAAAACTGATAAAAGCTACAATCGTGAGTATTTTTTTGTTGTATTTTACATGAAATTGCGCACATTTTCATATATAATACTTCATGTAAAGGATAATTTAAAATGGTGCAAAAATTATATCAAAGTGAGAAATAATTTCCGAGATGTGTCACATACTTTTTAGTGCGATATGAAAGAAATTCGCGCTTGCGCGCCTGCGTAGCGATTGTAAACAAAACAACACCTTGATCCGTGAACTCCCAGCATCCCCCAAGGCGCGTGATACAAAAGTTTTCGGCTGGTAGGCCTATAAGTATTTTTCTGCGAATTTTTAAAAAAACTTTTTTGAGCCGACGTATGATACGTCCAATCGGCATACGGGAGACATTTTGACACGACGTTTAATACGTCCAATCGGCGTAAGAGGGTTAATGGCACTAGTTTTGTGTCTTATTGGGCTTAGAATTTTTTATTGTCCAGTGGTCCTGACAAATAATAATAATAATAATAATAATAATAATAATAATAATAATAATAATAATAATAATTAATAATAATAATAATAATAATAATAATAATAATAATAATAATAATTAATAATAATAATTAATTAATTAATAATAATTAATAATAATTAATAATAATAATAATAATAATAATAATAATAATAATAATAATAATAATAATAATAATAATAATAATAATAATAATAATAATAATAATAATAATAATAATAATAATAATAATAATAATAATAATAAATCAATAATTAATAATCAATAATTAATAATTAATAATAATAATAATAATAATAATAATAATAATAATAATAATAATAATAATAAAATAATAATAATAATAATAATAATAATAATTAATAATAATAATTAATAATAATAATAATAATAATAATAATAATAATAATAATAATAATAATAATTAATAATAATAATTAATAATAATAATTAATAATAATAATAATAATAATAATAATAATAATAATAATAATAATAATAATAATAATAATAATAATAATAATAATAATAATAATAATAATAATAATAATAATTATATAATAATTAATAATTAATAATAATAATAATAATAATAATAATAATAATAATAATAATAATAATAATAATAATAATAATAATAATAATAATAATAATAATAATAATAAATGGTCACAATTAAAAACCCCTGGACATAACAAACCCTTTTCATCAATTTAATTGCATTGCTACTAGTATACCACCAAATACAGCTCTGTTTTCTGTGACAGGTTCTGATGAAATGCAAAATATTAAAGACTGGAAAGCACCTCTTTATTTATATGCATCACTAATTATTTTTTATCCATTTAAAAGTATGTTCAGGAATACTTCAGGTATTCAGCATGGTATGTTATTGACTGTGGTGGTCTTTTAAAAATAATACTGAACCCTCTTGCTGCGCTTACCAAATTGATGTTTGCTGGAAAATATGATTTTCTGCGTAGTTTAAGGACATTTTATTTTTTATATGATATACAGTAGTCAGAACACATACTTTAGTTTTAAATGTAGTCACTGAAGGGTTATGCCGGACATAGTGAAAGTGAAATGCCATCTTTTTAATTTGACATTTACTATTCCAGAACTTAAGATAATTGAATGCAGTTTTTCCAGACATCCATTTATCTAGCATGAAGTAGTACGCACTAATATTTTCTTATGCTTGTGCAACCCTTATATACATTTAGTTACCATTGCACTAAGGATTTCAGTTTTTTCTAATAGTAACCCAGAATTGCTAGAAACTGTGCAAAGTACAAGGATCACCAAGATACTAGTCTAAAGTAAAGGTTCTTGTTTTTTTGTTGACAAGTTATGTTGAAAGGCTCACAGGTATTGTGTTGAATTTGATGTTACTTACACTCCCTGTATGGGTGTAATGCCTACTTTAAGGACTGAGCTGCATTTTAAGTTCTTGCATTGTTCTTATGGTTCCAACTAATTAGTTTTCTTTGGTTTTCTCCCACTTAGCAGTCCAGCTTCTTTGTTGTATTTTACTTTCCACTTCTTGTATTAGATCAGCTCCTTTTGGCTGGCTTTGTGAGTCTCTAGAAGTGAAAATGAATAGCCTGGTTGAAGTACTTTTTAATTTTCATTAGGACATTAATATACTATATTTTGTTACTATTTACCAAGGTGTTTTTTTACAAATATAAACCTTACCATTTTACATGTATATTTCTTCTGCTATGTAGTCTAGTACACCATCCAGATGTATGAAGTAAGTTAGTATGGGAAATGAAAGGGAATTTGTAGCATTCTTAAATAAAATTCATTTTAATTATAAATTTACATGTAAAAATTTATGTAGTGGAAGCCTATTCCCAATTTTCACAATTGCTGTACTGTATACATACCTAGTTCGTACCTTCTTGATAATTACGGTTGACATAATTTTGTTTTTATAGTAATAGCAGTATAGGCTTTGTCCCTTTCTTCACGATAATTGCAACTTGAGAATCATTCCAGTTTTCATAGTAACTAATTGTAGTACAAACCTAGTCACAAAGTACTACAGTATTATGTAGTAATTTTATATAGGCATTGTCCCTGCTTCAATTTATTTTATAGTTTGCTTTGTTTAGAGGGTCACTGCCATTTAGTTTAAAGTCTTGCTTTGGACTGTGTACGATGCCTAACTTCTTCCAGGTTAATGACATCCTTAACCCACATCAACTAACTTTTGTTGAATGTGCCAGGTGGTTGTCATAATGATTGTGTTTACTGAGAGCCCTGCAAAGCTTGCTGCTTAGATCCCAGAAAAGATTACATAAATTCATTCTTGGTGATCATAGTACTTTGCTTCATTTGTAGAAGTGTTCACGCACTCTTAGAGAAGCAGTGTAATATATTGCTTACTAATAAGCACTTGCATTTTGTAGGTTTCGTAGCTTAACCACAGCATTTTATCGGGATGCCATGGGCTTCCTGCTCCTGTTTGATTTGACTAATGAACAGTCATTCCTCGATATTAGAAGTTGGCTGGAACAACTCAAGGTAGGATGAGGAAGCAATTTGCATGTGTTGTTAAATGTTTGTGATATTGTGTGATATTCTCTTGTCTAATAAACTTAAGAAATATGTTGTGTACCATTTGCTGTTTGACTGAGAAATGGAATTTTCTTTTATATGTGGGAATTTCTTTATTTATGCAGGAATTCTTCTGTCTTCTCAGTAAAAGATGTTCCTGTCTGCATATGCTTGCTTACTCTGAGAGGTTAGGTACTGTATTAGGAATCTAAAATTACTTGATAGAAATCTATTTTTTTGAATTTGTGTTTTGCTATCTAACATAACAATGTCTCCTAATGAATTTCACCTCTTCATCACAGGACATAGGTAATTCCTTCAACTATCCTAACACTATAGTACTGAACATTGTATACCCTAATTTTGGTGTGGATTACATGTAAAGCTGTAGATGTCTTAAACTTTTGCAGAGATGGCTCTCTACAAAGGCTTTTAGAGTTTTTATGTTGTATTTTTGTGGTAGTTGACTGATATACTGTACCAATAATCTCCAAGTCAAGGTGGTTATATTAACAGAAGGTGGTCTTGAGTTATGCATACAATGGAAAGAAGTAAAACAAGGTCAAGGGGTTTGTGAGTGTAGGGATTAAGCCATAGCAGACTGTCTGCTAGTGTATACTTAAAAAGTTTTAAACAGGTAATTTATTTTTCATAATTCACACAATAATAATAACAATATATGGGTAGTAACCATATTCAAGGAAATTGAGAACCATTCAGCTCCTAAGAAGCCTTTTCAGTATTCTTTAGTTTTGTCTTTTCTTCTGCTGAACGGCTAAAGATAACTTCACCAAGGGGCATTGGTGGCAAGACAATGTTATTGGGGAAAATGAAAAGCTACTGTACAACTGGCTTATGACCGTTTGTACTTTAGCTAACATTTTACCTTAACCTCAGGCACATCCTAAAGATAAAATGGATTGGAGGTATTGAGGCTGAATTTTAATTGATTAAGTGGAGTGTGAGTGACTATGATGAGATCTTCTCCTGGGGTGCTTGCCCATTACATATGAAGTACAGTACCTGCTGGCATTATTATTTCATAGAGAAACCCAAAGGCCCTGTTTTTTAAAGTGGGTCTCTTTGCAGGCTGTATTGCTAAATAATTAAAGCAGAATTAATACAGATCCACACAAAAATCTGGGAGTTACAAGGGAAGAAATAGGTGAGCTGCTGAGAAATAGGCAAAAAGATTGTGACACTTCTTAAATGGAGCTATGAGAGAAACAAATTTCTTTTTCTAGACAAAAGATGATGCAGAAGATAATTTGATAAGTTCAGAGTGAGGGACGTGAGAGAATGATTGTTGTATCTCATATGAGATGCAACTCACTCCATGTGGAATGAAATAGTCTTGCTAATCTTATTTGGTAGGTTCTTTTGAAGATCAGAGCAACAGGTCTTGAAGGCAGTTTTGTCATACGTATTTTGGGAATTAATGGGCAGTTGATTTAGAGAATATCCATTTATCAGTGTTTTACTTGTTTAAGTTGGCTTTATGTAATTGGCTCCATTCCATCCACTGTAAATGTAACCTTACTTGAAATCGCCCAATTTCCACTGTCTTTAACAAAGCAGTCCAGGATTAGTGGAAGAATAAGTTTGTTTGTTTTTTATTATGTATAGAGCTCCAGGTTACCAAAACAGTATTATACAATGTAGAAATTAATTTTTTTCCCGCTAAATATTTTGTGTTTGTAAGCATTAAGACTCAACTTACACTTATGTTTCGTGTGAAAAGCAAAAAAACCAAGTGCTAAGTAGTTGCTTAAATCAGTAAAGTGATTACTGGAAGTCCCCTCCTGTTTTGGGGAATCACAAATTTCTTATGTCTGATGTTTAAATTCCTTAACTGTTTCATTTCAAGTCATGTTCTCTCCTTTTCATCTGGTTTAATTTGATTGCTCCTGCTCCTGAAGACTACTCCTCCATATCTAGCCAGTTGAGAGAGTAGCTGCATCATCCATACCTTACTTCTCAGTCTACTGCTATTCATGCCTTCTTTTTATATGCTAGGAATTGTACTATTGTAATTTGAATGAAAACATTCTCATATACGTATCAAGATGACTATTGATATCCTGATCTCGTCTCTTGCTGAGAAAAAGTAAATGGTCAATAATATTCTTAAAAGATTTTATAAGTACAGTTCTCTTGCTCTTGTGAAAATGTCACTTTCCTAGTGCTTACTCTTCCCCTTTATAATATAATATGTGCTGCTGTCCCAATGTTTGTAGTGTCTGTTGGGATCCTGTGTCTTACAGTTCAATCATTTTTTCTTTATGCCCTCTTAAGAAATATTTTTGATAAACTGGCTTCTTCTTTCTCTCTTATGCTCAATTGTTACAGGAAATGTGCAATGGTTCGTGCAATCCCGAAAAAAGGTGACCTGTTATAGTCTTCCCACGTACCATTCTATTGCTTTGCTGTCTTGTATTACTAAAGTATTCAAGGCTTACCCAGCACTTGTCTTCTTAAATACCTGTATCTCTTTTTTTATTGGGTCACCAGTATGATCTGAAGGCAAGACTGACTGGGAACTTTTCTTATCCTGTGATGTTTGGTAATCTTCTTTTGGGGACTTGAAAGAATCTTCTATTGATGTTTTAGCTATCTGTAAAAAATGCTGTAGCATAATATAAAACTCTAGGAGCCAAAACACTTGTAAATGCCCTCTTCTTTCAACTTTATTAAGCTCTTATCTGACTGTTTTATATTCACTTACAGGTGATACAATATCTTCATTTCCTATCTAAAGTGATGATAGGTCTTGCTTATCTCGTCAGTTATCTCAGTATACCTCTATACTTGCTTTTGTTTATGATATTTATTGCCAGAAAAGTGTGGCTACCCCTATGTTTTGGGCACACAGCAGTAATCCCCATGCTGTCTATAATCATGGACATTCCTGACTGAACTTTTAGCTTTGCCTGTCTTCTGGTCATCATAACTTGGTTTTGCCCCTTGATTGATTTCCATACTTCACTCTTTCATCCAGTGTAATTACCGGGAAATAATAAGTTTAACTAGATGTAGGAGTCACATGAGAGGTCCTGGTTTATTCTTGGAGAAAAGTGAAAGGACCAAATCATGGACAATTTTCTTACCTTCACAGCCAGAAAAATATTGTTTTCCTTAGAAACTGTAAAGTGCAGTTATGTGAAAAGTATATAGTACTTAGGAAGAATATGGTGTATCATATTCTGCTAGTGCTCCACACTCCCTGTACCCTCATGATCACCATCTGATGGTTGCAGCATTGAATTATGAAATAGAAAGCACAAGAACAAGAGAGATGTTTGCAGTATTGAATTATGAAATATGCACAATAACAAGGGAGAGAAAGTAGGATGGTATGTTGCCAAGAGTCTTTGGCTGTTTTTTTTTTTTTTAGCCACAGAAACTTGAAGATAATTGACTACTTGTCCTATGAAAGAATGACCAAGCATGACCCCTTAATTGGTTTGGGAGGAAGACCATCTAGGAAAAGTACTTTGGGTGCTTTGTTTTCAGCCCCTCCACTATTCATTTCATATTCACCAGGGTTATAGCTTCAGGCGCAGTGTACATAAGTCCACTTTGTTAGCCAAATGCTGAAAACCTCAGGGATCCTGATTCACTGCTTTTAATGAAGGAATTCAAGTTATAGAAAGACACTCATCAGCAAGGACCACACAGAACTTTGAAGAGGAGAAAAGGGATTTTGACGTAAGGAAAAATCTATTTCTGGGCGATTGGCTCGTGTCGCCAGCGAAATATCCTTTAATCTATTATTTCTAGGGTAAATGTACTAACACATACCAGAGAATAAATAAATAAAGAAAAAGGTCAGTACAACTGACTCGCTCACCCTCCAAGAGGGTGTCGGTATGAACACTATGGCGAGTGAGACCACTACCACGAGCCGCTTGCCAATAGAAATCTCCCACTACAAAATCCCCACAAGAGGGGAGCCGACCCACAGAGTGGGCAGCAACTACTACTACTCCATCCCATGCTGCCGACTGCTGCGCCTCTGGTGGCCATCCTGAAGTTAGCAGACAATCTTGAGCGATGGGATGGGTAGGGCGGTGGATTTCGCTGCGACACGAGCAATCGCCCAGAAATAGATTTTTCCTTACGTCAAAATCCCTTTTCTGGGCTCAGCTCGTGTCGCTGCGCGAATCGTACCAGAAAATAGCACAAGATTGTAAAGAAAATTCAACTAAACAAAAAGGGGTCTCAAATAAAAGATAACATAAAAGAAGGAATATAATTGCTAATAATATACATATACACAATGATACAAAAGTAGAAATATTACTTAAATTAAACTTAATGCTAATAATATTTCTTAAAATTAACTTAATTTTTACATATATACAGGGCTTACATGGAATATATGTTAAAAGCAGTATCTGTGTATAGATATGTACAAAGAACTCAAAAGCAATTATCACAATAACTTGAACAGAACAAACTTCCATAATAATAATATATAAAGGGAATGTATATGACTTAATATACAAAACCCGTAACCATTGTAAATAAGATGTATCCCCTTGCATAAAAATAAGGGGATCACATCAAAGAGATCAATACATACAATCGATTGTGAGTGCCCCTAGCAAAAAAATAAGGGACACCCACCATATCACCTTAAGAGCAGCTAAGACCCAAGGTAAACGTAGATGAACATGACAGGCATAGACGAACTGTTGGGTGAGACAGGTAGAAAGGAGGACTGGATCTTCTACTAAAGATTAAGCAGAGTCGGGGGAAACTATGTTACCCGCCGCAACTGCTGAAAATTTCAGAGCTTCCAAGGACTTTAAGTAATGACGCTTAAATACTGTCGGCGATTTCCATCCAGTGTATTTTTTCAACTCATCGAAATTCATATGTTGGAAATAGTTAATTGAGGTGGCTACTGCCCTGACATCATGTGCTTTTGGGAAAGAGTCAGGATTGGCTTGCTTAATAAAGTACAGGATCTGCTGCCTGATGCCCTTTAATAAGATAAGTAACCACCTTTTTCTCCTCTTAAAGAGAGGACCCGATGAGGATGAGGAGGTCCTGGACAGAAAGGCTCGTAAGGTCGATACTGGGCAAAGAGATATATCTTGTGGAAGGGGTACTACCTTCCATGGTTCCCACCTCATCAAAGGATCTTCATTCTTTGCTATAAAACTACGTTCCGGAGAAAGTAGCACTTCCCCTGTGGGAAGAAATTGAATATGATCCGGATCTCTGGATAATGCCGACAGTTCTGAAATCCTAGCTCCTGAGGCCAAGCTTAATAAAAATAGAGTTTTTCTTAAGAGCATTATAAATGAACATGTGTCATTATCAGTTTCTGAAGCCAGCTTTAGGACATCATTTAAGAACCATGATACTGACGTAGGCCTTACAGAAGGTCTAAGTCTAGCACAAGCCTTGGGAATAGACGAGAAGTAGGAGTCTGTCAAGTCTATGTTGAAACCAAATTGAAAAATCTTTTTCAAGGCTGACTTGTTTGTCGTAATGGTGCTAGCTGCTAAGCCTTTTTCAAATAAAGATCTGAAAAAGGATATAGCTGAATTGATTGTCATGATTCTAATATCTGATTCTCTCAGGAAGGTTGCTAACTTTTTGACAGCAGCATCATACTGTCTCAAAGTTGAATCCCTTTTATCAGATTCCAAGAAGAGAATATTTTGAGGGTCAATATTCGCATCTCTTTTCGCTGCAAACTTCATGAAATCCATAAAGTTAGGGTTTTGAGAATTCCTGAGGAAGCGAACACAGTCTTCGTTTGCACTGACTGGGAGAGCCTGGGACTGGGAATTCGAAGAGGGCGAAGACCCAGTTCCAGGATTAGAGGGTACCAATTGCTCTTCGGCCAGTCTGGGGCTACTAGAGCCACTTGACCCTTGAAAAGTCCTGAGTTTTTTTTGTTCCAGTACCTTCATGAGAAGATTCACTGGAGGGAAGACATAAATCTTCTCCCAGTTGTTCCAGTCTAGGGCCACCGGGCTTGTCCGTGGCATAGGCCAGAGGGTCCAGGTTGGGGACCACATAACATGGGAGTTTGTGGTTCGCTTGGGATGCGAAGAAATCCACTTGTAGGCCTGGAACTCTCTGAAGAATCCATTGGAACGAACTGCTGTCCAGTGACCATTCCGACTCTAGAGGTACTGATCGGGATAGAGCATCTGCTATGACGTTTCTCACTCCAGCTATATGGGTGGAGGAGAGGTGCCAACTGAACTTGTCCGCCAGGGAGAAGATGGCTACCATGACATGATTTAGATAACGTGCTTTGGAGCCTCCCCTGTTTATACAATGGACTACCACTGCGCTGTCTAAGACTAGCTTTATGTGGGAGTGCTTCGGCGGACGTAACCTTTTTAGAGTCAAGAACACTGCCATTGCTTCCAGTACGTTTATGTGGAACTGACGGAATTGAGGTGACCAAGTTCCCTGAACTTTCTTGAACTGAGAATATCCTCCCCAACCGCTTAACGAAGCGTCTGTGTGGATGGTAATCCCCGGAGGAGGAAACTGAAGGGGCACTGATATCGATAAGTTCTTGACTTTTGCCCACGGGCGTAGTCGATTCCGTAGAATCTGAGGGACTGAGGATAATTTGTCCCTGGACCTGACATTTGCTCGTGAGCGCCAGATTCTGGTTAGGTCTTTCAGTTTGGCTTTCATCAAGATGTTTGTCACTGATGCAAACTGGAGTGAACCCAGGATCCTTTCCTGGGTTCTTCTTGACGCAAGTTTGTGACTCAGAAATTGCTTTACTGACTTCGCTATTTCCTTCCTCTTGGCTGATGGAATCGACAGAGTATGGGAGGATAGATTCCATTGAATGCCCAGCCACTGAAAGTTTGACTCTGGAGTGAGTCTTGACTTGGTCCTGTTTATCTTGAAGCCTAGATATTCCAGGAACTGAATCACTTTCAGTGTTGCTTTGTGGCATTCCTCGACTGTTGGAGCCCAGATTAACCAATCGTCGAGATACGCTACTACCATAACCCCTTGCGATCTTAGTTGTTGAACTACCACTTCCGCCAACTTCGTGAACACCCTGGGTGCTACGTTGAGCCCGAAAGGAACTACCTTGAAGGAGAATGCCTGATCTCCTATCTTGAAGCCCAGATACGGACGGAAGTGCCTTGCAATAGGGATATGATAGTAAGCGTCTGTAAGATCGATAGAGGTGGTGACGGCCCCACGGGGAAGTAAGGTCTGTACCTGCGAGATCGTGAGCATCTTGAACTTGTCGCAGCGAATGGCTAAGTTTAAGCGGGACAAGTCTAAGATTACCCTTCTTTTTTGTGAGCCTTTCTTTGGAACGCTGAACAAGCGCCCTTGAAACTTTAATCTGTTGACTCTCGCTATAGCTCCTTTCTGAAGGAGGTCCTCCGCGTACTCCGTCAATTCTTTGGATGGAAGTTGGCGGAAAGGTCTGGATGGGGGCGGGTTCGCTACCCAACTCCAACCCAGGCCTTTTGACACAATACTTTGCGCCCACTTGCTGAAATTCCACCGGTGGCGGAAGTGAAACAGCCTCCCTCCTACCTGAAAGTCCTCATTGGTGTTGGTAGCCTCCGCGACCTCCCCTGATATGCTTTCCTCTATTAAAGGACCCTCCCGATCCTCTCTGACGAAAGGATCGCTTACCTCTGCCTCCTTTACCCGAGCGGTCATACTTCTGGGAAGCCTGGCCCTCGAAGACTTGATTGAAGGCTGGGGAGAGAGCGTAAGAGGTGGAGGGTTGAGGCTGGGGGGAAATGACATATATAGGCTGCGATTGAGCCTTGGAGGTAGAAGGTTGGGCTGCTTGCACCAGCGGGACAGCTGGAACAGGCTGGGTAAAGTGTGGCTGTTTCTTTTGGTAAGGCTGGAAACGTCTGGGTTTCATCTGAGCCTTACCTCTGACAACTTGATCTTGGCGTCTCTTGGCCGTAAGACCCCAACGATCTTTAAGGCTTTGGTTCAGCCTTGTAGCCTCTGCCTGGACCTCCTTCACCATCGCATCTGGGAAGAGGTCTGCTCCCCAGATGTTCGATGCAAGCAACTTATTCGGTTCATGCCGAATCGTTGCTTCTTGGAGGACATGTTTCCTACAGTTTGTTCTAGCCGTGGCGAACTCGAACATATCAGACTGCACCGTTTGAGTCAGTGACTTGGTGATCAGCTTAAAAAGTGGCTCAGAACCATAGGAAATGGTAGCCACCTCGGTCATGGCCATGGTATTGATAGACCTGGCCAACCTAGACTTGGCATCAAATTCTGCCTGAATGAGGCTATCTGGAAGTCTAGGCAGCTTCTCACCAAACTGCTCCATAGCACAGTCTGGTTTGAGTTTGCCCGCAGAAAAAGTGTTGGGCAGATCTTCCCACAACTCACCGGCTGAGGGAAGTAAAGGAGACGTAGGGTCCGCTTCTTTCAGCTGAGGCAACGAATCCCCCTTCTGGGCTGCTGGAATGGTAACCGTAGCAATCTTTGTCAAGAAAGGGAGCGGGGTACTCTCTTCCATTGTAAAGATTGTGAAAGGACTCTTAAATGGCTGTATTTTCGTGTTCGAACAGTCCATGTCCTCTAAACACCTGAGCCATTCTCTTTGAGCCTGGTCTCGTGAATAGAGGACTGTTTCTTTAGGTACCTTATCGTCCCGAGTCATGGCAGAGGCGGTGAGCCTGGCGTAGCCGATGAACGGAGGCTGAAGGTCTTCCGGGTAGCAACTCGAAGTCTTCAATCCTCCGAGTTCCACATTCCGGGATAGAAATAAGCCCGTCCTGGAAGGGGGCGTATGAACGCTACTCTCCATGATTGTTCATACTGAACGGAGGTAGAGAGTCATACGGAGGCAATTGCGCTCCCCCTGCCCCTGTGCTGAAGGGTGGGGGAGAAGCTAGCGGAGCTTGGCTCAGTCCGGCGATAATGTTGTCCTGGGAGTTGATCCTATCAGACAACCGGGAGAACATCTGTTCCATACTGGTTTTTAGAGACCCCACCAGATCGCCCACTTGTTGCAACAGGCCAGTGTTGGGATCCAAAGCCGGAGCTGCTGCGGAGGTGGACGGGTGGCTCTGAACCGGAACCAAAGGTAGTGGAATGGATGACTCCGCTGGAGTGTGTGATCTCTCCCTGGAGGATCTACTCCTAGAGGATTTGGAGCCGGACCCGGAAGCTTTAGACCTCTCTGCTCCGGGGTTTCTAGCCTGGGAGAGGCTTACGAGATGATGATGACGCCGACGCCGTCTTTTTAGACGACGACGACGTCTTAGTCAAGGTTTTTACTGCTTGTCCTTTGACCTTAGGTCTAACGGAAGCATCAGGAGAAGTATAAAGTTCTGTACCTGTAAAGCCTTGGAAGGATGGAGAGTTTGCAGGGGTAGAAGATCCAGTGGCACCCAAGGGCATCCCTTGGGCGTCCAACGTACTCACCTCGACCAACAGGTCGTCTACACCTACCATGGGTTCAATGTTTAGATCTAATGTCGCGACTTCCGAGGAGATGTCCTGGCCTGGATCCGTCAACGAGGCAGCGAGCTGTTGCTGGATGAACGCAATAGTCGGGGCCGCCTCTGCTGGGTCGACGTAGCCCGTTGACTTGCCTCCGGGGAAGATCAGGACCGCCAACCTCTTCTCGAGAATGTAGGGCATACCCTTGGCGGCGTTCTTCCCAAAACCGCCGACCCCAGGCCCTGCAGGTTGCCAGTGCGGTGTCCTTCACAGCCGGAGCCTGGAAGAGAGGGTATTTATTAGTTTTTAAGATTAAACTTAAAACTAAAAAAAAACTAAATTAAAAGCTTAACTTAAAATTATAGGGATGCGAAATCCCCTGTATTTTTATCTTAAGTTTAAGAAAGATTAGATTTTTTAAAAACTTAAGAACTATAACGAAGTAGGACTGGCTAACGGAGTTGGAAATACTTACCCCGTCTAAGAGCTGGCTCACCAGATCATAACAGATGGTGCAAGTCTCGTGATACCAGACCTGGAGGTCCCCGTGCGGAGTCGCGCATGGAGCATGGGACCGGCAAACTTCATGTCCACAAGGGTCTTGAAGCGTGGCGGTGCATCCCGGATGCTCACAGTTGGTGGTCTGTAAGTGAAAAGACACATGAGCATCTAAAGGCTATCACTTACAGGCTAAAGGACAGAAGAACTCCGCTACATGCCGGAGCTCGGAAAAAATTTGGGCATAACCCCTCCCTTACCGCCTGAATAGGCTATAACCCCGGAGAGATCCGGTGAGGCAGACAAGGGAGGGGGGATGGTTTAAGGTAGCTTAAGATAAACTTACTTAGTTTAACAAAACTAATTCTTAAACCTATAAAAATCGAACGTACCGGACTAAGTCCAGTGCGTGGCGGAGCGTGCCGCGACCTCAGCGCGACGGAGGGGTTAGTAGAGACCAACTGTATGCCTCAGTCCACCCTGCGGGGTGAACTAGCACCTTTCCACTTGGATTGCTGGAGCTCCGGGTAGAAAAAAAAGGAGCCCCAGTAAGGTGGGAAAGGGCGAGAGGGCACACAAGTCTCGCGCTAGCAACGGAGCGACGGAGAAGCGACGGAGGGGGGAAAGGCCAGTTCCCCCCCCCTAGCCATCCGGCCGGACCGAGAAGCTGGAGAGGTCGAGTCCAGTCTGGGTCTGTCCCGTCCCTCTACTCCCTCCGCCTGGGGGGAGAGGGAGGCAGGCTCGGGTATGCGGAGCGAGCGTGGGCAGACCAACCCTCCCCCCGGCCCTATGGAAGAGCGGGAGGAGGGAAGATGACTGGACAGGCGTCTGGCTGCTCCGTGATCATGTGGTGACCACGGGGCGGTAACAACAAAACAATGAAACGATAAGGCCTAGAATACACAACCGGCTGATCAGAGAGAAGCTATAAGGAAGCAACCGAACTGAAGAGCGGTAGCGCATGGGCCCTATGGGCCATAACCTAGGCTAGATGAAGCCAGACGCCTACACTAACAAAAACATAATAAATTGAATAAAACATTGAAAGAAAGAAAACAAAATAGTAGGAGAAAAAATCCAGGAGTGTACGACTAACCCGAAAGAAAGTCTACCACTCAAAGCTAGCCGGGGCCGATACTAAGAGCCGTGGCTAGGGTCTGGATAGAAGAAGTCTACGTAAGGTAAAAAGACATGCATGCATGACATAAACCGCGTAGACTGTACCCTAAAAACAAATAGGATGACTAAAAGATAGATCGTACTAACTAAAGTAAGGGAAGGTTCTGGGTATGGAAGACCAAGAACGAACCCGCCACGAGGCAGAAACCATCTGCCATGCTTCCGACCTAGAGTTCGTATTTATACCTAAAAAATGGCAAATACTGACTCCAGGACGGAAAAAACCAACTAGCAATAAACATTGAGTACTTAACTTAGCTGCTGCGATGGCTGCACGCTCCATGATGAGTAAATCCAAAAATAAGGGCACAAAAACACAGAGCAAAAAAGGGCACGTGTATACAGTGTGCGCTAACTGAAAAGGATGGCCACCAGAGGCGCAGCAGTCGGCAGCATGGGATGGAGTAGTAGTAGTTGCTGCCCACTCTGTGGGTCGGCTCCCCTCTTGTGGGGATTTTGTAGTGGGAGATTTCTATTGGCAAGCGGCTCGTGGTAGTGGTCTCACTCGCCATAGTGTTCATACCGACACCCTCTTGGAGGGTGAGCGAGTCAGTTGTACTGACCTTTTTCATTTATTTATTTATTCTCTGGTATGTGTTAGTACATTTACCCTAGAAATAATAGATTAAAGGATATTTCGCGCAGCGACACGAGCTGAGCCCAGAAATGTCACATCCAACAGTCAGACTCGTGGAGTGGATCCTAATGCCATTTTTACGGAGCCTTTTAGTGGAAACCAATAAATTTTTGCAAGTTTTCTTCAAGAAATTGATTGAAGAAGTTGCTTATTGACATGCATATCTTCAAGAATAAAATGTGAATTACAGTAGGCACACTCTTGACTTAAATAACCAATGTATAAATGCTAGTATTAATTATCTTATGGTACAAGGCCTACTGTGGGTAGTTATGAGAGATCAGAAATATAGTTTTTTCTCGTGCCCAGTGAGAACCCTTGCATGTATTTGACTAGTGCAGAATTGTACAGAGCCTTGATGGTACAACTTTTTGTGTCTGTTGGGGAATGCAAGTCTTTTAAAGCATCTCTGCAGTACATTTGTTGATCAGTCTGAGTCTGATGTAAGAGCTCTAACTCTGCACCCTTTAAGAATAGTATGGCTATTTCTCTTATTTTAATGTAGATTGTGACATTTTGGTTGAGTATGGTCACAGAGAGTCCTGGATACTTGATCAGTAGGACCATTAGTTGCATGTAAGCAAGAGTAGCTCTTAACCATCATTTTCTTACTTGGTAGTTTTGTACACTTAGAACCAATACACAATTTGTCATCCAGTCATAGTGTTTCACATTTATTATATGTAGTAAGTACTGTTAGCTTCTTTTATGGTACTACCACAACTAACCAGTTACAGCATAAGAGAAATAATCCTAGTAGAGACCCTAGATCTGAATCTAGTTAGAAGTCTTTTTGCTCTCTTTCCTCTCATTTATTTTCATTCTAGAACCTAACTGTCCAATTCTCCTCATACATAAAATTTCCTGTTGTTGAATAAGCTGCCTGGTTCCAGCAACATTAAAACACTGTACCCCTAAACATAATCAAAATGGACATAAAAAATTGAATAATGTATATTTTGTATAGGTGAACCTGTTATTTCTGTTGATGGTGTTCTTCATCTAACCCTTTGACTCAAATCTCAAGGCTTTAGAAGTTTAGGATCGAGAGCATTTGACAGTTGAGACAAGGATCTCCCCTAAGTGATAAAAGTGTTCCGTATTGCTTCACTAAGTTAAGTACTACAGTACAGAAGTGAATAGATAAGGAAATGGGTGTGTCCTATCATCATAGGATGCCTCCTCTGATTAGTCCCCTCTGTTGGAAATGCACATTCCTTTGGCAGCACAAGGACATCTCTTGTCTACAGTGCAAGTACTTTGACAGTGCACAAATTGACAGTAGGATATTTAGAACATATCTGTAAAGAGCAAATTATCATAGGACATCCCCTTGGATTATCCTATTGTCTCCTCTTTCTACTTTGTGAAGACTCATGTTAGACCTCTTCACTTCACAGTTCAACAGGAAGCTAGAGGTCTACTGTTCATGGTCCCAGGTTTGTTTATTACAGCAGAAGACTCTCTTCTGCATATTGGAAACATTCTTTTGATGTTGAATGGTAGAGTGCCCTACCTCCATTTCTCTAATCTGCTGGAGTTCTTTGTCCTGTATGCTCCTTACTCCCAAGGCCAGGAGCTCTTTGAGATGAGCATTTCAACATTCACAGGAGGCGTCTGAGTACAGGAACAGATCTGGAGGGCATGAATTAAGAGGAACTCCTTTTGCTAGGTTCCAAAGTCTTAGGCTGACCCTAGTAGCTCATTGTGGGCCCAAGTTGAGTGGGCAAGAGAGGTTCTGCCTTAGCACAGCTGTCCCCCCAGTCTTGTGGAGAGATCCCACCAGCCAGTAGAATCCTTATCTCTTCATGTCTGGAGTCTCTCCAGTTTCTCTTTCGAGCTGGAAATCTTTCTTGCAGAGCAATGACTAGGAAGAAAGACTAGTACTTCAGAGGAGCTTTGTTAGCCGTATACAAGATGAGCGGTCTGCTGCTGTGATTGGTGTTATCAAAAGAATTCTCTCCACTCAGAGCTCCTGTCTAGTAGACAAGATCTTCTAGATGTTTGTCATAACAGAGGAAGTTCTTTCTGTTGATACTGGCAAGGGCTACAGGGTTGACTTGTGATTAGCTCTCTGAAGGATGTGGACATTACTTCCCCCTGAGAATTCTCAATGTGGTTCAAGAGCCATCTTCCAGTAAACTGACTTTGGAAACAGTTTTCCTGCTGACCATGGCTTCCTTGGAAAAATTGGAGAGCTTCAGGGTCAGGCTTATGATGTAGACTCATAACAGGTTGGGGTCAGTAGCTGTTGAATTTGCCCTGAAATTCATAGCTAAGACCCAGATTCCCACAGTTCATGATGACAGCTTTGCCTCTTTTTCCATTCCTTACAGTGATGAGTTTATCAGTAACCTTCAAGAGTTTCTGCTATGACCCGTCAAAGCACTGCATTGATATCTGAAGGTCTCGTCACTGAGTTTAGGTATCATAGACTTTATGTTAACACAAGCCAGGTCAAGAAAGGTGTGTCCTAGAATATCCTTTTGTTTAACTACATGAGGTGATTAGGCAAGCCTACTCATCATTGAGTTCTGTCACCAATTAGGTGCATGAAAAGCACATGACACCAGAGGATTAGATTCCTCCCTGAGGTTTTAGAACTTATCTGTTCATAGGATTTTGAACGCTGGTTCCAGACTGTGTTAAACCACTTTCACTTTGTCTACCTGAAGGATGTTGCCCAGATTCTTTGACACTTTCCATGGGTCCAGTGGTGGCTGTTCAACATGTGTGACTCATCCAGTGCCCCTAGTAGGACAGTTTATATCATTCCTACGATGATTGTGTGGAGTAGGGAATGAGTGAGAATGCTGGTCTCTCTTCTTTCCCTTTTCTCCTGTCTTCATATCTATGGGCGGTTTGAAGAATAGACACAGCATACACTGGAACTGGCTTGATGCTGCTTCTCAGTAGCTTCAATTCTCTCCAGCAAGGGAAGTGAGGAATGGTGACAAACCCGTTTCTTGTTGCTAACATGGTTTGTTGCCTAAACAGATATATACAGTATAGTTCTTTTTGACTTCCATGTATGCAATGAATCTGGACATGTTTCGTTGATTGAATGTTAGATATCTGCATATCTAACATCTCAAAGGCTTAGGTCCTCTTCTTTAGAATTCTCATTTCTAAGAAGAATGATCAGGTATGCCGAACCTCCAGTAGGTTCAGGATTCTCATACCTCCCTCTAAGTATAGTTAAGACCGAGGGTTTGTTCTGCATATGAACTAATGACAAATTTTCTTTTGTATTTTTCATAGCTAACAATCCTGAGGTGATAACATTGACTGCCCACCTCTAGCCACCCCTCTTTATGTTTCATCCTAGGTTAGAAGAAAGACAGATGTAGATGTGTCACTGGATTTAAGTGTGGTCTCTGGACTTGCTTTCACCTCATCATCCGATGCCAGATATCACAGATTCCTTGCATTTATAATCTTTGATTGTTTTTAAGCTGTTTCCAGCACCAGATGATTTAACCTATTGTGAAGACCTCAGGTTTGTTAGTTATGAAAAATACAAGTTGATAAAAAATTTGTCATGTTACAGGGAGAGTTTAGGCCAATTTGTCACTAACTTCAGTAGATAATTCAATGCTGTACTTGGTTTTATTACTGTACTTGGTTTTTTCTGGTGTTATTGGGGTACATAGTGGTTTGTACCTGTGGAGTATATTTTAATCTCATGTTCTGTTTATTACTAAAGCAAAGTATACAGTAATTAAAAGTGTAAATTTGTAGTTAAGTAGTATTTCAAGACCTTAATGTTTTATGTTATATCTTATTCCAATTAAATAGTATAATCAAAATTAGATACTAGGAGCATTGCTGTTATTTAAGTGTAGACCCAAGCTTGTGAAGGGTTCATACATCTTTTATGTTTGTGGAAAACCTACCTTAATCAGGTAAGTAGGATATGGAATTTCCCATTCAACAATGAATGTAATATTTTCGAACACCATAAATTCTAGTTAAATCAGTTACATAATCTGGTTACGGACACTTCTTCCTCTTTTCTCCCTCCATCTCAGCTCCCTCGTTTGTTATGAATGTTAATAATTCTCTATGTCCATGCTTAACAATGCTTGTAATGTCATTGTGGTGTAAGGGGAGAAATAGACTTAATAAAATACCTAAGAATACAAGACTATTAACTTGGAAGTGTCATAGTTACTAACAGCATGTAATTTCCTTGCCACTGGGCTTAAACACCTTTATACAATATTGCAACACCAGGAACTGTGTTTGTTGTAAGAAAGTTCTCCAAAAAATACACAGCAATTGATGTGCATGTAAAAGACTGAAGTTATACATGCATAATGTAAATTCTGTATACAATGACAGTGTGTAAAGTTTTAATGATTTTGAATATTATTCCTGCCTCTGGCATTCCTTTACTTTCCTTTCCTTACTTATTATGCCTGCCTCTGGCTCTCCTTTTCTTTCCTTCATTATTATAGTTGGCTCTGGCTCTCCTTTCCTTCTTTCTTTCAATATTGTGCTTCCCTCTGGCACTCCTTTCCTTATTTATGCCTACTTCTGGCCTTCTTTTCCTTTCATTTCCTTACTTCTTATGCAAGAAGGCTCTTTAGTAGTGACAAGACCTGTCCTTGCAGGTATTTGGATTTTGTAGCTTAGATTAGAGATCTTCAATAGAAATGCAGTGCTCCTCCAGCACCTCAAGGAGGAAATTCTTTGAGGGGCACTTAATCCTCCGAACTGGTACCTTTCCTAACCCTCAAGTATCTTAAATAGTCTGTGTATGAACCACTTATAAGGGGCATCATTGTTAGATCTCACACTGGAGACAGTCTTTCTACTGCCATTTGCATCTATGAGATAGATGGGTAAAACAAGACTCTTTGTGCTGTTTGATTAGGTCACATATGCTAGAGGTTGGACATATCGGAAGTGTCAGTTCTCTGGAGTTTGTAGTGAAGACCTAAACAAGTAGTCAGCACCATTCACCATCCCTTCCCTGTCATATATATCTATGTAGGATGACCTTCTGCTCAGTCCAGTTGGGGCTGTTTGATATTATGTGTGAAGAATCAGGGTCACAGAGGTGACAGATCTAAATAATTCCTCTTTATGGCAATGAAGTAGTAAGAAATATGGTTACCTATTAGCTCTCTTCCAGAGAGCCTACAGTTGCAAGTCAGACAGCTAGGTAATATTATGTAGGAGAGTAAAGTCCACTAAGATGGAGCGTACTCTGTTGTCATTCCGTAAACATATGGATGAGTCTCATGTTTTGATGGACCAGATATTATCTTTAGGGGAAGATATTGGGAGTCTTCATGTTCCACTTTGTGGAGCTTCATTCAAGGTAACAAGAGACAGAGTTCTGTTGATAGCACCATCTACGTTATGTGAATGGCAAGGGGATTCTGTGCTAAACTTGAGGAGAATTTACAAGTACCTTGCTTTATAGTGTGGGTTTATCTTGACTGTGAACAACATTTTGAGTTATCAAAGCCTATACACCTAACTCAGAACAGTCCTCAAGTGTATGTTTATTGTGGTACTTCCAGCAATTCAACCACCCACCTAAATTGTGATTTGGAAAAATATATGAACCACAGGTTATGATGGAACAAAAACCATAGGTTACCTTCTAAACCACAACTCTCACAGCCTCATTTCCAAACTACTTGAATCCATAGGCTGCATAAGCATTGTTGCACTACTTTATACTATACTTTTTCTGTCTGTTAGACTAAAAACTATGGGTTCAGGGATATTTGAAACTGTAGATGTGGGCACATATGATTGATGGATTTCTATGAAAAATAGTTGTGTAATATAGTTCAGCATTTATATCAAAAGTCAAGTGTCCTCAGGTAATTTTGATTTAGTGTTCTCCAAAGAGCATTGTTGAATATTAAAAAATTGATTAGGTAAATAGGTATGTGGCTTTTCATATGATTTGTAACTTGAAATGATAAAGTCCATAGTTTGGGGAAAGATCATGTTGTAGATTAAATATTTTATAATTGCCATAGTATTTCTACCACATAACTTTTAATTTTCTGTTTATGAACAGAGTACTGTATTTATATATTTATAGTTATTTAAAGTTTAGATAAGGACAATAGTTTAATTTATTAATTATGGTCTTCAGTCATAATTTTCAAATAAAATAATAAAGATAATTATTTACAAGTAATATAAAAAAGTTTTAAAATTATCCTCAAATAAGTTTGAAAGTTATTGTAGTTTCTTTTTAACAGACACATGCATACTGTGACAATCCTGACATAATATTATGTGGGAATAAAGTAGACTTGAGCGACCAGCGAATTATATCAGAGCAGCGAGGAAAGGAAGTTGCAGAGAAATTTGGGTAACTATTGAAAAATTGTTTTTGTAAGATGCATGGTATTTGTTAGGTATATTCTTCAAAGCATGTTGCATTTTTCAATTTATTTATGTAATAGAAAAAATTTTTTAAAATGTAGAGCTCATATTTTTTTTTTTATATAACTTTTGTATATACTTAATTTATTCCAGTTATATAACCATGTTAATAACATATCACTGCCTCTCTTTCTCTTGGTAGGCTTGATCATTCACTTGTGTTTTTTCATCTTTTAACCCTGGATGGGTAAATATATCGATATGCAACTCCTCAGGTTGGGTAAGCATTGAGGTCAGCCAATTTACCAAAAAACAAATCAGTGGAAAGAGGAAGATATGCAAATGTACTCGGTGAAAGAAAAAAATTTAAAAAAAACTTTCCCTACCTTCCACGAGAAGTTGAAAATGACTAATTTACAACCCCTTGTGAGGCCTCTTATACAAGACAGTCATAAATTTTACCAACTTATATATATTTTTTCTAATAAATAATTTTATTTTACTTTGTGTGTAAAATTATAATTACTGCTCATGCAATATCAAAACAGACAAGAAATAAAATCAGTATCAAATTCTTAGCATATTTGTTGACAAACATTTACGTAAATTTACTGAGAACGAAGATTTAGTAACTTTTTTTACTTTTACATATTTTTCTCTAATTTGTACTGAAAGCATACCAACCCTCGGTCCTTTAACAATAGGAAGGTACTTAGCGGCAGCTGAACCGGTCGTAAGCTTCGAACAAGGAGGTTCGGTAGTTAACTACTTGTTTGGCAGTTGGCGGTCAGCTCGACTGCGAGGAGAGGAGTCACTTTGCTTTCGGCCGCGCTAGTGGATGGACGTACTGCTCGTCTCTCTGCCCGCTTCAGTCGTATGCTCTGTATTCTTCACTTCGTGAAGGCTGTTTATCTTTCTCTTTTACTCAGTGTGAATGTACAAAGCCTGCGTAAGTACGTATCTGTGTTTTGTATTTCATTCTCGGTGAATATTGCAAGTGAATATGAATTCCCAAGAGGCGGAAAGACCCCCTCGCACCCCCATCAGCCGCAGATTGTGCCCTGGTGTGGAGGGCCATAAGTGTGGGGCCTTCCAATCATCTGTTGAGGTTGATCCTCATGATTTTTGTACTCGGTGTAGAGGGCGAGAATGCTCTCGCACCGAGACATGTGATACTTGTATTTTTTGGTCGGAGGAGCAGTGGGAGCGCTATGGGGGGAGGAAGAAGCCGCGTAAGCCGGCCAAGGAGTCGTCGGAGGGTTCTCCGGCTACGCCCTTGGTTACGGACACGTCTTCCTCTTTTCTCCCTCCATCTCAGCTCCCTCGTATGGCTCCTTCCCATCTGTTGAGGTTGATCCTCATGATTTTTGTACACGGTGCAGAGGGCAAGAATGCTCTCGCACCGAGACATGTGATACGTACTTGTATTTTTTGGTCGGAGGAGCAGTGGGAGCGTTATGGGGGAGGAAGAAGCCGCGTAAGCCGGCCAAGGAGTCGTCGGAAGGTTCTCTGGCTACACCCTTGGTTACAGAAACGTCTTCCTCTTTTCTCCCTCCATATCAGCTCCCTCATATGGCTCCTTCCTGTCTGTTGAGGTTGATCCTCATGATTTTTGTACTCGGTGTAGAGGGTGAGAATGCTCTCGCACCGAGACATGTGATACTTGTATTTTTTGGTCGGAGGAGCAGTGGGAGCGCTATGGGGGAGGAAGAAGCCGCGTAAGCCGGCCAAGGAGTCGTTGGAGGGTTCTCCGGGTACGCCCTTGGTTACGGACACTTCTTCCTCTTTTCTCCCTCCATCTCAGCTCCCTCGTATGGCTCCTTCCCCTTCGGGGAGGTTTCTCACCTTCTCATCTCTCGATCAGTCGAGCGTGGAGGGGGTGGGGGGTGAGATACCCCGACATCCAGTTGTATTCGGGGTCCTCCATTCGCGTGGGGTAGGAACTGCCCCCCCCCCCCCACTAACTCACCCGACTTTTCCTTCCTCAGACCTGCTTGCCATGGGGGACAATCTCGCTGGGGCTGCAAGGAACACCGACAGTCCAGGGACTGCTGAGTCACCTGGCGAGAGGGGCCCTGGCGGGGTAACACACAGGCCAACCACCACGACGGTGTCCACGCCAGGCTACGCTGCTCCGCCGCACTTGTTGTATGATCAGCACGTAGCCACGGTGACACCAACAGCTGCTGTGCAGGCGCCACTGCCGGAGGTTTCGATGCCCGCTGTGACGACGCCACCTGGTTTTGCCGCTCCTGCTGCAGCCCCGGACTTCCGGTGTCCCAAGAGCTCTCCTCTGGACCTGTCTCCTGTGCAGAGGATGCTGCCGGTTCCTGCCCCGCCTCCTGTTCCTAAGTATGCTGACGCTCCAGTGCCGGTACCAGTTCCTGCCGCCGTCGTTCCTGTCCATGGTGTTGCTGCTCCCACCCCAGGTCCTTCCGGACAGGTGCAGTCGGACCCTGTTGCTTCGGCAACTGCCCCGGCTCCGTCCTAGATGGAAGACCTGACGGTGGTGTTGAGGAAACTGACGAAGAAGAAGAAGAGGAGGAGGAAGTTGTCGTCATCGTCTTCATCATCTTCTTCGTCGTCGTCGTCTGCTGCCGCTTCCCCTTCAACTTCTATGGCCCCACAGTCGAAGAAGAAGGAGGTTGCCTCCTCCCCCCCTAAGAAGGCTGGCTCTAAGACTTCTAAGGGTCCATCCCACTCCGGTGGGACGGTTGGGACTTCCACCGGTCCTCCTGTTCCTTCGGGAACGGGGCCTGTCTCTCCTTCCGCAAGGAAGAAGAAGACGGGGACCGGAGGAGTGCCGGCTAACACCGGTACCTTGCCTTGTGCCAGAGGTTCTGCCTTGACGCCAGGTACCGTCTCGGCCTCTCGTTTGTTAGAGTCACCGAGTGACTGTACAGCCAAGACCCAGGCAACCAAGTCTTCTTGGCGCCAGGATCCAGGCACGGAGCGGAAGACTGGTGGGGGTTGCTCAGGCGACTCTCACCAGACCAGTGATCGCTCTCGCGGCGATACGCTGATACCCAGGGTTGACATGACGGTCCCAGACCGCTCGCGGGCTGAGGCGAGGAAGCGGTCCCCTTGGTCGCCTGAACCAGCCTCGGCTGGTCCAAGCGGCGTGGCGCGCCGTTAGGACAGGCCTCGCTCCCACCGCAACAGCGGACTCTGCAGGTCCCTGACCGCCGCTCCTACCAGGACCGGGCGGAGAGGGGGACCAGCAGCAGCTCTTCTGACGCTCGGGACCGTCGCCGCTGTTCTTGGTCCAGCCTCTCTTCCCCGGAGAGCCGCTTGATTAGGCCTGCAGCTCGATCGCCACCATGGGTTGGTGATTGCCTGCAGCCCCTTCAGCACACCAGTTCTGCCGTTGGGCGCGGGGGAAGCGTCAGGTCTGCCTCTCCGACCCCTTCAACTTCCTCGGGCTTCACCGGGAAGAGCAAGGCAATCAGGAGTGATTGCGAAGGGCACGCTCCTCGCGATCCTGCCACAACGCCCTACGAACCTGGCACGGTCCTCGGACCAACCAGATCGTATGCGCAAGTAGCAGGAGGAGACCAGGAGGGGTCTGTCGTGGTTCCTCCTGTGAAAGGAGGAGGGTCTCGGGAGGCATTCTTGCTGGACGGGCTTGACGGTCCGTCTCCACAGGATGCAGTCACTCCTGAGATCCAGAGGTCGTTTGCGGAGGTAATTGCGCTGCTTCATCAGCACAACGACCTCGGGGAAGGATCGCCGCTCCCACCTTCCGAGCCCACATTGGGCTTGGAGTCATTCTGGGGACCTAAGAAGGAACCCAGGACGACGGTGGGTCTGCCGCGATCAGCCTTGGCTGACAGCGTGCTGAGCCAAGTGGACGTTCTCGTCTCCAGACAGGAGAGTTTGCTTTGGTCCGGTAGGTCTGCCAAGCTCCTTCCTCCACCTCTACCGCGACAGAGGCGCTTCTACGTGCCTTCAGAGGACCCTCTGCCACCCAAACAGGTTAATCCGGAGCTAGCTAGGCTAACTCTGGGGGTGTCTCTGCCGCAGCTCCTGTCGGAGAACCTGTGGTTCTCGCAGCAAGAGGCACTTGCCTTGGAATCTACCACAATGGCAGCATTCCAAGCAGTCTCCTGGATCGACCTGTGGTCCCTCACAGTGTCGAAAGCCACAGCCTCCTTGGGGAACATCACTCCTGAAGGGGACCCGGCTTTTGTGAGACTGTGCCAGTCTGGAGGTAAGGCCATCGCCTACCTGACCCACCAGACGACTAACCTGTGGGCCAACCTGGTTCTCCGGCGTAGAGACGCTGTTCTCACCCGAGTGACCAGGGTGGCTGGGCGTGAGGCGGCTCTGGGTCTTCGCAATGGACTGGTGCGGAGTTCCTCCTCTCTCTTCCCCAGAGAGATGGTGGACGCTGTGGTGGAACAACGGCGCACTGACGACAGTGACAGTCTTGCCCACCAGGCCGTCTCCAAGGTGGCTGGGCAACCTAGGACGATTGCAGCTAAGCCCAAGAGCTTAGCTAGCGCTTCCTCTGTGGCCAAGACAGTTGCCTCGTTGAAGCCAAGAGGAAAGACTCTGCCTTTGACTTCTGCTGTAAGGAGTGACTGCAACCAGCCCTCCTCCCAGTCCTTCTCTCGAGGAGGATTTGGGAAGAAGAAGTCGAAGAGAGGAGGGAAATGCTAGGGACGGCGTTCCCCCTCACCTGCTGCCGGAAGTGGGAGGGTGCCTGGCGAGCCATTGGGCAACATGGCAGCGCTACGGTGTAGAGACCTGGATAGTAAACGTCCTTTGGGAGGGATATCTACTACCCTTCGAGTCTCGGCCACCTCTCACCTCCAACCCGGTCCATCTGCAAACCTACGTTCCTGGCTTGACCAAGGACGTGACGCTTCGGCAGGAAGTAGAAGCCATGCTGAGCAAACGTGCTGTGGAGATCGTACAGGATCAGTCACCGGGCTTCTACAGCTGACTCTTCCTAGTGGAGAAGTCCTTGGGGGGGCTGGCCCCCTATGATAGATCTCTCTCCCTTGAACTGATTCGTTCGCCAGACTTAGTTCACGATGGAAACAGCACGTTGAGTGCTCGATTCCATCAGGGAGAACGACTTCATGCTTTCGGTGGATCTGAAGGACGTGTATTTCCAGATACCCATCCATCAATCCTCCAGGAAGTACCTCCGCTTCATCCTCGACGGGACGGTGTACCAATTCAGGGCACTTTGTTTCGGTCTCTCAACCGCCCCACAGGTGTTCACGCGAGTGTTCACGCTGGTGTCGGCTTAGGCCCACTCGGTAGGGATACGTCTCTTGAGGTATCTCGACGATTGGGTAGTCCTGGCAAGCTCCTGCTCACAGTTGCTGTAGGACAGAGATCGACTCCTCGAATTCTGCCGCAATCTGGGGATTGTAGTGAATTACGAGAAGTCAGACCTCGAGCCCAAGCAGAGGATGAAGTACCTGGGCATGCAGATCGACACGGTAGCAAGGCGAGTCTTCCCCGCAGATTCGCGGATCAGCAGGTTCAGGGAGGCAGCAAGACAGGAACTACAGGAGCAACCAGCTCAGCAGTGGCAGGTTGTGATCGGTCACTTGTCATCTCTCGAGAAGCTAGGGCGTCTTAACCTGCGGTCTCTTCAGTGGAGACTAAAGGAGTGTTGGTCACAGGCAAGACCCCCTTCCATGTGTCCCTCACGAAGGAGGTGAGGCAGGACCTAGCCTGGTGGCTGGACGACGGGAACCTCGTAAGAGGAGTGCCTCTTCGCACCCCCCCCCCCCAGATGCTGCTCTTTTCAGACGCATCGACCAAGGGATGGGGCGCATACCTGGAGGAGTTGCTGACTGCATATGTGTGGGACCATCATGACAAGCACCTTCACATCAATGTCCTGGAGCTCAAGGCAGCGTTCCTCGCTCTCCAAGAGTTCCGGGACCGTCTGGTGGGACACTCGGTGGTGTTGATGAGCGACAACACCACAGTAGTGGTGTACGTCAACAAGCAGCGGGCCCTAGTGTCCCTCCCACTGCACCAGTTGA
Source organism: Macrobrachium nipponense (assembly GCF_015104395.2). NCBI lineage: Eukaryota > Metazoa > Arthropoda > Malacostraca > Decapoda > Palaemonidae > Macrobrachium > Macrobrachium nipponense. The sequence continues at coordinate 114,409,079 of NC_061107.1, forward strand.
CGTTGCAGGCGCATGAGTGGGCCATGGCACACTCAGTAGAGCTGTCGGCCCGCTACGTTCCAGGCAAGAGGAATGTGGTAGCCGACAAGCTCAGCTGTCGGGATCAGGTGATAGGAACCGAATGGTCCCTTCATCCAGATGTGGCGGAAAGGCTCTTCAACCTGTGGGGGTGTCCAGTCGTGGATCTGTTCGCCACCCGGCACAACAGAAAACTCCAGGTTTTCTACTCGGTTGTGCCGGACCCATGGGCAGCTGCAGAGGACGCTCTTCAACATCCGTGGGACAAACTCTTCGTCTATGCCTTTCCCCCATTCTGTCTGATTCGCAAAGTGATCAGCAGGGCGCTGATCACAGGAACCTTCGGATGATCCTGGTGGCGCCCAAACGGCCTCAGGCCATTTGGTACCTGGACCTGCTGGTTTTGCTTGCCGAAGCGCCAAGAGAGATCCCCCCCTGGCACAACCTCCTGTGCCAGCCACGCGTTGAACGGTACCACCAGTCCGTCGAGTCCCTTTGTCTTCACGGCTGGCTGTTATCCACCATCTCTTGCGAGAGATAGGCTTCTCTCGCAGCGCAGCAACAGAGATGGCTGGATACCTCAGACAGTCCTCTGCAGCTGTCTACCAGGGGAAGTGGTCCGTCTTCTGTGGTTGGTGTCGTGGATGGGGTCTCTCTCCTCTTAGAGCCACTCTTCAGTAGGTAGCGGATTTCCTCGTCTTCCTTTGCCGAGAGAAGCTTCTCTCCGTCTCTGCAGTTAAAGGATACAGAGCCGCCCTGGCCCTAGTCCTTAAACTGCGAGGTGTGGACATCTCCTCTTCTTTCCAGATCTCCCTCCTGATGAAGAGCTTTGAGAGGTCATGCCCACCCAGGGAACTCAGGCCCCCGGGGTGGGATGTGACTCTCGTCCTTAGGAGTTTGACTCGCAGACCCTTCGAGCCACTCCGAGAGTCGTCAGACAGGGATCTGACCCTCAAGACCCTCTTCCTGCTGGCCCTGGCATCGGCGAAGAGAGTAGGGGAACTTCATGGTCTTTCCTTCAACGTCAAGCGTTCCAGGGGATGGGGATCCGTGACGCTCGATTTCGTCCCGAACTTCGTACCGAAGACTCGGAAAACTTTGGTCCCTGACGACTGGTTCAAGTCCTTCATGATCCCCTCCCTGAAGGATTTCACCGATAATGATGCAGATGAGATGCTGCTTTGTCCTGTGAGGACGCTACGGCGCTATCTGAAGAGAACTCGGCACCTCAGGCCTGAATGTCGATGCCTCTTCGTTAGCACTGGGGTTACCAAGAAAGAAGTTTCCAAGAACACTCTTTCTTTCTGGCCGCGTGAGGTGATCAGGAGGGCGTACGACACAGCTGGTAGTGACGACACCCATACCCTTCGTCCGAGAGCCCACGAAGTCAGAGGTATTGGTCCAACCCTTGCGTTCCGCAAGAACTTCTCCCTGGCGCAGGTTCTGAAGGCAGGGGTTTGGGCCTACCAGACCACCTTCACTTCATTCTACCTTTGGGATATCACCCACAGGTCCTTGGACACTTTTTCCTTGGGACCCGTGGTGGCTGCTCAACAAGTTGTGTAGTCTACCCAGCACCTGAGCGGACAGAACAGCATCGCATCCTTGTGTAACTGCATGAATGGACGAGTGAAAGAGAGTGTGACTGGCTTCTCTTCCTCCTTCGTTCTTCTCCTCTACCTGTGGGTATAGGGCCGCGGTCGTCACTACGCTGAACAGGAAGCCGATGCAGGTAAGCTACACAACTGAGCTCCATTCTATCCCTTTCAGTAGGGATGGAAGTGTTTATCCACCACTCCCCGATAAGGGGGGGATGGAAGCCAACAAGGGACAAACCCATGACTTTATTTTGGCTCTTGAAGTAGGAACTAGTTCTTGCCTTTTGCTATTTATAAGAGGTACGCTTGCCTCCCTCTTATAAATCTGGTCCAGGAGTCTGACCACTGATCCTGCAGTGCACACCCCGATCAGCTGAGCAGAGGCTAGGATCTCTCCCTCTGCTCTTACGACCAGGGAGGGAATCCAAGGTAGGACGAACACCAGTCTGTTCATAAGACTCAGATTCCACCCACCAAGAAGTGAGTCTTCCTATTGTTAAAGAACCGAGGGTTTGTATACATATCGTAACAAATAACAATTTGTCGGAAATTGTATTTTTACTAACTATACAAACCTGAGGTCCTTTACATATAGTCCCACCTCATGCCACCCCTCACTCTGCGTTTCCTGGGCCTAAAGCAGTGACTCCTCTCCTCGCAGTCAAGGTGACCGCCAACTGCCGGACAAGTAGTTAACTACTTACGACCGGTTCAGCTGCCGCTAAGTACCTTCCTATTGTTAAAGGACCTCAGGTTTGTATAGTTAGGAAAAATCAATTTCTTACAAGTTGTTATATTTCTTTGCACTTTTCTTTGTAAAATTACATTTACAACCAACATACTATCATAAAAGACAAGAACAAAAACCAAAACCAGCAGCAACCCCTTGGTATATTTACAAGCAAATTTACAAAAAGATGTCATGTGAGAGATATAAAACACTCCCCTTGAAGTTACAAGCAAAACTGAAGTCCTGAGATGCCTGATTCGTGGTTTTAGCCAGTGCAAAAGTTGCCATTGGTGAATTTATGGGCTATAGAAATATTGGCACCTCTTTCCCTTTCAACTCTTTCCAAATCAATGGTGCTTAATATTGTTTATCCACAGGATCAATCTGTCCACCACCCCAAATCTGTTATTACTACTGAGGATCAATCGGTCCAGTAAGGATTAAGAATGAAAAGAATACAGGATTTGTTGTCTACTGTATGACTTCTGATCTCTTAAGTTTTTTCTATTAGAATTACAAAGTTAGCTACTTTACAACTACTTTACATGTCTCATTATGTTTACATTAAATAGGTATAATATTTTAGTTTTTAAAACAAGATCTGGTGGGGGGATGGTTCTGTGAGGTCAACCAGTCCAGTTTCATGTTGGGATTGTGAAGAATGCTGAATAGCAGCAGTTACATCAATAGGTACAAGTAAAGCTAAGACCATTATGGCCCGTTTAGGAGTATGGAGCACCACTAAGGAGTCCCCAGTGGGCAATGTTGAAGGCCTTTGCTGTAGCCCTGCAAGTAGGAGGCATGGACAGACCTATAGAACGAAATCCAGAACAGAAATGAAGGGATAATTGAGTGGGGGGGGACTGGAAAGAGTATAACCTATGAAGTCAGGATCCTGAAGACATATACTACACAATGTCTTGTTTGGAAGTAATTAAACATAGGTCTGACATGTTATTGTTTTCTCCATTTGTGGAGGGGGGGGGGGGTAATGTTGAAAATAGTTACTAGTTCCTGATGTAATGAATAATCAGAGTTGCAGGAACACCCCAACTTAAGACTTCTTTACTTATTAGCTACATTATCATTATGTTTTGCTTGGTAACCAATTTTTTTTTAGATGTCATACATTTTTAATTAAATCTCTGAAATTGAATCTTAGTGAAGGTACAGGTTACTTTAGGTTAGGAACTACACTGTTAGCTGTAAGATATCTAGAAAATATTCAGGTGCAGGCTGTAATACAGGGTATTTTTTACTTATCAGAAAATCATTTCCAAGGAGGCACTACTGTACAAAAAAAAATTGTGATTTAGTATTCTAGGGTAGTCTTAGGCTTGGCAAGGTAAGAAAATGAATGACATTATGTGAGATAAGTTAACTACTCTTTAATTTCACTCAATTGTAAACAGTAACTTAAGTGTTAGTTGATTTTACCTCACAGTTATTACTTATCAGAAAGTCAGACACCCAGTCTCTGTTAAGGTGCTACTCTATCAGAAACTATATGTGGTCCATTAAGCTAGCAGTGGACCTTTTTCATTACTGTATCTCTCTTCCACTTTCCATTGAAAGTTTTTATGTCCAAGTGAAATATTTTCCCCTTAATGCAATATCAAGCCAGTCTCACATTCATAAAGCATCACTGGAACAGCAAACAGTTTTTCTCAGTGGCGTGGTGAAACTACTACATATGTTGATCATTCATCTTTGGATGATCTCTCAGGAGAAATGGAAGTGCATTGTCTTGAAGAGAGCCAGAGTGTTTGCCTCCCACATTCATGAGTTTAATAAGGCACCTGTAACCCCAGAAGGACAACCCTCATTGATTATGGATAAAATTACTGGAAGCCAAATTCTATGTAGTACATCTCTTGTTGGTTACAGTAACTCATTTAGTTCTAGTGGCGAGTGACTGCTCTTCAGGTGAGTGTAGCTACTCAAAAGACCCTGGGGCTAAGAAGGATAAGTCATGTAGCTTAGCTATTTTGAAGTGTGGCTCTTGTTAACTCATCAACTTAACAGATTTCTGTACTTAGCTGCATTATGATTATATTTTGTCATGCTACCATTTTATGTGATATATTTTTAGATAAATCCCTCAAACTGAATGTCTAAAGTACAGGTTAGGTTAGGTTACAGAACTCTGTAATTGCTGGTAGCTGCAAGATCTTTAACCTGTAATGGACGGACATCCTCATATGAGTATCTATAACAGGCTTTGAGTGATGGACGAGGTAACTCATACGATTATTAATATTACACACCATACAATTTGGATTACTTTTGCGGGAAAGATGTTCACATCACTTTTAATTATCCATGAATAACTAATGGCAACTGTAGTAGCTCAGCATAGGACAGAAGGCAATCAGTATGCCTTGAGAACTTGATGGGGAAGTGTATTGCGCGTCTGTCCCATGACGTCTTTTTATTTATTTGCTCATAAATACACCCAGGGATGGGATTGCTGTTGGTTTTAGTTCTTATCTTTTCTGGGCTCAGCTCGTGTCGGCCTATGAAAGGATCCTTAATATCATTCTTTCTAGGTAAAATTAATCTAAAATTACCAGAGAAAAACAAAATTAAGAAAATGTCAGTAAAACTGACTCGCTCACTCTTAAAAAGAAGTGTCGGTATGGCAATAGGGGCGAGTGGGAACACTACCACGAGACATTCACCAATTAGAACTTCCAATCAGAATCCCCACAAGAGAGAGCTGATACCAACAGGTGATGCGGCCGCTACTATTACTACTAGAGGACGCCACGGACAACAGCGCCCCTAGCGGACATCCTTAATAATTAGCGCCAGCGTTCGGACGCATTCTCTTTGTGCTTGTGCTATTTACGAGGAATTTTATCACCATTCATCATGGAATGTTCTGCCATCGCAACGGCTAAGTTAAGTGCCTCATAAGTAATGTTTTACTGTATTTTTGTCTTCCGGGAACCAGTATTTTCCTTCTAATAGGTCATATACGGTTTCCCGGTTGTCTCGTGGCGGCGCCATGCTGCCTCGTTAAGAATTCCCGGTCCTCCATACTGGGACTTCTTATACTTATGGGCTTTCTTTATTACGTTCATCGTTTTTTACATCGAGTTTTAGCTAGGTTAGCCCCTTTACCATTTCTCTTAGTTTGGTATTTAGGGCTATTCTATGTTCCAGCCCAGCATCCCGGCTCTTGCTCTTCATCGGCTATCGCTGGCTCCGAGTAGGCTTCTGTTCCTCGGAACAGTTTGCCTCCTCCTGGGCTTCTTTTTCTTCAACTAAAAGTGTCTTTTCCATCTTTACGATGTAAATTTATTCTATTTAGGGTGTTAGGCTAGCCTAGGTGCATGTCCCATGTATTGGTACAGCCTGGTTCACGTGGCCTTCCCACGGTTGTGTTGCTCGCGGCTTAGGCCACTTGCGGTCACGTGTTCCATCGCACCTTCCCCTTCCCCTTCCCTCCCTACCAGGTATAGGGAGGCGCTGGGGGACCCCTTGGTTGTCATGACAACCTCAGTTGCCTTCCTCCCTCTCTCTCTGAGGTGGCCAGGGGTTCCTCCCAGCGGGGGGTATAGGGCGACCACTCATAGGGTACCGGGTCTCCGAGCGGGTAGTTGTTGAGACGGGGAGGAGTAGGCCACCCCCCCCTCTCTCTCTCCCGCCGTGTTACGCCGAGACCCTCCCCCCCTTCCCCAGTTGCTCAGCCACCTTCCCTTTCTATAACGAACGGAGCCTTCCGCCGCAGCCGGGGCACCTTTGGTTATAGATTACTGGCTCCGCCAGCGGGCGGGGTGGTCACTACTAGTGGTCGGTTGCTTGCCTACTATATCCTTACATCTCTCCCCCGCTACCGGAAGGGAGCTTGCTTCTTACCCGGGCACTCTTCTAGTAGTCGGGTGGAGAAAGGTTTGATATTATTGTTACTTTTAAGGATATACCCTAATTTTACGATGATTTGTTTAATTTTATTATTCATATGTTTACCATCCCCGCCATTATCCGTCGTGGTTTCCTTTTACCAACACACCTGGTTGGATTCTATCTCTTGTCTCCGCCGCCAGCGGAGCAATAGCCTAGGACAACCAACATTTTCTACCACACGTATTATGGCGGGGCTCTGGTTTAATCTAACTTTCTCGCTCCGGCACCAGCGGAGCAACTGTTAGGCTGTAAGTGTTCTCCTGATACTTAGTGTATCTTTCCACTTACAGGCTACCAACTGTCAGGTCCTGGGATGCAACGCTACGTTTGTACGACCCCTGCGGGCCACGATGAGTGCAGGTCTCACGCTCCATGTGCCACGCCGTACAACGATATGATCGTCTGGCACCCGGAAGCCTGCGCCATCTGCTACGATCTAGTCAGTCAGCTGGTGGAGGGGGTAAGTCGATTATAGACTTCTTTATCATTTTACTAACAACTCTTAGACATAAGTTTGTTAACCCCGTTCCGCCATTAGAAGCTCATCTCACCTTTTCTTTCAGGCTGCTGGTGTGAGGGAGGTCGCCCTTGCTACCCTGAAAGCGTGGGTAGGCGGCTTCGGGAAGAACGCCGCCAAAGGCCAGCCTTACGTCCTAGACAAGAAGCTGGCCGTCCAGATCTTCCCCGCGGGCAAGTCAACAGGGTATGTTGACCCCTTGTCCGCAGCCCCTCTCATAGCCTCCATCCAGCAAGAAATGCAGCAATCTTTCGGGGTCGTAGCCACACAGGAGTCGGTCCCGGACGTCGCCTACGCCTGGACCTCAACATTGAGCCTATGGCGGTAGGGGCAGAGGATTTGTTGGTTGAGGTAGGTGTGTCGGGCGCCCAAGGTCTTTCCTTGGGCGCTCCTGGATCTTCTCCTGTCCCTTCTTCAAGCGCTTCTTTCCAAGGCTTTGTGGGATCTGAGATCCCTACCCGCTCTCCCGCTCTCTCTGTACCCCAAAGGTGAAGGGACAGAGAGAACCGAAGACCTTAGTTAAGACGACTTCTAAGAAGTCATCTTCGTCTTCTTCGGCTAAGAAGTCTTCGACTTCTTACGCTGACGCGGTGAAGGCCAAGCCGAGCTCTTCTTACTCTTAGAGCTCTAGAAGCAAGTCTTCTAAGGAGAAGGCTCGCGCTCCCGCCGAGCCAATGCCTTCTCCGGCCTCCACCGCATCCACTCCGGTAACGCCGGTGGGAGGAGCGGGACCCAGCACCTTTGATCCCACTGCTTTCTCAGCAGTGGTGATGCAACAGGTGGGCGAGATGGTCGGCTTCTCAAGTTTCCGCCCTGGGGACGAAATTTGAGCAGATGTTCGCACAACTGTCGAGCACTCTGTCTCAATCGGGCCAGTCCATCCAAGATCTCTCTAACAGAGTTAGAGAGAATGAGGACCGAGTAGCTGGGCTCTCTCAGGTCCCCCTTCCAGTCTCCCCAGTGACAAGTGCTGGTATTTTCCAGCTTCCGCCATACGATTCACTACCAGCTTTCTCTATGGAGAACCCATGGAGAGTAGCCGCTTACGCTCCGTTTAAGGATGGTATGATCTCTATCCCGGAGTGTGGAACTCGAAGGATTGAGGACTTCGAGTTTTATCCTCCGGGTTTGACGCAGCCTTTCATCGGCTATGCTAGGCTGACCGTAGCGGCTCTTACTAGGGAAGACAAGATCTCTAGGGAGAATGTTCTCTACAGTAGGGATCATGCCCAACGTGAATGGGTTCACTGCCTTGAGGACTGGGAGTGCACAAACACCAAGCTCCAGGCCTATAAGAGTCCTTTCACTATTTTTGCGACGGAAGAGGAGGCTTCTCTTCCGTTCGCTACAAAAATAGTAGAGACGACTCTTCAGGCAGTCCTCAAGGATGGAAGCCCATGCCACAGCTAAGGGAGGCGGAGTCTACTTCTCCGCTCTTCCCAGCTTTTGGAGAATTGTGGGAGAACTTGCCAGCCACGTTCACGCTTGGTAAGCTCAAACCGGACTGCGCCATGGACCAGTTCGGCGAAAAGCTCCCAAGGCTGCCTGATTCCTTGATTCAGGCGGAGTTCGACGCCGCGAACTAGGTTTGGCAGGTCCCTCAATTCACTGATCATAACGGAGATGGCTGCTCTCTCGTATGGCACTGGAAAAACTCTGTTTAAGATCTTGGCCCCAAATCCCAGCTTCAGACGGTTCAGACGGATGCTTTCGACTTCTTCCAAGCTAGGAGGAATTGCCGAAAGCACGTTCTGCAGGAGTGCACTATTAGGCACGAGCCTAATAGACTCCTGGCTTCTAGCATGTGGGGGGGGAGCGGATCTCTTCCCAGAGTCCGCTGTAAATGAAGTACACCACGAGGCTGCTAGGCTCAACCAGAGCCTTCAGAGCTAGGTGGGGTATTTCATCCAAGAGGAAGCAAGAATCCGTCCCCACTGCTGGTAAGAAACCAAAGAAGTCTGGTAAAAGGTTCCAGCCTTACCAGAAACACCAGCAACAGCAGCAATTTGTTCAGGCCGTCCCGGTTACTCAACAGGGACAACCTGCTACTTCTAAACAGAACCAGCCCATCCTCCTGCTGTCTCCTCAATCACAACCTTCGACCTCCTACGCACTCTCGCCGGCCTCAACCCTACGTATGAAGGTCAGGGCTACCCTCCCTTTAACAGACAATCGAGAGGTAGGGCGAGAGGCTACTTTCGCAGCGTGGCGCAGGAAGGGCGACAAGGAGCAAGCAGTTCAGAGGAGGGCGTGGTGGTCAACCCGCGCCCATCAACAATGAGGCTCCCCAGGTAGGAGGGAGGCTGTTCCTCTTCCGTCACAGGTGGGGGTTAGGAATTGGGCACAGAGCATAGTGTCCAAAGGATTGGGTTGGAGTTGGATCAAAGATCCTCCTCCAATCAAATCATTCCGCCAAATACCATCAAAGGAATTGACAGATTACGCGGAGGAACGCCTTCAGAAAGGAGCTATTGCGAGAGTCAAGCATCTAAAATTTCAAGGTCGCTTATTCAGCGTGCCAAAGAAGGCTCAACAAAAAGAAGGGTAATCTTAGACTTGTCAAAGCTAAACTCTTTCATTCGTTGCGACAAGTTCAAGATGCTTACCCTCTCGCAAGTAAGGACCTTACTTCCCGCGTGGAGCCGTCACATGCTCCATCGATCTTACAGACGCATACTATCATATCCCTATAGCCAGACACTTCCGCCCATTCCTAGGATTCAGGCTAGGAAATCAGACATTCTCATTCAAAGTGATGCCCTTCGGTCTGAATGTAGCCCCCAGGGTATTCACGAAAATAGCAGAAGTGGTTGTGCAGCAATTGAGAACTCAGGGAATCATGGTAGCAGCATACCTCGACGATTGGTTGATCTGGGCACCAACTGTCGAGGAATGTCTCAAAGCCACCAAAAATAGTTCTTCACTTTCTGGAACATCTGGGGTTCCAGATAAACAAAACGAAATCCAGACTTACCCCGGAGTCTCGTTTTCAGTGGCTGGGAATCCAATGGGATTTGTCTTCCCACAATCTGTCAATTCCAGTGGCCAAACGGAAGGAAATAGCAAAATCTGTCAGGCAATTTCTCAAATACAAACAAACATCAAGGAGAAACCAGGAAAGAATCCTAGGGTCCCTTCAGTTTGCTTCGGTAACAGATATCCTCTGAAAGCAAGGCTAAAAGATATAAATCGAGTTTGGCGATCGAGAGCAAACGCCAAATCTCGAGACAAGTTGTCAGTAATTCCACAGATCCTTCGCAATCAACTCCGTCCATGGTCAAAAGTAAAGAACTTAGCCAAGCGGGTACCCTTCAATATCCCCTTCCAGTGTTAACCATTCACACGGATGCCTCCCTGTCCGGGTGGGGGGGATATTCTCAGTTCAAACAGGTTCAGGGGACTTGGTCAGTTCAATTTCGCCAGCTCACATAAACGTTCTGGAAGCAATGGCAGTATTTCTTACCTTGAAGAGACTGCTTCCCCGAAAAAGTCTCATCTAAGGCTAGTTATGGACAGTGCAGTGGTAGTTCATTGCATCAACAGAGGAGGGTCCAAATCCAAGCATGTGAACCATGTCATGATAGCCATCTTTGCCCTAGCAAACAAACACAAATGGCATCTGTCCGCCACTCACCTGGCGGGGGATAAGAAATGTGATAGCAGACGCTTTGTCCCGGTCAGTTCCTCTGGAATCAGAATGGTCCCTAGACGACGGGTCATTCCAGTGGATATGCCGGAGAGTCCCAGGTCTCCAAGTAGATCTCTTCGCCTCACAAGCGAACCACAAGCTCCCTTGCTATGTGGCCCCCAACCTGGACCCTCTGGCTTATGCCACGGACGCCCTGTCATTAGATTGGGATCAGTGGAGAAAAATTTATGTTTTTCCTCCAGTGAATCTTCTCTTGAAAGTCTTAAGCAAGCTGAGGACTTTCAAGGCGGGGAATAGTAGCTCTGATTACACCGGACTGGTGCCCAAGAGCAACTGGTATCCTCTTCTTCTGGAATTGGGTCTCCGACCTCAACGGATTCCCAATCCCACAGCTGTCCACAATCAGTACAAATGAGGACTGTGTTCGCTTCCTCAGGAATTCTTCAGACCCTAACTTTATGGACTTCATGAAGTTTGCGGCTAATAAAGATGCTAATATTGATCCACAAAATATTCTCTTCCTAGAATCAGATAAGAGAGAGTCAACTATTAGACAATATGACTCAGCTGTTAAAAAATTAGCATCCTCCTGAAAGAATCAAACACTACAACCATGACAGTTAATCTAGCTATATCCTTTTTCAGATCCTTGTTTGAAAAAGGTTAGCAGCTAGCACTATTACTACTCATAAATCGGCTTTGAAGAAGATCTTTCAGTTAGGTTTTCAGATAGATCTGACTGAATCTTATTTCACGTCTATTCCTAAAGCCTGTGCTAGACTTAGACCTTCTCAAAGGCCTACTGCAGTTTCATGGTTCTTAAATGATGTCCTCAAACTAGCTTCAGATACTGACAACGTGTCCTGTACATTCATAATGCTTCTTAGAAAGACATTATTCTTATTAAGCCTAGCTTCAGGAGCTAGGATTTCAGAACTGTCGGCTCTATCCAGAGATGCGGGTCATGTGGAATTCCTCCCCTCAGGAGAAGTTCTGCTTGCTCCGGATCGTAGTTTTTTGGCTAAAAATGAGGATCCTCTTGCAAGGTGGGCCCCTTGGAAAGTCATCCCACTTCCGCAAGACCCTTCTCTTTGCCCAGTATCAACTTTAAGAGCCTTTCTATCTCGTACATCCTCAAGATCCTCAGGTCCTCTCTTCATGAGAGAGAAAGGTGGTACTTTGTCAGTAAAAGGTATTAGACAACAAATCCTTTACTTCATTAAACAAGCCAATCCTGATTCATTTCCTAAAGCACATGACATCAGGGGAGTAGCCACCTCAATTAATTACTTTCAACATATGAACTTTGAGGATCTTAAAAAGTATACTGGATGGAAATCTCCGACAGTCTTTAAACGTCATTATCTAAAGTCATTGGAATCTTAAAAATTTCAGCAGTAGCAGCGGGAAACATTGTTTCTCCTGATACTGTATAGTAGTTGTAGTACAGATCCAGGTCTCCTTTCTACCTACCTCATCCAACATGCCTCACCCTATCGCCATGCTACTCGGATATCCTAGCCTTAGCTGCTGAAATCATATTAGTGGATTGTCCCTTATTTTTTTGCTAGGGACATCCACACCTTGTACTGATATGTACTTCAGTGTACCTACCCTTATTTTTATGCTAGGGTAGGACACAATGTGTTTGTATATTTTGTAAATAAGTTATCTAAGTAAATCTATTTTGTTAAAATTACACTGCATTATTATAATTTACTGTGTTTATTGTAATTTTAAGTACTTTACATTACTAACTTTCTTTTATGTTACTGTTTAGAATAAGTTAGACTTAAGTACTTAGTTATATGCTGTAATTGATTTACTTATATTATATCCCTCATTTTACAACTGCTTTTCATTTGTCCTTTTTTCCCCATCTTGTCTGTTTCTCTGGTACTCTTTCATAGGCCGACACGAGCTGAGCCCAGAAAAGGGATTTTGACGAAGGAAAAATCTATTTCTGGGTGATTGGCTCGGTGGTCGCCCTATGAAACCCCGCCCTTGTATTGGTTTGGCCCCCCCCCCACCCTACCAGGACAAGATTTTTTGTTTTTAGGATTAAGGATGTCTCCGCTAGGGGCGCTGTTGTCCGTGGCGTCCTCTATAGTAAGTAGTAGCTAGGCCAGCATCACCTGTTGGTATCAGCTCTCTCTTGTGGGGATTCTGATTGGAAGTTCTAATTGGTGAATGTCTCGTGGTAGTGTTCCCACTCGCCCCTATTGCCATACCGACACTTCTTTTTAAGAGTGAGCGAGTCAGTTTTACTGACATTTTCTTAATTTTGTTTTTCTCTGGTAATTTTAGATTAATTTTACCTAGAAAGAATGATATTAAGGATCCTTTCATAGGGCGACACGAGCCAATCACCCAGAAATAGATTTTTCCTTCGTCAAAATCCCTTTTTTGGTAGTATGTCAGTTATACATACTACATAATTGTAATTTTGCAAAGAAATATTATATAAAAAATGTATACCTAGCAAAAAGGTACAGCATTTCCCCATCTCAGTAAATCTCTGCTTCGCCGGTCGGATGGTCCGCTTCGGATGGTTCCATGACAGTCCTGTGAGAGGGTGGCGTAACTGCCCGTTGGCCTTCTCCCTGCACGCTCTGCCTGCCATTGGGACTCATATGATGGCTCCACTGGTATGGCCTGCAACTCCGCTTCCAGCGAGGCTCCCGCTTCCGCTGGTAGCCTCTGGAGTGAGGTGTTTAGCTGCTCTGGAGTACACCCCATCCCCCATGGTGGGGCCTGCTTGGTGTTGAAGGGCGGCAATGACGAGTTATTCCTGACCACCCAACTGCTGACCCAATGGACGTACTGGGTCCTGAGGCATTGAGACGCAGTTCTCACTCGCCTCCCAAGGGGCTTCCAGGGGAGGGAGGCAAAGGCCCTCTGGAACGTTCCAGTGTCGGGCGAATCCCTTTTCCCAGGTAGCCTGGTAGAAGAAGCCCTCGAACAGTGGAGGAAGACGGACCAGGACTCCGTCATCTACGGGGCATCGTCCTCGGGCAGGCAACCAGTGCCAAGACGAAGTATCGAGTCACAGAAGCCAAGACAAGGACCCCGACTGGGGGGGAAGGGGCCCCCTCGGGTATGTCAGAATAATCTGCAGAAGGCTGGGACCATCAGGGAACGCAGCCCTCCTCCAGGACCGCTAAAGCCTCCCCCTCCTCTTTTAGAGCCAGGTCTGTGCCCTCTCGCAGAGGTAAAGGTGGCCGCTTCCCCAGGAGGAAGTAGGGAGTCATCCTTCCCTAGATACTCCTGCCTCTTAAGGATAAAGTCTTCTAAGAAAGTAGTTCGGGGTAAATATACGGCGTCGGAATAAATCATAAATTTTAAGTAATTTGTATTTTTCCTAGCTATACTTAACCTGAACTACGGAATTTTTACACCCACCCTTCCGTCCCTTTGTATCTGAGGGCAGGAGCCCTAGGGGCATGGAAAGAACTGCAGGTCAGAGGTCATGATCTTCGACCCTGGGGCATACCTGGCTGGGGGTCGGGAGGGAATAACAAGTTTTTTCTGGTCGGTACCGAATTGGCATCCAGGATTCTCCTAAGAAAGTAGTTTGGGGTAAGTATAGCTAGGAAAAATACAAATTACTTAAAATTTGTGATTTTCAACTTCCCATGGAGGGTACAGACAAATTTTTGAATTTTCTTTCTTGCACCATGTGCATATCTTCTCTTCGATGATGTGCTTATTTCTTAAATTGGCCGACCTTAAAGTTTGTCCAGTCAGGGGCATGCTTAATGTATACAGGCAGTCCCTGGGTTACGACGGGGGTTCCGTTCTTGAGAAGCGTCGTAAGTCGAAAATCGTCGTAAGCCGGAACGACACTTGGAAATATGCCTTAAACTAATAAAAAGTTAAAGAGACCTTACCTGTGTGATATGCAAGTATTGCATGATGTGTAGTGTGGTTATTTCAGTGCCAAAGGATGGTTCTTGAAGGTATATAATCTTTATTATACTCTTGTGACACTATAAAGCGTCAATTTACCATACAGTTTAATAGCGTAAATTAATTTATGCGCCTCCGCTCAAAAACTAGTTCTGCGTATGAGGTATCGTTAAAAAGCATAACAAAACCGTCGTAACCTTGGAATTTGCGTTGTAATCTAACCAGAAACTTAGTTTTTTTATTATGTACTGGAAACAAGCAATGATTTTTTCATTATTTACGCTTTTGGACTGTTTTAAACTGCGCATCCCAAGCTAGTGTATTCATTCGCTCGGAAACTAGTTCTTGCATATGCGGCGTTACTAAAAAAAAAAAAAAAAAAAAAGGTGTCGAAAATCATCATAACCTCAAAATTTTTGTTGTAATGTAACCAAAAACATATTTTTATTATATACTGTGCTAAACTATAAAGGATTTTTATCATAGCATGCGTTTTTTAAAAGCGTCGTTAACTCGGAGCGTCGGAAGCGTCAGCGTCGTAACCTCGGAACAAGCGTTGTAACCCAGGACGGATTTTTCCATTGAATGTTTAAGAAAAAGCGTCGTAACCTCGGAACGTCGTAAGCCGGAACCGTCTTAAGCCGGGGACCGCCTGTATTTGGACCATCCCTTAAAGGTTAAGAAATATTAAAGTGTAGGATATTCCAGTGGATTTGTTTGCTAGCATTGCTTTAGTCATTCATTGCTCCTATTGCTTACCCAATAGTGTGGCCTTTTGTCAAGATTTCTGTCTGGAGGAAGGTTATGAGCTGTATTGGTACTCTTCTTAGCATATTTGGTGGTGTTGGCTGGGGTACCACTTACTGGTGTGATTGGTATGATAGATGAGGACATCCGGTGTTTCTCTCTATCCCTCTAGCCCAGGTTTTTAGCACCAGGGTAGGCACAAGCTGATTTCTCTTTGCACTAGGGGAGGGAGAGAAATTTTTATTTTTTTTATTTTTTTGATGCTTAGTTTTTTCCAGCATTTGTAGTGCCTCAAGAAGGTGTAAGCATCACCAGCCTTGCTCTTGGTCTATAATTTTTGTGTTTTTTTGTATGGTATTCTCATTTGGATTTTTACTGTGTGAGTGGTAGCATCCTTCCACTGGGTATGTAAGCACTCAGCTACATTTCAAGAACAACTTGGGTCTCTCAGAGATGTATTTGAAAAGAATTATGATGTGTCATCTAAGAGTTTACATGCCTAGTGGAAGGTGGCATCACTCATATTTTGGGTTGACCTCTACAACTGTAGGTATCTCCCCTGCCACCTTCAAGGAGGGCCATCTTTAAATCATTACAAACAAAATCACAACAAAATATCCAAAAGATAAGCTTATGAAAAGCACAAATTATAGATCATGCACCAGACCACCAACACCTGTAACTTCTTGGGAAAGTCTGGTGTGACCTATACTACAGGTGAAGAGGCAGCTTGTGCCTCTGGGGATCTGTAAGGTCTTGAGGAACCTCCTCCTTTGGAGTCCCTTCAGGCTGAGCTAAAGCAACCATTTTTGTGACTATTTTGTTCATTCTTGTGCCAGTAATCTTAAGGATACTTTGGCTTGTCATCTGCCTAAGGTTTCATCAACTGAGCTGGACTTGGCAACTCCCCTGCGGTGCAACCATGTATCAGACTGCATTGGTCTCAGTTGGCTTGTGGTGTTTGGGAGAAAACGTATGCCCTGATCTGTGGGTGAAGTTCATTTGCCTCTAGTAGACTGAGCAAACCTCTCCCCTCATCACTTTCACACCAGCGGAGGAACTATACTCTGGAGGATTTGGAGGTTATTCCTCTGTTGTTGGTTGCATCAATTTTCCTGCTAGTGCCTCAGTGGCGTGGTTGGTATGGTGTTGGCGTCACCTTGGTGACCGCGAGTTCAATTCTCGGGCATTCCATTGAGAAGTGAGAGATATGTATTTCTGGTGATAGAAATTCACTCTCGAAGTGGTTTGGAAGCCACGTAAAGCCATTGGTCCCGTTGCTGAAGAACCACTGGTTCCATGCAACGTAAAAACACCATACAAACCAATAAATCAATTTGCCTGCTGACAAACAGGTTCTTACTCAGACATGAGATAAATATGTGTTGGGGAAGCAGAGGAACTGGTGGGAAGAACTAACGGATATGGAGTGTCAAGAGGAGAAAAGTGGTGGTGGAATGGAGAGGTGCAAGAATTAATTAAAAGAAAATCAAAAGCATTTAAGGACTGGAAAGTAAGGCATGCATAGGGTGCAGAAGAAAGGTATAGAGAAGAGGAAAGAGAGGTGAGGAGGAGAATAGGTATGGCTATGGAAAAGGTGGCAGAGCAGTTGAATGAAAGACTAGGAACAAGAGAAGGAGAAAAAGATATCTATAAGATTTCAAACTTGAGGAAAAGGCAGAGACAGGATGTGGGTAGATTAGGTGTCAATCAAGGATAGTGATGGAATTATATTGTATAGGGAGGAAGACATTTAAGAAGAGATGGCAAGAGTATTTTGAACAACAGTTAAATACGTACTGAAAATGAGAGCGAGGAGATTGGGGAAGCACAGAGGGTGGAAGGACCAGTAAAGGGAGATGCAGGATACAGAAGTGAAGAGAGCATTAAGGAAAATGAAGAATGGTAAATCACCAGGTCCATCACCAGAGTTCCAAATTGAAATGCTCAAATTACTAGGTACAGGGGGGGGGGAGAAATGGATGCTGGATTTATTAAAAGCTATATGTGAAGAGGAAGAAATGCTAAGGGATTGGGAGATGTCATGGATTGTGATAACTACAGGGGAATTAAACTAACAGAGTATGGATTGAAAGTTTCAGAGAGAGTACTGGATGAGAGATTAAGAGAGATTGTAAAGATTGGGAAACAGCAGTATGGATTCATGAGATGAAAAGGGGCAGTGGATGCCATCTTCATAGTAAGACAGCTACAGGAAAAGATGGTAGAAGGAAACCAGGAGCTCTATTGTGCATTCATAGACCTAGAGAAAGCATATTATAGAATCCCAAGAGAAGTGATGTTTTGGTGTTTCAGGAAAATTAAAGTCCCAGAAAAGTTGGTTAGGCTGGTCAAGATGATATGTAAAAGAAAGTGCACATATGTGATAACAGCAGTTGGGGAAACAGAAAACTTTGAAGTTAGTGTTGGATTACACCATTAAGCCCATTTTTGTTTTGTGCTGGTCATGGATGTGTTGGGTGAAGCGATCAGGAGTGAAGAGCTGTGGGAATTTTTGTACGTCGATGATCTGGTGATTACTGCTGAAAATGAGGAGGACCTACAGAGAAGGGAGGAATCTTTAGAGAGGGGTGCCTTAAAGGTAAATGTAAGTGAAACAGTTTTTTTGCTGAGCAATAGGGAAGATAGAGGCAGAATAGTAATACAAGAAAGAAGAGGCTCGATTATAAAATAGGCAGAAAAGTTTAAATACCTAGGATCTACTTTAAGCCAAGAGGGAGGATGTGAGGCTGAAGTTGACAGTAGGATAAAAGCTGCATGGGTGAAGTGGAGAGAGGTAGCTGGAGTGGTATGTGATAAGAAAATGCCAATCAAGCTAAAAGTCAAGGTATATTATAACACAGTGATAAGACCAGTGTTAATGTATGGAGCAGAAACATGGGCTCTAAGAGGAAAAGAGGAAGTAAAGCTTGAAAGAACAGATGAGAGTGCTGAGGTGGATTATGGGAGTATCGCTGCTTGAGACTGGAAAATGAAATAAAAAGAAGGGCAGGCTTAGCAAAGATTACAGAAGTAATAAGAGAGTCAGGATTGAGATGGTATGGGCATGTGTTGAGGATGGATGATGAGGAGGGAGTGAAGAGGGTTTGGAAGGAACCTGTTAGAGGAAGAAGATCAAGGAGACAGAGAATTAGATGGCGAGATAGTGAAGATAGACATGGAGAGAAGAGGTTTGGTGGAGGATGATGCCATTGATAGAAGACAGTGGAGAAGGTCCATCAGGCAACCGACCCCTTAATGTAGAGATAACAGTGGGAAAGAAGAATAAACAGCTTCTTACTCAAGAGACTATAGTCAGGAGGGCTTTTCTTTTAAAGCTGCAAAAGCCAATGCATTGGAGTTTATAGTAATGGCATCTCTTGTGGATGAACACTTGCCTTTAGACAAGAGAGCAATATATGAGGTCACTGGCATACAGTGGTAGGTGGGCCCTTACCTTCTTGGCACAGGTCACCAAGCATTGGGCAAACCTGGTTCCTTGTAGTATAGACTGTATTCTCTCATTGCTCTCTACTCAGCTGTCCCTGAAGAGTAGCATCCCACTGCAGAACAGTTTGGTGTTGGGCTCACCTATTCTCTTACATCCAGAAAAGATAGAGGCCATGGTTGAGCTTCAGAGGAAAGATTTCCAGAGTTCATCTTAAGTTGTGCAGTGTCCTTCAAACCCTTGCAGGGGGCAAAGGTGGCAGGTTCTTTATGTCTGGTGCACTGAAGAAGCATGTATTAGTCTCTTCGCTTTTGCGAAAGACTGTTTGTTTTTCCTTACGACTGTCATTCGTAAGTATTTCTGGTTCCTTCCGTCTCCTATGTGATATCTTAGTAGAGTGGTTCTTCTTAAACTAAAGGAGATGATTCAAACGGATAAGTTGAAAAAGGTATAACAACTTTATTCTGTAACTCCATAATAAGAGAGACAGTTCGGTCGGGAGACCGATATGTTTGATCGCTGGTAATGAACTGAACTCTTAGAGCATCACGTCGATAGCGAAACATTAGCTATCTCAGCGATTCATATAAAAACATACGTAGTCCGCCGACTCGGAAGTTACAAGTTTCCGGCGTAGGTTAACAGGTCAACCGCTTCCTATGGAAGTTGTTGTGCAAAGTTATCAGCAATGCAAAACGATGACATTTCTGAACAGATTTAAACCAGGCTACTGCAGACATCGCATAGCGTAATCTAGATCTGCATTGGTCACGTAGGACCCTCCTAATGCCAATGACCTCAGGTCATGGGTTTTTATTTACAGATATGTAATTCTAAAATGTATTTATTACATTAGGCTCGGACAGCT
The DNA here is from genome assembly GCF_015104395.2 of Macrobrachium nipponense. NCBI lineage: Eukaryota > Metazoa > Arthropoda > Malacostraca > Decapoda > Palaemonidae > Macrobrachium > Macrobrachium nipponense. The sequence goes on from NC_061107.1 coordinate 114,428,475, forward strand.
ACCATTCAAGCCTTGAATAACAAAAGTTACTTTAAACATTGTTTCTTAGGAGCGTGCTCGTAACATATGTTTAGGTATAAACATAACAAGTGATTAAATGCATAAAAAGGTTCTGTTACATACCCTTTTTGACATATCCATAAACAAAGATAAATGCATGGAAAATCTAGATCCATGTTTGGTAATAATAATGATTAGGTACCCAAAAATAATCAAAAGGTAAAAATCAAAAGATTAACATGTATACATGATTAATATGATAATAGGTAACCTGATTAAGAATAGTGGTTACTGATAGATTATGGTAATAGGTAACCTGATTAAGAATAGTGGTTACTGATAGATTACAACATGATCATGGATAATTGTTAAAGAGTACTTGTCACTCTTTGTAATAGGTAAATATAATGGTACAATTGTATAATAGTATAATTGTGGCCAGATTAATATATAGGGCTGGTATATTTTATTAGGTGCCCGAAAAATACCTTTAGGAGTATATTAATGTATAATATTGGGCTATAATATTTTATTAGGTGCCCGGGAGATACTTTAACTGTTCAAATGCAAAGGTGTGAGTCTTTCTTGTCCTACATTTTGCCAGCATACAGACCGCTTTTCACACACAACACAATTCCAGACAATTTTCCTAGGCACTAAATGAAATGGCCAGTTTCAGGCGGCCCTAAACTCAAACGACTTGAGTTTAACGGGTACGTCATCTGGACGGGACAATACGTTTCCTTGGAGATCCTTCTGTGTACGCCTCAGCCTACGCCAAGCAAAGATGTTGACGGCGATAACCAATATGGCCGTCACGCTGAACACGGCCAGCAGAATGTAGTAACGAAGATTTTCTCCACCTGCATAAGTCGGTGACGTGTGGTTCATCTCAGCCAGTTGCGTCAAACGATGAGCCACCCGCGCGTTGTATGGGAAAGGTAGTGATGGGATAATTGTAGACGCCCAAGTTTAGTTCGCAAAATACGCCTTCTCACGTATTATCGTGTTGACCCCTCTGACGGTGTGTAGTGTAGATGTCCCCCGTACAACCATCAGCTGCTACAAAGATTGGGGAATGGGCGGTGGTCCCATCCGGGCATACGACGTGGAAACCGGCTTTGTCGTAACGGATCCAGGAGCCATTATTCATTCTGTAATTGAATTTATTACTGTAAAAGGGATAAAGTTTCCCCAGACAACCTTCGCTTTTGTATGAGAGAGAGAGCCGTTTAGCACTATGCCTAACTCACATGAATCCGTTGATATAGGATAGAATTCAAAAGAGTCAGCTGTACAAATTTTATTATTCATGGCTTCTGAACAGTGAGTGAGTTTATCTAAGTCTTTAATGACTGTAAATGATTTCCTATCAGAAGAAATCAGAACATGCCCCGTCAAATTGGATATTACTGGACTTGAGTTATTCGTCATGAAAGTAGGAAACGGTGCTATTTTGTATGATTGCCAAGCATTGGAAGAATCAAAAGGTATAGTGATCATAATCCTGTAATTTTCAACGCTGACTGATATTAGGCTATAATAGAACTCTACTTTATGGGCGTCTAATAAAGGAATATAACCTAGTTTCTCCTCCCGTCCGTTCTCCAAAGTTAACGTCAGATCTTTAATAGGCATGAGGTGTGGAGATAACACACCCTTTGTCGCTACGTAATAGCTTCTACATAATCTTTTGATTTCTCAATAAAATGTGATATTTTCACACGGATATGATCTATTTTCGAACTATAGTAAGCTAACGTAGCCAGCAAATGTTGAACTTCCATAACCTGATCGATATTATTTGAATGTTCGTTTACTAAACTCATTATTTGATTGATTGAAGATAACTGACTGCGAAGTTCAGACAAAGCTAATTCGGTTTTGTGTTGCAAAAACTCAATTCTTTTATTTTGATTATTTATCTTAAGGCGATTTGAAATTCCTAAGCCTAGATTCGCAACAGATCCTAAGATGTTTAGTCCAGCCAGAATAAGCGGGTTGCGGCGTTCGAGATTATTGTGCCGCACAGACCACATCAGCAAGTCACGAGCAAGTTCCTCTGCCTCGGCGGTTTTATTTTGTATGTCATAAGACAACATTTCCGCGACGCTTAGGGTTTGAGCTAGCGAAATCTCTGAGTTAGCATGAAAATTACGTCGGTGCATTTCCTTAAGCGAAATGGCAAAACTCATCAGGTCATTCTTTAAGTTAAGGACGTCATCTTCAGGCAAAAATATGGCCTGCATATCCACTTCTATGACTATATTACTTGACACTATAAAAATGTCGTCTGTTCTCTTGATAATCGAGCCATGATTAAATTCTATTTCTTTCGTCTTAGCGCTCTTTCCATACAACAAAGATGTCTGAACACACAATATCACCCAGAGTCTAATGGGCTTTAGTAGCAGTCTCCTCTGCCTCTTCCAAGAAAGGTGGGAAATCCTCCCTGACCTTTTGCCCTATATCCTCTCACCAGCCCAAGAAGGAAAGAAAAGGGGTTGTTGAAAGTGGCAATCACCTTCCTCCACTGCCATGAGTTGAGGATTGCTTGTCATGCCATTAGGTAAAGTGGCAGTAATAGGGAGTGGAGCTTTGTGTCATATTAGTCCTCCAAGGCTGATATAGGCTTTAGTTTAGGGGCGTTATCCAGTTTTGGTAATCTCGGGCCTTGGTGATGGAGGAAGATGCCATTGGAAATGGTTGACCAGTTACCCTCTGGCTTATTCCTGCCGTCTTTTCTGTGACATGCAGAAAAGAACGGGAGTGCTCTGTGCTGCTTTATGATGAGTGGATTTGTGATTCAGAACTATACTTCATTAACTATTAATAGGTCAGTAAACTATTTGCCATTTGGTTTGTTCCTGCTTAAAAGGATGTTGGCATACTAACAATTAGGATTGTAATTTTGTATTTTGTTTTATTAGCTGTAAAAACTTTTGTAAGTTGCAAAAATGTGATGCTTTCAGCTCTATATTGCTCTCCATGCCTCCTACCTCTTTCATTGCCTAATTTTTATTTCCAGGCTTCACTATATAGAAACTTCAGCTGCATCAGGCCAAAATGTTGAAGCTGCTGTTAACTATCTCCTTGATGCAGTTATGAAGAGAATGGAACTGGCAGTAGATTCCAGTCGTCTTCCAGGCCGGAGGGGCAGAGCAAAAACGCTAAATCAAGAGGATGATGAAGCAGAGATGGATTCCAGTTGTTCTTGCTAGTGAAAGTCATTCTAACTTTTAAGTTTTTGTCAACTGCCTAGTCATTACTAGTAATTTGAATTTTCAGGTATTTTTGAGTTAAGCTTACACAAAACTATCCTTTTGAAGTGTATCCTCTAGTTCGTTGAAATCTGTTTTTTATTTAAGTAGAATAAATTCTTATGTAGTCTCATCACATGTACATTGTGATCCATTAAGTAGTAAATAAAAGTGTCATATCATTAAGGGATTCTTAATAACTAGTAATGCCTACCTTATCCTTATCATTGGTACCTATAATTTTTGTTCCCACAGAGATACAAACTACAGTGCCTTGTAAATGCATAGCTGAACACACAGTTAGCTGGATGGTGGTACTAGCGAGATGGTGTTGGTTCCAGCAGTGTGCCAAGCATGTAAGCCCACTTGATTTTTCAGATATGGAACAAACCTTGGTCTTAACTTAGGGATAAATTCTCAGGTGGTAGCTCGAGTCTGGTTAAAAACAAAGAATTGATGGCAACATGCATTAGCCAGTAGGGGAGGAGGAAGCTACGCAAACTGCTTTATCTCCGCTACACATCATACCAGTTTCTCTCTAACCGCCTTCATAGCAAGAAAGTTCGGTGCCCATCTTTTGCAAGAAGCTGGTCATTTTGCACTTCCTGCTTACATATGTGCTTAAGGTGTTCTGTTTTTTTTTTTTTTTTCTTTTTTTTTTGTTGTTGTGTATTTTGTGTTGTTTGTGTTCTACTTGCATTTCCCAAAATGCAAGCCTGTGTTTCAGCTAAGCCTCCCGGGCTTCAGGGACAATGTCCTGGAGATGGCAGCAACCCTTGTTCCCCTTACTTGTCCTTTTTGTCTATATACCCACATCCCACTTGTAGTAAGGGTAGAATAAATGTTTCCAGTGTAAGTAACCCTTGTGTGTGTGTGTTTTCTTGGTCTCCTGACCAGTGGAAGAGATTTGCTAATAAAGAGGCAGTACAAGAAGAAACTGACGTTACCATCTTGAGAAGGCTTCTCGTCTTCCTTGATGGCTGGTGTTCCAATTCCTTCTTGTTCAGCCTCTTCTTTATCAAAGTCTCTCTCGAGAGCTGATTGCTGTTTCTCACAAAGATTATTCTGCCTCTCATTTTTCTATGGTTTCGTCCTTAGAAGATTCAAGAGAGGTTCGGCAGGTCATGTTAATAATGTCTGTGGGTATGGGATGTGGGAAAGAAAACGATTCAGTGTACACACCCCTTCTTTCCTGAGTGGGAGCTGCACATTTGAGCTAAAGGCCTCGAATGACTCATGGGATACCCTCACAATTCCGTGTAGTTAAACTACTTGTTGGCTGGTGAAGGTAGTCTAACATACCAAAATGCTACATTTGTTACTTACTGAGCTCTGCTCTTTTGGAAAGCAAGAGGGGGTCCAAAGCCCCTAATATCATGAGCTTGGGGTGGGTCAGAGGGTCCTCTGCACCATGAAGGTGTAGGCTTAGATTACCTCCTGTAACCAGAAGGAGATGGTGTTTTTGGATACATCTTCCTTGTTATGTCCCATACTCCTAAGAAGGTTCCTTGTCCTGTTCAAGTAACATTTTAGGGCAAAGCCAGCACAGCAACATTTCATCTGGCTCTCCACTAATGAAATCTCAAAAGGGAGGGAATAGAGAAACTTGAATGTGAAGTACAGAACTGAAAGATTTTGCATCTTGGTTACGAATTGGGACAAAGGAGAACGAGAGGGCTTCCTCCACCCTCCTAAGTGCCAGACGAGGTATGCCACCATGTAACTCACTAACTCAATGCTTGATCCTAGTCAGTTACAGTCTATTAGAAAGCCAGTTCTAACAGAAATAAGGGCCTGTGGAATACCTCAAATTCAACATATCAGGGAGATGTAAAGTTTCTGGGAAAAGAAAAATTGCTATAGATATAAATTACTCAATTATGGACTGCTTTATGTCTTGGATACAGAAATTTGTTTTGTCGACCACTTTTTATAAAAGAAAAAATGGAAGCATCAATCATGTACAGGTTACCTTTCCATGTATAAAAGATGTTTAATATTTTATTTTTAAAAAATCAATAATTTTTTTTTTGAAAAATGAATAGAAATATTTGGAGGAAATGTCACCTTTTAAACAAATAATATATTGATGTAAATTTCTTCCTACTGGGGGATATAAAACAAAGCTTATTATGTGGAGGGTCTTCTTCACACTCTCATGATCTGGCTGTGAAGTGGAAACAGGTACATCATGATGAAGATGGAGGTGTGAGGGGGTAAACACCCCTACTCTACCCATGCCATCTGGTCACATTTTCTTTTCTCTCCTTCGTTTACTGTGATTTGGCTGAGTAGCTACATATTTTAATTTTATCTTTATTTTGGTTCTTTTCTGTTGCTTTTGTCTATCTTTACTGTCTTTTTTTGCCTTATCTTGATGGAGATGAAACATGAGTAAATGCCTGTGTTTTCAACCTTGTGGTCACTTCATGTCTCTCACCTCTGTAGACCCACATAAGCACTGTTCTTATATGGGGAAAACCTGGTTATTTTTCTCTGTGTAAGGAATAAATGAATTGATCTTCTCTTTAGCTGGAAGCTTTGAAAATGTTAGAATAACAAAAAAATGTTCACTGGCATCATTAGGGGAATGTACTTCAGCTGGCTTCCATTTCTTTACCACCACAGTAGTGTTTCCTTACCAAGGAAGGCTAATGCTCTTGCTATGGAGAGACGCTGTTCATGCTGTTTCCTCAGAAGATGAAATGGCTACAATAGTTGATTCACATCAACCGTGCATTTGATGTCTAGGCCAGTCCCTTATGACGCTCCTGATTGGCTGTTGATAAGCCAATGACAGGGCTGGAAACTCTGAGTCTCTCAAGAGAGTTCACACAACAGCCAAGCAGGAGCATCAGAAGGGACTGGCCTAAGTGCCTGATGATGATGATGTTCCTAAAACAATTACTGTGTCAATGTCTGATTACTTGACAAAGATCTGGCACACATAATCAAGGTAGTCTATTGATAATACCTTTCCTAGATGACTTGGCAAAGGAGAAAAAGAATATCATCCAAGTCACTGATGCTGTCTCTTTGGTGTCTGCTGCTCCCATATCTTCATCTGCTGTGAAGGAAGGGGATCCTTCCATTGCAGTAGGCCTTGCAGTGGCTATTCTAGCCTTGACCAAGCCTCTGGCATGAAAAATAGGGAGGGGCATGAGAGAGGGAGAGAAGAAATGTGGTCATCATTCCTTTTCTTCCTGATCATCATCTAAATAGTTCTCTTTCTCTTCCTCCTCCTTGCACTCTTCTCCACTGTGCAGGTAAAGAAAGAGGGGAAAGTTTTAAGGCCTTACATAAGAGGTCCAGGTGGGTTTTTTAAGTGTGCTTCTCTTTCTTGGCGAGGGGCATTGTAGCCAATAACCTATGGGTCATTGTTGCACTTCTAGAAGGGCAGCCTCTCCTGCATGTGCCTGCTTTGACAGGGAGAATGGTTCCTTCTCATCCCCCTGTGAGGTTTTGGGTTTTTCAGGACAAGTATGAATGTTCCACTAGCCCAGAGCACTGGGGAGAAGAGCACACACCTCTTGTTCCCTTTGAGCAACAGGGTTGGCATTCACTAACTTTTGTGTATTTTGGGAGTGAGTAGAGTGGAACATATGCCATCTGTTCATTTGGCATACTAGCACTTTCAAGAAAATAGGAAATCCAGGCATTTTTATCGCTTCCCCCATTCTCATACATGTGGTTCACCACAAGTACTTGGGGAAGGTGAGATAGTTGGTAAATATTTATAGTAACAAAATGGCTCAGTGGAATTGACATTTTTCACTACGTACAGTCAGCAAAAATTGGTGAACAATTAAAATGCTGTCATCTACTTTTATCACATTCATCATGTGCTAGTCTTTATTGCTTTCAATGAAACGTCAAACTAATAGGAAAAGAAGTATGATGATAATGAATGACCAAAGTACATTCAAAAGTAGATTTGACAACTCAGTTCATAATTAAAAGTAATTAATATCCTTAAGGGAGACTGTAAATGACTAATTTTAGGATGGAAAACTGAAGTGCAAGGTTAAAATTTAGTTATTCTGGCAAAATCAAGAGTAAATTCAGTCTCCTAACTTACCTTATATCTTGCTTAAGTATTTATCCTCCTCCAGATTATTTTTCCTGAACAGCACTTAAAATTCTTAACACAGCTCTTTCTGTGGCAATGATCTAATCAATCTTTAGTGCATCATTGCATACAATTAATGACATTTCCAAGATCCCCAGCACCTACTCTAAAACCAACAAATAATGGCCCTCTCTGGACAGTCATTTTACATTTTTTCTTATATAAAACAAAAACATTAATGAAAATGATTGTATACTAAATTTCAAGCCGTTTACCAAAATTATTCAGATGAACCTTATTCATAGGGAATGAGCCCACTGGGGCCACTGACTTACGACAGTAATACAGTAATACCTCGGGTTACGACCCGATTAGTATATGAATTTTTTTATCTTACGAAGTGATGCCCTCGTCCTAGAATCCGAATTTCCCTCGTGGGCCGCCTGCATTATTTACATCGGATGAGTGTGGGATCTGCGAACGCATTTTTCTTGGCCAAAACTTAACAAGGGTCACATGACTTCCTCCCACGCATGCCCAGAACCCCCTAAAACCCCTTTTCCCCTATAACTCTTTCACTCTCTCGGTGGCGGTAAGATTGAACGCATTTGTCCGTGATACGCTCTCAAATTTGCACAGTGATTTGCGCACATGTTGTGTTTCCGTGATAGTGCTTATACATCATTATCACTCAAATACTAAAGACAATGGCTCCGCACGAGAAAGATGATGATTATGGTCGAAATGAAGAAGGAAGTTATCCAAATGCATGATAAAGGTGAGCGCGTGAAATACATTGCAGCATTCTATAAGCGGTCACAATAAAAAATCTGCACTATTTTGAAGAAAAAGGAAGAAATTAAAGCCAGTAAAGTATCGAAAGGTGTCACAGTTGACGAAACAACGGCCTTGTATTCTTGTCGATGTAGAAAATTTGCTTATGGTTTGGATAAATGAGAAGCAGCTGGCAAGAGACTCCGTAAGTGAGAGCATCATTTGCGAAAAGGTTCGTGAGATCTACGATGATTCAAGTAAAAATGAGCCAGGCACATCAGTGGACAGTAAAAAAGACACTTAAGGCGAGCCGTGGCTGGTTCGAAAATTTTAAGAGAAGGACTGGCATCCACAGTGTTGTTCGGCATGGCGAGGCTGCAAGCTCAGATACGAAGGCAGCAGAGTTTAAAAGGCTTGTGTTTTCCAAGAACTACCTCCCCCAACAAGTCTTAAATTGTGACGAGACGGGGTTTTTCTGGAAGAAGATACCCAGGACGACGTTCATTACGGCGGAAGAGAAGGCACTTCCCTGTCACAAGCCCATGAAAGACTGTCTAACCCTAATGTTCTGTGCCAATGCAAGCGGGGATTGCAAGATTAACCCTTTAACGCCAATTGGACGTATTAAACGTATAAATTGTCTGTTGGGTGCCAATTGGACGTATGGTACGTCGACAAAGTTTTAAAAAAATTCGCGGAAAAATAGTTATAGGCCTACTAGGCAAAAACTTTTGAATCACTCGCCTTGGGGGATGCTGGGAGCTCACAGATCAAGGCAATGTTTTGTTTACAATAGTTACGCAGGCGCGCAAGCGCGAATTTCTTTCTTCTCGCACTAAAAAGCATCAGCGACACATCTCAGAAATTATTTTGTCACTTTGACATAATTTTTGCACCATTTTATATAAGCAGTTACATGGAGTATTATATATGAAAATATGACAATTTGTCGAAAATTGCATTTTTCCTAACTATACAAACCTGAGGTCCTTTAACAATAGGAAAGTAGCTAGCGGCAGCTGGAGCGGTCGTAAGCTTCGAACAAGGGGAGAACGGTAGTTAACTGCTTGTCCGACAGTCGCGCGGAAACAAATCACTTTTGCTTTTGGCCCATGCAAAATACGCAGAGTGAGGGGTGGCATGAGGAGGGACTATATGTAAAGGACCTCAGGTTTGTATAGTTAAGAAAAATGCAATTTTCGACAAATTGTCATTTGTTCCGATACGTAATACAAACCATCGGTCCTTTAACAATAGGAAGACTCACTCCTTGGTGGGAGGAATCTGAGTCTTTTGATGAACAGACTGGTGTTCGTCCATCCCTGGAATGCCTCCCTGGTCGTAAGAGCGAGGGAGGGATCCAAGCCTCTCTCCGATTGATCGGGGTGTGCACCGCAGGATCAATGGTCAGGCCTCTGGGCCAAGTACTAAGAGAGAGGCAAGCGTATCTCTTCGTACCAGCAAGCAAGAACTTGTTCCTGTTTGCAAGAGACAATCATAAAATTATGGGTTTGTCTCAAGCTGGCATCCACTTCCTCCCCCTTGTTGGAGGAAGTGGTGGATATATGCTCCTATCCCTAGTGAAAGGGATAGGATGGGGCTCTGTTGAGTAGCTCACCTGCATCTTGTCCTTATCCAGCAGGGTGACGACCGTGTCCCTCTACCCACAGGTAGAGAAGAAAAAGATGGGAAGAGGAGCCAGTCACACTCTCATTCACTCATCCTTTCTTACGGTCACACCAGGACTCGATGCTGTTCAGCCTGCGAGGGTCTGGGTTCGCTACACAACGTGTTGAGCAGCCACCACGGGTCCCAAGGAAAAAGATCCAAGGACCTGTGGGCAATATCCCGAAGGTAGAAGGAGGTGCATGTGGTCTGGTTGGACCAGACCCCTGCCTTCAGTACCTGCGCCACGGAGAAGTTCTTGCGGACAAAGCAGCATCTCCTTCGCATCGAAGGCGGTGAAGTCCATTAGGGAGGGGATTGTGAACGACTCGAACCGATCGTCAGGGACCGAAGGGTTCTGAGTCTTCGCTACGAAGTTCGGTACGAAATCGAGCGTCACGGATCCCCATCCCCTGGATGCTTGACTTCGCAGGAGAAGTCATGCAGTTTCCTCAGAGGAAAAGAAGGAAATAGTCGCATGACCTATCCCTCTTCTCGACTTCGGTGATGTCCAGTACCCATACTGGTCTGTCCGTCTGCCACGAAGAGTCTCGCATCCTCCTATCCCCATGCAGCGAAGTTCTCGGTAGTGGATAGGACACTGACACTCCATGGTGGGTGTCGATGGTATGGGTACTGTGACAAGCTATTAAGACGAAGTAATGATTGCTCTGTAACAACCGAACTAAGTCAACAGCGTAGTTCGTAACTGACTCGGGCGCTCTGACAGCTGCCGACTGACTGCGTTCGGTAGGAGGCAAGTTGTCCAAGCATCCGAGTAAGTCACGTGACTTTCGCCCTTAAAAGGGTTATGCCGAGAGACCAAACAAATAGTGTATTTGTTTGTCACCTTTGCCGGACGGTGAGGTGATTATTCTCTTAAGGCATGTGCCCAACAGGCGAAAGTCAATTGCTTCTAGAGACCGAGGTCCCTGAAGGCAAGACATTCTCATAGTTGTTGAATCTCAGCTAAGGAGAAACAACACTATGTGCCGTTGAAGACGAAGGTAGACATTGAATGCAACCTACGTCTTCGCAGACGAATCGAGAGGATTCTCAAGATTCATAACCTGTGCTTACAAATGACTGAAAACGCTAACCGCTATTTCATTGCTGTCCGGTGAGAAGTCGTAGTTGCAATGAAAGCGGGGCGTTCTTCAGTAATGAAACACAGGGGAGTACTGCCTGAAGAACTGCTTCTCATGGGCTGAACGTTTGGAAGTAGAGCTGGCAGGTGTGGGAGTAGGCGATGTCTTTCAATACATCTGCTAATCCGGGGTGAACAATGAATAATTGCACACCTACGAATACGAGATATTTTGAGGACAAACTCAGATTCCGCAAAAATCATTCGCATTATCGCAGTGCGATGCAGCAAGAGACTATTACAGAATTCTGTTACCGTGCGGTAAACAGAAAGATGAAAGTCGAAGAGATATCTCTGTTGTAAATTCTTGCAATACTGAAGGCGATGAATTCGAGCGTCACAGCAGTAGATGGTCATTCATGTATGCGAGAATCCCCGTTAATCAGAGACTTAAGTCCGTGATTGTTGGGCAGAGATACGGTTGGTATTCAATCAAAGCAGGGGAGAAAGACATAACCAACCGTGCATCTCGAGGCAGCAACTGGTACTGAAATGCCTCAGGCATTCAATACGCAGTAGCTGTCGCTGACTCGTCATCCTGAGTTGCCAAGTAAAAGATATGCTCGAGCAATTATATTTAGGCGAAACGAATTTCGGTAAATACAAAAGCTGAAATGGTGTTGTCGTGACAAACCATAAGTATTATTAAAATTGAAACTGGAAACTCCTGGGAGGTTGCAGGCAACCCCGAGTTGCAGTTCAATTAGAATACTCCTCGTCTAAGTCGCAATCCGTAGAGTAACTAGGATATGCGCCTACCCCTCGGACAATTCAACTGCTTAGCAGAATCATGTCGCGAGGGTAATATACGTAGTATATTTGTAGGATTCTGAACAACGATCTCCATCCTAAATTCTTTCCTTCAAGAAAACAAAATAAGGATTGGAGATCGACCACCTTCGATCTCTATCAAAGAGAGTGAAGGAGAAGTCTTCCTCGAAGGAAAGCTTCAATGGTGAACAGAATAACTAAGACGATAGTTCAAGCCAAACTGGATGTTCCCGTCCGTTCTTCTCTATTCCAGGTTGGTCGCCTACTGTGAGATAGTCTTCTTTCAGCAGCAGTCTTCTTCCCAATGCTAGAAATTCCAGGAATTCGAGCATAGGCGAGGTAGGTTCCCGATTATCGTGTAACAATTATCGGGAATTCTCGTCTCGCTCACTTTGGACCGTGGTCTCGCCTAAGTGTTTGGAGATCGTAAAAAACTCGAAAACACTGAATGCGCTAGAAATTCCGTAGAATCCTAAGCACTCTGCGAAACCCCCACCGAATTCGTCAAACGATATCGGCTGGTGGTCCTCTCAATTCCCGTAGAAATCGAGAATGGGGCAGGATCCCTCCTCAACGACCGGGACTTACGTCAGGTAGGACCCGAAGGTCCCCCGGTAGCGCAGTCCCCAACGTGGGATCCTACAGAGAAATCTCTGTAGGATCCCTCCCATTTCCTTCGTAGCCATAAGGAAAGAGGGAATGGGGGAGGAATTGGACACTCGCTCGCCTTCCCAGTGGAACTAGCAGTTGGAGAAGAGTAGGAGCGGCCATCGCCGCAAGGCGATGGCCTCTCAGAGTCTGGGAAAACGTATCGTCAGGAGAAAACGTTTTCCCGAGGAGGGTTACGAACTCTCACTGTAGGTAAGGGTCTGCCGCCACTGTGAACGTCGTCTGGGTGGGGCTGATCGACACCTGACAGGAGAGAGCCGATACCGTCCTCCGACATTACCAGTCCTCGTCGAGGTCGAAACCTCTCAGGAGGACCGAAGGAGTATTTAAATACGGTGTCCGAAGACACGTAGAAACGCCGCTGTCGCAGTAGAGGAGGTGGAAGTGGCTTGATCGACCGGCCAGAACTGAGAGAGCCTTCTTGTCCGGAGACGAGAGACTCTGGTTCAAGACAGAATCGGCAAGCTCCGATCGCGGCAGACCCACCGTCGGTTTGGGTTCCCTCTCGGGCCCCAAAATGACTTGAGCAGAGACGTGGGCTCTGCAGGTGGGAGCTGCAATCCTTCCCCGAGGTCGTTGCGCTGACGAATCAGCGCCATAACCTCGACAAAGTTCCTCTGGATCTCGGAAGTCATAGCATCGTGCAGAGTAGGACCGTCAAGCCCCTCGAACAAGAGCATTCCGAGAACCTCCCCCTTAAGGAGGAGGAACTGCGATAGACCCCTCTCGGATTCCTCCTGCCACTTGCGCGTACGTCCTGGTCGGTCCGAAGATCGTACCTGGTACTTACGGCGTCGTGACGGGATCGTGCGGGGTATGCCCCTCACGATCACCCCGCTGTGCCTCGCTCTTCCTGGTGCAAACCGAGGAAGTTGCAGGCACGGGAGAGGAAGACATGACGCTCCTCTTTCGCTCGCTGGCAGAACCAGCGGGCTTGGAGGGCTGCAGGCGATCGCCACTTTGCAGGCCTAGTCGAGCCGTTTCCCAGGGAAACGGCTGGACCGAGAACAGCGGCCCCGATCTCGTGTGCAGAGGAGCTGCTGCTGGTCCCCCTATCCGCCCGGTCCCTGTGGGAGCGGCGGTCAGGAGACCTGCAGAGACCACTGTTGCGGTGAGACCGGTGCGTGTCCTCGCGGCGCGTCATACCGCTGGTACCAGCCGAGGCTGGCACCAACGAGGGAACCTCTTCCCAGCCAGCTCGTGGCTGGTCAGACAGTCACGTCTACCAGGGTTACCAGCTGGTCGCTGCGAGAGCGGCCGCTGGTCTGGCGAGAGTCACATGAGCGGCTCTCACCAGCTTCTGCTCCGTGCCACGTACTTGGCGCCAAGAGAACTCTGGCGCCAAAATTGGCTATATGCTCTCCTGCGCGAGATCGTATACTCGGAAGTTCTCGCGAACGAGAGACCGAGCCGGAACCTGGCGTAGCGGCAGCGCCGCAAACACCAGGCGAGGAAGTATCGGTGGTAGTCGGTACGCCTCTGGTCCCCGTCTTCTTCTTCCTTGCGGAAGGGGAGACGGGCCCTGTTCCCGAAGAGCAGGAGGACCGCAGAAGAACCCCCCCGTCCCACGGGAGTGGAACGAGCCCTTAGAAGTTCCCGAAGGAGCCTTCTTAGGGGGGAAACCCGGGTTACCAGCTGGTCGCTGCAAGAGCGGCCGGTGGCCTGGCGAGAGTCACCTGAGCGGCTCTCACCAGCCTTCTGCTCCGTGCCGCGTCTTGGCGCCGAGCGAACTCTGGCGCCGAAACTTGGCTGCACGGTCTCCCGAGGGAGAACGTACACTTTGGATCTCTCGCGAACGAGAGACCAAGCCGGAACCTGGCGTAGCGGCATCAAGGCCGCTAGCACCAGGCGAGGAAGTACCAGTGCTAACCGGTACTCCTCTGGTCCCCGTCTATCTCTTCCTTACGGAAGGGGAGACGGGCCCCGCTCCCGAAGGAGCAGGAAGACCAGCAGAAGGACCCCCCGTCCCACCAGGGTGGGACGGGCCCTTAGAAGTTCCCGAAGGAGACTTCTTAGGGGGAAAGGCAGCCTTCTTCTTCTTCAGCTTATGGGCCTTAGAAGTCGAAGGGGAAGAGGCAGCAGCAGACGATGAAGACGAAGATGACACCTTCCTCTTCTTCCTCTTCCTCGTCAGCTCACGCAGGACAGTCGTCAGGTCCTCCATCCAGGCCGGAGCCGGGGCTATTGCCGAAGCAACACGGCCCGACTGCACCTGTCCGGAAGGACCTGGGACTGGGGAAGACACACCGTGGGCAGGACCAGCATGGACAGGCTCAGGAACCAGGAGCGACAGGAACAGCAACCAGCTCAGGAGCGGCAGGAACAGCGGCAGCGGTAGACCCAGAAGGGACAGCCAAGCCAGCAGCGGGAACCACATCAGCGGCAGGTACGGCAGGCCCAGCGATCGCCTCGTAGAATCATCGGCAGCCAGCGGATACCTGGGTACTGGCGGCCGGTCCAGGGGCAAGCTGCTGGAACAGCGGAAGTCTGGGGCAGGCAACACGAAGAAAACAGGCGGCGGCGGCATAACCCCCCCTCGGTACGGCGGCGGCCCTAGTAGCGGCAGACGGCGTCACCGACACAGCATGGGGAGTGTAGACCAGGCGGGGGGGGAGCAGCATAAGCGGCCGTGGAGGTAGTAGTGGAGACCGCCCCAGACCTCGCTAAACGCTGCAGCAGCCCGTGGATGCTAGGCACGCCCTGCCGCCGCGGTGGTCCATACCTGTCCAAGGTCGCCTCCCACGGATGTAGCACCTGCGGTAGCACAGATAGATTAGTAAGAGGGGTTCCCTCACGCACGGGGGGAAGACATGCCCCACCCCGAACGCAAGGAAGACCCCAAATACAAAGAGGAAGCTGAGCGGGGGGCAGGAAAGAAGACGAAGAATCGGATACCAAGGGAGTCGCGGGAGAGCTTTCCGACGACTTCCTGGCAGACCTTCGCTTCCCCTACCCCCGCACAGCAGTGAAAAGTAATATGAAAATGAAACAGAATACTGCCCTTGCGATTCACTTCATAGAACTTAAAGGGGAAAAGATCAATTCCCGGGTAAGAGCGGAAACTTGATCCATAATAATATGATGCTATCATAAAATATATATGAAAATGAAACAGAATACTGCACTTGCGATTTTACTTTCACAGAAAATAATCGTAAGGATCAATTCCCGGGTAAGAGCGAAAATTGATCCAAATTAAAATTGATGCAAATAAATAAATGAAAATGAAAAGAATACTGCAATTGCGAATCCACTTTCATTGCATTCTATCATACAAAATAAGAGGCTCGTGCCGAGCGCAATCACGCTCTCGGCAACGAACGCACAGGGCAAAATATAATGAAAAGAGTACTTACATTTTTCAATTACACACTTTCGCCCAAAATACATGACTCGGCGCGAGCGCGCCCGCCCTCGGCACCGAGACATAATTCAAGGGTTCAATTCATGAAAAGAGAGGAAATCGCCGCATCTACGGCGATAGCTCCATGTTGGTTCATAATTAAGTAATGAAAATGAAAACAGTGTACTTACAGTTTCATTTTCAAGTCAAACAAACCATTAGTAAGAAAACAATATAAACAAAGCATACGACGATGAAGCGGGCAGAGAGCGATGACGAACACGTCCTTCACACCCGCGGCCGAAAGCAAAAGCGCGACTGTCGGACAAGCAGTTAACTACCGTTCTCCCCTTGTTTGAAGCTTACGACCGTTCCAGCTGCCGCTAGCTACTTTCCTATTGTTAAAGGACCGATGGTTTGTATTACGTATCGGAACAAATGCGCAATTTCATGTAGAATACAACTTAAAAATACTCATGATTGTAAATTTTTTGGATGTATTAAACATCAAGATAAATCGTCTCCCGGGTGCCGATTGGATGTATTAAACGTCGACATAAAAAAAGTTTTTTTTAAAAATTCGCGGAAAAATACTTATAGGCCTACCAGCCGAAAACTTTTGAATCACGCGCCTTGGGGGATGCTGGGAGCTCACGGATCAAGGCGTTGTTTTGTTTACAATTGTTACGCAGGCGCACAAGCGCGAATTTCTTTCTTATCGCACTAAAAAGTATCAGTGACACATCTCGGAAATTATTTCGTCACTTTGACATCATTTTTGCACCATTTTAAATTAGCCGTTACATGGAATATTATATATGAAAATGTGCGCAATTTCATGTAGAATACAACTTAAAAATACTCATGATTGTAGCTTTTATCAGTTTTGAAATATTTTCATATAAACTATAAGTGCCAAAATTTCAACCTTAGGTCAACTTTGACTCTACCGAAATGGTCGAAAAACACAATTGTAAGCTAAAACTCTTATATTCTAGTAATATTCAATCATTTACCTTCATTTTGCAACAATTTAAATTAGCCGTTACATAAAGTTTTATATATGGAAATGTGCGCAATTTTATGCACAATACAACTAAAGATAGCCCATGGTTGTAGCTTTTATCAGTTTTGAAACATTTTCATATAAATAACAATAAGTGGCAAAATTTCAACCTTAGGTCAACTTTGACTCTACCGAAATGGTCGAAAAACGCAATTGTAAGCTAAAACTTTTATATTCTAGTAATATTCAATCATTTACCTTCAATTGGCAACACATTGAATCTCTAGCACAATATTTTGATTTATGGTGAATTTATGAAAAAAACTTTTTCCTTACGTCCGCTCGGTAACTCTTCCGAAAAAATCAAAATTTTTTCGTCCGATTATCGTAATGTTTGCACCATTACCATTTTAAATCAGCTGTTACATAAAGTTTTATATATGGAAATGTGCGCAATTTCATGTAGAATACATCAATAAACAACCCATGGTTGTAGCTTTTACCAGTTTTGAAATATTTTCATATAAATAATGATAAGTGCCAAAATTTCAACCTTCGGTCAACTTTGACTCAACTGAAATGGTAAAAAAATGCAATTGTAAGCTAAAACTCTTTACATTCTAGTAATATTCAATCATTTAACTTTATTTTGCAACAAATTGGAAGTCTCTAGCACAATATTTTGATTTATGGTGAATTTATGAAAAAAACTTTTACTTACGTCCGCGTGGTAACTCTTCCGAAAAAAATCAGAAATTTTTTCGTCTGATTGTCGCAATGTTTGCACCATTTTCAATAAGCCATTACACAAATTTTTATATATGAAAATGTGCGCAATTTTACATAGAATACAACAAATAACAACCTATGGTTGTAGCTTTTATCAGTTTTGAAATATTTTCATATAAACAACGATGTGCCAAAATATCAACCTTCGGTCAACTTTGACTCGACCGAAATGGTAAAAAAACGCAATTGTAAGCTAAAACTATTACATTCTAGTAATATTCAATCATTTACCTTTATTTTGCAACAAATTGGAAGGCTCTAACACAATATTTCGATTTATGGTGAATTTATGAAATAAACTTTTTCCTTATGTCCGTATGGTAACTCTTCCAAAAAAATAATACATTTTTTCGTCCGATTGTTGTAATGTTTACACCATTTTAAATTAGCCGTTACATAAAGTTTTATGCATGAAAATGTGTGCAATTTTGTGTAGAATACAACAAAAAACAACCCATGGTTGTAGCCTTTATCTGTTTTGAAATATTTTCATATAAATAACTATATAGAAAAAATTCGTCCTTCGGTCAACTTTAACTCGACCGAAATGGTCAAAAACTGCAATTGTAAGCTACAACACTTACAGTCTAGTAATATTTAATCAATTACCTTCATTTTGCAACAAACAGGAAGTCTCTAGCACAATATTTTGATTTATGGTGAATTTTTGAAAACCGCTTTTTTTTTTATGTACGCTCGTTACGAATTCATGCATCATTCTGTGATAATATTTTCTCTGTGTTGCCTCGATCGTTTTACAATGTGTTATATACCAAAATGATTGCAATTTAGTGTACAATACAACGAAAAAAAATAACTTGTTAGCTTTAAACGTTTTGCTCACAGCGCAATTTGTATACAATTATATAGGAAATTTTTTTTTGTGCTGTCATATATCCCAATATTCATATATGATAATGATTTTTTTTCATTTCTGATGGTTGCATACTAAACTTCAGGCAATGACAACAAAAGGAGCCAAAAATAATTTTAATCTTGAAAACTAAACGTGCTGTGATTTGAAAAAAACATTTTTTCCGCTTCAGCGCTCACTCACGAACGCCGCCGGCATACGGGAGACAATTTTTAAAATACGGCTTTGGCGTTTAAGAGTTAAGCCTCTCCTCGTGTGTCACTCAGAGAATCCACGAGCCTTTAAGAAAAACAATGTGCAGAAGAAGCTGTTGCACATTATGTCCAGGAGAATAACCTCCCACTCAAAGCTTACTTGTGATGGACAATGCTCCTGTCCATCCTCCATCCATTAAAGAGGACTTAGTGGACGAATTCAAGTTTATTAAAGTCAAGTTCTTGCCCCCCAAACACTAATCCAATACTCCAGCCCATGGACCAGCAAGTGATCACCAATTTCAAGAAATTGTACATGAAGGGTATGTTCCAGCGCTGCTTTGAGGTAACGGAAGGCACCAACCTTACCCTCAGAGAGTTTTGGAAGGATCACTACTCTATTTACAACTGCCTCAATCTGATTGATAAAACCTGACAGGGAATCACCAGGAGAACCCTCAATTCTGCATGGAAAAAACTGTGGCCCGACTGCGTTGGTGAACGAGATTTTGAGGGGTTCGAACCCATCAAGGAGGAGGCAGTTGAAGAGGAGATTGTGTCCTTGGGCAAGTCCATGGGGCTGGAGGTTAACACAGACGACATCGAGTGAGCTTTTGATAGAGCATGGGCAGCAGCCGACGACCGACGAGCCGTTGGAGCTGCACAAGGAGCAACAGAGACAGGTAACGGAGGAGATCTCATCTGAGGAGGGGGAAGACGCTGCACAGTCGCTTCCTTTGAGCGAGATCAAGGATTTTTTGAATCACTGGGAAATTGCGAAAAGTTTTATTGAGAAAAATTACCCGGATAAGGCTTCGTCAGGGCGTGCAACAAATTTGTTGATTGATAATGGGGTGAGTCATTTCTATAAAATTTTAAAGAACAGGCAAAAGCAAGCCTCCATAGAAAAATATTTTGTCAAAATTGTGAAAGATGACACAGTGTTGCGTAAGCGTAAGATTAGTGAGGTTATTAGTAGCAGTGATAGTAGTGAACACTGCTCTCGAGAGAAAGAACCAGAAAGTCTTCCAGAAGTGTTCATGAAGGGAGATTCTAACCCCCCCCCCCCCCCCCCCCCCCCCCCCCCCCCCCCAACAAGCGCTAACCTCTCCTCCTCCTCCTTCCCCTCCTCCCATCTCCATCAAGCCAGCAGCCACACTCACCTAAGGTAAAGTTCAGGTTTTACTGTACATGCATATTAAATTTAGTGTTTATATTTAATTTCATTTTATGTAATTCCTATACGAATTTTCAACCTTAGTCAACAAAAATAAATGGAAAAATATGAATTGAAATGGTCCTTTATGGGCGGGTGGAACACATTATTTGCTTTTTATAACATTCTTTTGGGAAAATCCATTTAGGTTATGAAATTTTTAGGTGGCGAAGCGGGTTCCAGAACGGATTAAATTCGTAACCTGAGGTATTACTGTACCTACAATCTGGTTAACTAAAATATAGTTTTTTCACTCTTGCTGTAAGTTAAACATTCATGAACAGTTCTGCAAATT
The DNA here is from genome assembly GCF_015104395.2 of Macrobrachium nipponense. Classification (NCBI taxonomy): domain Eukaryota; kingdom Metazoa; phylum Arthropoda; class Malacostraca; order Decapoda; family Palaemonidae; genus Macrobrachium; species Macrobrachium nipponense. The sequence goes on from NC_061107.1 coordinate 114,448,547, forward strand.
TTATGTAATACAGTAGACAAAATTTTTATTTTAAATATCTAAAGGCGAGGAAGACTGAAAAAATAACTTAAGTTTTCACCTGCTTAATTAAAAAAAAAGAATTACCCTAAATCAAATGAAAAGCATATGATAAAGAACATTTTTTTTTACACCCTGAAAATTACAAATACAGTAGCTGACTAGATTTAAAAAATACAGTACTAATGGTATTAGTCCTAACAATAATATTTAAAGAGTTTCAATTGATAATCATATCCATAAGTTAAGAGTTTTAATAAAAAATTATGAAAAGTGAATGTGTAATTCAGTCAACTGAACTATGGCCAAAATACTTACATTGCTATTCTGAATTCCACATACAGCTGACCCTCCTTGTACAATAATATATTTTATTAACTACAGTAACTTGTCACATATTCTTGGCAGAAATAAATAAAAAAAATTATAAACAAAATTTACTTTTTTCTTATAATATCATTACTTTTAAAATGCCAGATTCATACAAATACATCCCTAGTAGGCCAGAAGCCCTGGGCATGTACAAACAAATCCCAGGACCAGCAGTAGGTAATGGTTTTTTTCTGAACAAATAGTTATGGCAAATTAGTGGGGAGGACATAGAACTCTTTCCCATGATTTATCTTGCACAAATCTCCACTCATTTTCAGCCACCTTTCTCAGTTCCAATCTAAGGAGGTCTGGGTCCACTGGACACTGATGCTCACTGGAGGCTCAAGTGGCCATATCAAGTACTATTCTCCCAGGAGTTGTGCAACATACTGTACATTATCTATAAATATAAAAAATGAAAAAAAAATACAAATAAGATAAATAAGAATTTGATTACTCTATTGGCAGAATATGTGACTGTCCACATTTGCGTTTCAAAGTTCCAACATAGTTTTCCTAAGTTACTTTCTTATAATATTTCTTATATATTTACAATATAAAATAATATGGCACACAAAGTACATTGATACAAGAAAATAACGTATGAAGTGTTTGAGTACCATAAACATATTTAATGTCAGTAATGCTACTAACTGTTACAAACACATAAACATATTTAATGTCAGTAATGCTACTAACTGTTACATTTTAAAAATTATGAACATGAAATTGTTGCTGAATGTTTTCTAAACTTAAAGTAGTTGCTGATTGTTTTCTAAATTTTTGGTTACAATATTGCATGAAACATTTCCTCTAGGTTTTAGGTGTCAATCCCTAATCATAAGAATACATTCTGTTCTTTAGTAATACCGTTAGCTACTGATCTTGATTTTCTCTCTCTAAAGTTTCGAATGTGTATCATGATTTTGATATATATCATGATTTTGACAACTGCACACACTCAATATTCTTTTAATTTTTATTATGTTTTATATGTCGTGTAATCTTTTTTGTGTGTTGCTTTAGATTATCTTAGGTTTACTAATTCTGTATTATGCACATGATTGGGAAAGGATGTGAGCAATGTCTTACATGTAATGTTATGTAGGATTTCTGGCTAGACAGGTAATTTTCTTCGCACTTTCATTTTGACATTCGTTGCAAAACTCTTTCATAATTTTAAGAGAGTTAATGGGTACTTGAATACAAGTAAGGGCATAAACTGCACTTACAGGTTAGCCAATGGTAACCAACAAATTAGCAGCACATTATTATAAAAATTATTTGAAAACTATTGTATGATCACCTTCTTTAAAGCAGTACAGTGGTCCACCCATATTTGCAGGGGATGTGTACCAGACCCCCCTCCTCCCCACGAATAGTTAGAATCCACAAATAGTTGGAGCCCCTATAAAAACGCTGAAGACAGCCTATTTTGTTGGTTAAAACTCAAGACAAACCCACTAAAAATCTTCATACTTGGTTTTTTTAAGTTTTATCTCAAAAAGTGCATTAAAAAAAAATAAAAAAAGGAATTTCAGGATATTTCTCAGCAAAACATTACGAATAGGCAAATTTTCCATAAATAATGGGGGGAAATGTTTCCGAGAGAAATCTGCAAATGCGTGACAACGCGAATACGGGGGGTCCACTGTATACCATGCCCATAGTTGAAATATATACACAGGAGCTCTACATATATTAAATCACTTTATTTTTGATGAAGGTGAGAACGATGATAACAATTACCTACATCATGCCAGCTAATATACAGAGTAATTGTGCCACAAAGAATCTAATACAGCAAGATAAGCAAAACACTCAAGTATTAGCTATACCAGATGAATATTAATGGACTGTAGTGCACCATCTTATCTGTCATATGATTGAAAAAGAAAGAAAATTTAAGTATTATGTATTACAGCTTGCTCATTCTGAATGAGAAGAATGTAAGTTATCACAAAACTGCTAAGTATGTACCATAAAGTGACTCACTGGTTTTTTATCAGTACCTTCCTTTACACAAACTGGTGCCTTTACAAACACTCGAGTACCTCTCATTATCTTGAGAGTAGCAGTTCTGTAGTACTCAAGTGCCTCTCATTATCTTGAATAGTAGCAGTTCTGTAGTATCTTTAGAAAACATGCAGTTTTCTTAAGTATGAGAAATAATGGCTTGGTAATTCCACTGGCAACAGCTGTCACCTACAGTTTACATGAATACCTTGAAATATGCATAGCAGTTATGATAGAGATCTTACAAAAACAAACACTACTATGCAGTAAAGTTTAATTTCAAGCAATTACAAAACAGGCAGTGGTAGGGGCAACCTTTTGAGAATCTGCCTGTTACTTTCTAATAATAATAATAATAATTGCATATCACAAGTTTCTTTTAAATACAGTACTGATGATTCATTATATTCTCTACATTTTTTTGCTAAGGTCCAATTTGAAAAATAATTCAGCAATCAAATGTCAATCAATTCAAACATCCTTACACATATTTTCTTACTTAAGAATCCTTTCCTTGATTTTTAATCTGTATCATATGTGGTGTTTGGCTGCATATCTTGCTAGCCTTAATAAAAATACTTCTCTAAGTGTCAGTGACTCAAACTAATGATAACATACTTTTCAATTTAGTGAAAAATTATTTTTAGGATAAAATGAGGTTTTACATAATGCTTACCAAGAATTACATAACTGCAAGCTTTCTACCTCAACAGTCCAAAATTTAAGTTTTTCATTGACACTGCCCTTACTATTGTAGGTGAAAACAGGACCATCCCACTTTCGTTTGGGCTGTCATATCCATCTGCGGGGAGGAGGGAGGGCTTTGATTATATAATTGCTTGGTAAGAATTATGTAAAACCTTATTTTATCATAAAAATATCATTTTTACATAAGTGACTTAGCAAGCAATTGCATAGCTGGTTCCACATTAAAAGAAGGTGGGAATCATGGACTATACTTCAAATCATCATAGTGCAGATAATGGCTTTGATATAGACATTTGCCAGCACTGTAACAATGCTCATTGTACCTTACCTGGTAATAGAGCTGCTGCAAGTCACTACAGCCTCTGGTTGGCACTCTTAACCTGAAGAAAGCATGGCAGTACATAACGGCTTTGAATTGCTTCTACTTAGTGGGGACATTGCAGCCATAGCGTACACCGATGGATGACAAAGAAACAAGACAGTGGCCTTGCTCTGGGCATAAACTAGAAAAAAACAACTATGGGGTGGTGGTTTTTATCTAGTGTAGGTGTCAATCATTAAAAAAAAAGAACTGGAGGGGTACTCTGGGTACGATGCACCCCACAGGCTTCCCTAAATACTCAAGACACCTTAACACAAGGCGAGGAGATAGGCGAGGGACATTCAGTCCCCTATGCCTCCTCTCCCAACACTATGCCAGCCATGATAAAGGCCCTAACATACTGCAATTTTTGAATGTTTCAATGTCCTTGAGATAATGAGAGGCAAAAAGCTAACAACATGGCGATTGCCCGAACCTCATGTGCCTTAACTCTTAAGATTGGAAGAGTGTCCTCTTGAACTTGAGAATGAGCTTCGGGAATAAGGCTTCTTCAGAAAAAGTCAAGTGCATTCTTAGAAAGGGGTCGTGAAGGGTTCTTCACTGAACACCAAAGATTATTTGATGGCCCCCTAATCTTTTCTGTTATACTGAGGTAATACCTGAGAGCCATGACAGTAGTCTATCTTCTTCCTCTTGCCCGAGGATGTCTATTAGATTCTTGATAACAAATGAGTGGGGCCAAGGAGCAACAGAGCTCTTACTCTCTTGTTCATAGCTTGAATCCCACTGACATGTTTACCTGTGGTTAACACTACTAAAAACAGTCTTTTTAGTGAGATTCCGGAAAGAATTCAAGTGTAAAGGTTCGTACACGGAGGTCAAGAGCCACTTTAATACTACACTTAGGTTCCAGGCCACTACGTCATATCTTATAAACCTTTCAAGTATCTAACGATCTGATAAGGTCGCTTATATCTTGGTTAGAGGATAGATCTAGTCCTCTGCCTCAAGACTGAGATAAGCATAGGCCTATAGCCCCTTATAGTGGATGACAACAACTTCCTCGTATTCCACAAGAAAACGAAAAAAGTCTGCCAGTGACTCACACTTGTCTCAGAAGAGATGTGATTTTCACTGCACCAGCTTCTGAAAATTGACCATTTTGATTCATAGAGTTTGCTAGAAGAGAGAGACTTGCATCTAGCAATAGCCTCTGCACCTTTCCACAGAAATCCTTTTGCTCTAATGAGCAGGAACTTCCTTGAAGGATAGATCGGGACATGAAAATATGCATCCTCCATATCCACGGTTACCGATCAGTCCCCATGAGGAGGGATGACATGACTGAAAGGTTTGCTTCTATACAAAAGGTGGTCTTCACAACAAATACATTCAAGGTACTGACGTCCAGGACGGGCCTCCAGCCCCCCGATGACTTGGGTTCTACAAAGAGTTTGTTGTAAAATTCTTCAGTGGAATGATCTAACACTTCTACTATTGCCCTTTTCCGAATCAATGAATTGACTTCTCGAGACAGGGCCGAAAACTTCTCAGATCTTACCAAGTGAGCTGCCAATGTGATTGGCAATTTGGACAAGAAAGACTTCTCTGTATACCTTCTTTGGTACTCGGACAACCCAAATTTCTGCAGCCCTTTGACTCCACTCCCCCCAAAAGAAGTGAAGTCTCTCTCCAACAGGGGCATGAAGGACAGCAAACTCATTTGCTTGACTGGACGGATGGCTTCTTGGCTGATCTTGAGGAGGGTCACACATTGGAACGAGGTCTGGAATGAGGCCTGGATCTTCCCCATCGAAAGGGCTGAAGTTACAAGGGAGAGAAAACCTTGGCACTGGAAGCAGAAGTCTCCTTTGGGTGTTTCGTCGATTGTGCTAACAAGTAGTGCATCAACTTTTTCTGCAAAGCCAAAAGAACCTCCATAATCATCTCTTGTGGGAAGAGATGAGTCTTATCTAATGGGGAGAATAAGAGGGCCGATTTCTGAGTGACCTTACCTCCCTTGGTGGCGAAGAGCACCATAATTCTCACTTCTCGAGAATGACCAACAAGAAGAGAGAAGCTAACTCAGCAGATCCATTTCTGACTGCCTTATATGCGCAGGATAAGACACCCAACCACTTTGCAGCAAATTCTTCAATCTTTCTTGCCAGTGCTCCCACTGACCAATCAATAAAGTTAAAAAATCTCCAACACCTTGAATAAATTTCTAACTAGGTGGTCCAACTCTGGTGATGAGAACATAACTTTCACTAAAGCAAAAGTAGAATGTCGAGAAGCATCTACTAAACTGGAAAAGTCTCCCTGGGAGGAGGCAGAAACTCTCAAAGAAGGAGCTTCCCTGGATAGGGGAAAAGCAAAAGATGCCTTCCCTAGCTCCCTCTTCGCAGCCAACCATTTGTTTACTTCTCAGAGAACTCTCTTAGAAGACAAAGTAAGAACTAGCTTAGGTAAACCGGAACTGTCACTAGCTTTCTTCCTCATTAGAAAAGTAGAAGCTGAGAAACTTGGAAGAGCAGGTTAAAAAAAAATCAAGAGTTTGCAAGAAAGTAGCGAAGAGGCATCAAGTAAGCAGAAGATGGAGCTGAATCTTGTTTGGCTTCTTCACATGAAATTGGCGATAAAGAAGCTTCTTCATTATTGGAAACAGAAGCCTCCTTCTTTAAAACCACCATGAAGTCTTGCAGTTGACAACGAAGAAGGGAGAAAGCTGGATCATCTAGAGCCAACGTAAAAGGAACAGGTGATAGTGGCACTAAGCATATTCCGAGCGCCCCACAGTTGGCGTGGAGTGCCAAGTGCTAGGCAGAGACTCGTACTCAGAAGCAAAAGAACACTTGTGCCGAAGGTCTGAGCACTTTGTCGCCAGAACTGGGCACTCAAAAGATCCAAGAGACTCTGGGCTGTCCAAGGACAAACCACAAGAACAAACTGAAAGCACATCAGGAGAAGGAACTGTAAAACTACAAGAGGGTTGAGGACTAAAAGCAACCTCTCTATGCCTCTTGACAGGAGTAGGCGAGATGTCGTCAGCTGATGAATGCCTCTAGAGGATGTGAGGCAACAACACTGCATCGATGACGCCTTGTCCAGAGATAACACAATTGAGTCCGAGGATATGCGCACAGCACTGTCTAAGATGCCTTTCTAATGGCGCTCTGTCGCAGCCTGGGAGCGAACGACAGGCTAGACGGAGGGGGCCTACTGCCCGCGGGCAAACTTCATCAGCCTGTGGGCAAACTTCATCAGCCTGTGGGCAAACTTCATCAGCCTCACTTGGGCCTCCAGTATGTCTTCTCCCATGTGCGGGGGAGTGGGACAGTGACCTTAGTCTAGAACTGGTGTGACAGACAGCCACCTCCTCAGGCCCTTTCCTAAAACTTTTCACTGCACTGTCACTTGTCAACAAAAGCTCTAAAAGATACAGTCAACCACCTGTATTTGCATTCTCACTATTTGCAAACTCATCTATTCACAAATTTTTATGTTGAACCTATCTATAAATTATTTGTGGACTTTTCCATGGATAAATATTCACTATTAGTGTATTTTGATGTTATTTTTATGACTAAATACATTTTAATGATACAGAAATAATTTACTGATTTTCAAATATCAATACTGATTAATACTGTACGTATTTAGTTTAATAAGATTAAATTATATTAAATAATAATAATAATAATTCTCTCTCTCTATCCTGCTGTGATGTATGTTTTTTGTATAATAAATAAATGATTTACTAATTTTCAAATATTAACATTTGTAAACAGCAATAATTCCAATTCACTTAACAAAATACTATAGTGAATTATTAAGATTGTAGTTTATATAAATTAATAAATTACGTAAAATTTTACGGAGACCCCCATCTTTTGCTGAAAGACTTGGAGAGAGGGGGGAGGGTGAACCTGTCAGCAATGTCAAGAAACCTGACAGCAAGGGTCAGATGGTCAGTATTTCCAACTTGGCGGTCAAAGGATATACTACTGAAACCCCCCCCCCTCTCTCTCTCTCTCTCTCTCTCTCTCTCTCTCTCTCTCTCTCTCTCTCTCTCTCTCTCAGTAGAAGATATGTACACTGCTAATTTGAGTCTCTTTAAACCTTAAACGCCGAAGTGGTATTTTAAAAATCGTCTCCCGTATGCCGGCGGCGTTAGCGAGTGAGCGCTGAAGCGGTAAAAATGTTTTTTCAAAAAATCACAGCATGCTTAGTTTTCAAGATTAAGAGTTCATTTTTGTCATTGCCTGAAGTTTAGTATGCAACCATCAGAAATGAAAAAAATATCTATCATATACTATAAATATTGGATATGACAGCGCAAAAAAAATTTCATATATAATTGTATATAAATCGTGCTGTGAGCAAAATGGTTAAAGCTAATGAGTTAATTGTTTTGTTGTTGTATTGTACACTAAATTGCAATCATTTTGGTATATAACACATTGTAAAACGATCAAGGCAACACAGAGAAAATATTATCACAAAATGATGCTTGAATTCGTAATGCGCGGACATAAAAAAAAAAGATGTTTTCAAAAGTTCACCATAAATCAAAATATTGTGCTAGAGACTTCCCATTTGTTGCAAAATGAAGGTAATTGATTGAATATTACTAGACTGTAAGTGCTGTAGCTTACAATTGCAGTTTTTGACCATTTCGGTCGAGTTAAAGTTGACCAAAGGACGAATTATTTCTATTTATCATTATTTATATGTAAATATTTCAAAACTGATAAAAGCTACAACAATTAATTGTTTTTTGTTGTATTCTACATAAAATTGCACACATTTTCATATATAAAACTTTATGTATCGGCTAATTGAAAATGGTGCAAACATTACGACAATCGGACGAAAAAATTTATGATTTTCAGAAGAGTTACTGCGTGGATGTAAGGAAAAAGTTTATTTCATAAACTCACCATAAATCAAAATATTGTGTTAGAGCCTTTTAATTTGTTGCAAAATAAAGGTAAATGACTGAATATTACTAGAATGTAATAGTATTAGCTTACAATTGCGTTTTTTTACCATTTCGGTCGAGTCAAAGTTGACCAAAGGTTGAAATTTTGCCACATCGTTATTTATATGAAAATATTTCAAAACTGATTAAAGCTAAAACCATGGGTTGTTTAATGTTGTATTCTACATGCACACATTTCCATATATAAAACTTTATGTAACGGCTAATTTAAAATGGTGCAAACATTATGACAATCAGACAAAAAAATTTCTGATTTTTTTCGGAAGAGTTACCGCACGGACGTAAGGAAAATTTTTTTTTTTTTTTCATAAATTCACCATAAATCGAAATATTGTGCTAGAGAATTCTAATTTGTTACAAAATAAAGGTAAATAATTGAGTATTACTAGAATGTAAGAGTTTTAGCTAACAATTGTGATTTTTTACCATTTCGGTTGAGTCAAAGTTGACTGAAGGTTGAAATTTTGGCACTTATCGTAATTTATATGAAAATATTTCAAAACTGATAAAAGCTACAACCATGGGTTGTTTTTTTGTTGTATTCTACATGAAATTGCGCACAATTCCATTCCATATATAAAACTTTATGCAACGGCTAATTTAAAATGGTGCAAACATTACGACAATCGGACGAAAAAATTTATGATTGTTTTCGGAAGTTACCGAGCGGACATAAGGTAAAAGTTTTTTCATAAATTCACCATAAATCAAAATACTGTGCTAGAGACTTCCAATTTGTTGCAAAATGAAGGTAAATGATTGAATATTACTAGAATATAAGAGTTTTAGCTTACAATTGCGTTTTTCGACCATTTCAGTAGAGTCAAAATTGACCGAAGATTGAAATTTTGGCACTTATCGTTATTTATATGAAAATATTTCAAAACTGATAAAAGCTACAACCATGAGTTGTTTTTTGTTGTATTTTACATGAAATTGCGCACATTTTTATATATACTACTCCATGTAACGGCTAATTTAAAATGGTGCAAAAATTATGTCAAAGTGACAAAATAATTTCTGAGATGTGTCACTGATACTTTTTAGTGCGAGTAGAAAGAAATTCGCACTTGCGCGCCTGGGTAACGATTGTAAACAAAATGCCTTGATCCATAAGCTCCCAGCATCCCCCAAGGCGCGTGATTCAAAAGTTTTCGCCTAGTAGGCCTATAACTATTTTTACGCGAATTTTAAAAAAAACTTTTTTTATATCGACGTATATACGTCCAATCGGCATTAAAGGGTTAACCAATTGGTATAAATACATATGCACACCATGAGTGTATGTATGTGTTCATAAGTTTTAAAAAATGCATAGTAAAGGTAATACATCTTTGGAAGAAAAAACCAAATGTAAATTTTTGTGTTGTCATGGCTAGTAAACAGAAATAGATTAACATTCCTAAAGAGAAACAGATTGAAATTCCTGAGAAATTAAGGAGAATCTCTCTCTCTCTCTCTCTGCACAAGAAGATACTTATGTCATAGTGGTAACTCAATTTTGTCTGGAAGGGTTAGAAGTACATACGTATTTAGTTTTAAGGCTCTGGTTCTCAGCAGGGGTTCCATTCCTGGCCAGGCGCCATGGCACCCCCGATAACACACCATAGCGGGCTAATGGCGCCGATAACTGAATGTGGCACCATAAGAAACCTTATTTTTTAATGAATATTTTCTAAAACTGCCATAGAGCGAAGCAGCCAATAACTGGGGACCACCTATACTAATGTTTAAGATGACTCTGAAATAACAACAACACAATTTCATAGCTTAATACAGTAATAGGATGATAATTTAAAATATATTTGATGTAATTTAGGATGGCATTTAAGGTATACATTTGGTATTCGAACATTCATTTAACTATTCACTGGGGTCTGGTATGCATCCCCTGCGAATATGGAGGTCTACTGTAAACCTGATTCCATGACAGAACTAGCTAAAAACTGTAACTTTTTATCAAACCTAGGTTTGGGGCTGGTAATGGTGTTAATATCATAGGCATGGGGATCTGGCAAATGAGTCTGTGTTAGAGATGAAGGAGGGCTGAGAATGGGAGACAAAGAGAGCAGGAGGGGAAGAAATAGCATTATCCTCTGCCTCTGTTGGTAAAGGGATAGCCTGTAGACTAGCTCTACTCTTGGCTCTGAGAGCTGCTTTGTCCAATTTCTCTGAATGAGACCTAAAATCCTTCCATTTGTGTTCATCCCACTCTTTACATTCTGAGCATGTAAGATCTTTGGAACACTCTTGTCCTCTGCACTTAATACACTAAGGATGACTATCTTAAGTCTGTTCAAACAATCTGTTCCCACATCCTTCGGTGCAATACCGAACCCCAGAAGAGCTAGAGTCTGACATTATAATGGCAAGCAATACAGCTAACTAGCAAATACACCATTCAATATGAAATATTTCACCAAAATTTCTGGAAAAATATCCGAAAGATGAAGCAAGGACTGCATCCAAACCACCGATGTTACTTGGGAGATGGCAGAAAGCGAATTGGAAGGTTCTGCTATTTTGTACCTAACAAGTCCGAAAGTGGGAAGGTCCTGTTCAAATAAACTAGTGATTTCACATAGACTAGTGATGGTAGCGCCATTGCAAAACTTTAATTTTGGAATGTCAAGGTAAAAAGCCTTCAGCTTTGAAATTGCTTGGTAAGTCACTTATGTAAAACCAGCATGTTTTAAAGAGTAATCCTCAGAAATTCTGAAATGTGTTAAGAGCACTCCTAGGAGAGTCAAGCCTAATACTCTGTAAAATTCCAACTAGCCTGATATACTATACATGAAAACTGGTTGAGGGATACACTGCATGACAGGTTGAGCTGGACCATTTACTAAAATTTATTATTTATGTAACCTTGTAGTTGCAAATTGAGATATAATAGCATGGAAAACAAACTTGTGTTTAGGTACCCATGTAAAGGCCCTCTGGACCTAATGGTGTGAAATGAGACTGCTTTATTCTACATGGAAAAATGATTTCTATAAAATTACCTTACAGTTATTTAGTACCTACACAACATTAAGTTATCTAAAAGAGATCTCACTGAAGATGAGTAGCTGATACATGAATCAATATCTTCAACAAGGGTAGACTGAACATGAACAAGATGGAAAAGATTATTCGACTGAAAACTGATGGGCAAAATGAACCAGGATAAAAATTAAACATAACAATGGGTGAAGGAAAACTGGTTTCTAATAAGAAAACTTTAGGCTTAATGTTCTGACAGAGAACCTCACATACTCCAAACATCATACCTGCAGATACACACATACACTAAATATCCCTAACTTTTTTCATTTACTAAAAGAATACATGAAATCATGAATACCTGTATTTAGATAAAATATACCTGATCACAGTCAACACAAAAGGTTCATGATTTCTTACAAAACTGTGCAAAATTGTTGCCTTTAAAAAATGATAATGGCCGGTAATCAACTGCAAATATTACACTACATCAATTCCTAAATATATGTATTACATAAATTTTCATCTGGAAGACACAGTTTACCAAAATAAGTTATAAATTTTAAAACTATGTTAAAAGTAGGACTGACCTATTTGGCCTAGTGTTTCATTTCTCATTTGAGAGGAAGTTACCTTTTTGGAAAAAATTCAATTACTTGGTAATTTCCAATGCTGACCAGTATCTAATAATTATATTCAAGACAATGTGAAAATTCATCTCTACTATTACTAACTGTTTCTCATAGTTTATGCATTTAATGAAACTGAGTAACTTCACCAACTAGTACTGGTATTACAGTTATAACAGTTGTGGAGGGTACAATATCGCATAGATTAAACACATGGCAATTATTTTGCTACTAAAGAGCACATCATGGTTGTACCAAAAATTAATATCAAAAGCCAAAAGATAAAATGCAGAAATTTCATTTTTAAGGGGTTTCTGCAATATATTAAAAGGGCATGTTTAAATACACTTACATAATATTAAAAAAGATAACTTTTAAGCTATATGAATATCCAAAGCTAAAGTAATTTTAATTTTATATATAAAATTGTTTATGCATCAAATAATCAGACATTTGCATTACTGTGATTATTCTTTCCCACTTTCACACGTAAAATTGGTGGTATTATTATTATTTCAGCATTTAAATTTACAAAATGTGAAGCAATGAATAAACTTTTGTATTAAGTTGAAAAACTTATTCTCTGCTGTAATAGACAGAATTATTACTCTGCTACTTTTTCATACAGGATCATATATGCATTTGCTTTCCTTACTTCCTCCAGGTTGGATTCCCTCACAGTCAGGTCTGATGTGTAAAACCACCTGAAAATGAAAGTGAATAAACGTTCTGTAAAAGTACAAAATACTGCTCTTGAGCTTATGCTTATTTAGTGATGACAATGTTATTATCTGACTGTAAAGTAATAAAGTGCAAGAAATTTCAAAACTTAATCCTAATTCTATGTGAATCTAGAATACTGAACTCTCAACAAGGACCACACTTCTGACATCTTTTCACAAAGTTATGAGTAGACAAGAAATCCTCATTTCTTGCATGTGACCTTGCACTAAACCAATGACTTCAGGTCACGATCAAAATTATTCTGGTTTACAACTGAAATACAGCAACCTACCATAACATAGTGCAATGCTAGTTCCATGGTATCGTACTACGTACACAATACCCACAGTCAAATTTGCATCATTAATAAAGCCCAGCAATTTTTCCTTCTCTGAATAGAATTTAAAGTAAAATTCCCTATCCATAAAACCTGAAAAAAATGGCAATACCAAAGAAACAACACTTTTTGTGCATGCTTGATACAAATATTAAACACAAAACATCAGTGTTTCCAAAGTAACTAACGTGTGGTCGCTGTGGTGGCTCTAATAACAGTCTTAAGGAAAAAAACTTGATTTTCTATGCACCACCACTAAGTTATGATTCACAATTAGAGTAGTTGCTAATACAAGTTTTAATACATCAAAAAATAAAACCATGAACTACAAAACTACATAAACAGTACAGTATGTATGTATGAAAATCAATCATAAAAAAGAAATAAAGTACTGTAATGAACAATAAACCCAGAAACATGCATTCTATGACTTAACACATCAACAATACAAAAAGATTAGCTTATGATTCACAATCTCTTATCCTATTAGTACACTTAACAGTTAACATACGTTTTCAAAATATAAAACACTATGAAAGAGCATGAAATAAATTCCACCAGAAATAAATGAGCAATAATCATCAAAGAAATATGCACTTTATTACCAACCCATCACTAACCATGAAAACATCAGGCATTCTTATTAATCTTTGAACATACAAAAATAACATGGATGAATTATTGAAGCCTCTGAAGTGGTAAAGTTAGGCATATCTTAGTTTAACCAGACAACTGAGCTGATTAACAGCTCTCCTAGGGCTAGCCTGAAGGATTAATATTTTTATGTGACTGGGAAACCAATTGGTTACTTAGCAACAGGCCCTACAGCTTATTGTGGGATCTGAACTACATTATATTGAGAAATGAATTTCTAATCACCATACAAAAATTCCTCCGGTTCTGCATCGGCAGAGTGGGAAGCGAACTCAGGCTACCAAATCGACAGGCTAGTATGCAACCCACTTGCCCAATGAGGAGCTGTGAAGTGGTAAAAAGCCCTACTTTAGCAGCTACAAGACCACAAACTCCCCTAACCAAGCCCACTCCAACTCCCTTCACTAGATCTATTTGTTAGTACCTCTTTGAGAGGCAGATAGGGTGTCAAAATGCAACTGAACAGTTAGGGTGGCAAAATGCTCCTGAACAGTGTGTACACAGACACTTCATATCCACCACCTTGAACTCCAGGCACTCCTTTTGGACCTCATAATTTTTCTGAGTCATATCAGGATTAAGTGGTGGCCATCATAAGGAACAACATGACAGTTATAGTCTTAAGAACCTCCTTAACTATGGAGGGAAGAAAGATTGCTCACAGGAAAATCCAATTAATGGTCTAGCACTCAAAATAGTGTCAGTCATGTACCCAGATGAATTAGGTGTTAATCATACAAAATAGAAAGTAAAATGACAAATTTTTAAGACAATTTGTATTTTTCATAGTTACAAACCTGAGGTCTTAACAATAGGATAATTTCTAGTGCCTAGCTGGATCCAGTTAAAAAGCAGATGAACGCAAGGAATCATGTGATATCTGGCAACACGCGTAGCTCAGGTGAGGATTGGTCAAGGATGACGCTGCTACGCCAGTCTTTCCCAACCCAGGATGACTTAACAAAAAGAGGGGCGGCTAGAGGCGGGCAGTGTAATGTTAAGAACTCATGTTTGTAGCTATGAAAAATATTAATTGTCTTAGAAAATTTGTCATTTGTTCATACGTGAACAAACCTTCGGTCTTAACAATAGGATAGACTCATACTTGGAGGGAGGTATAAGACATCCTAGACTGGCTGGGGGCCTATCCACCAGTCCAACTCTCAAAAGGAATGGTTTTTTTTTTAGAGGGACTGAAGCCCGTTGAGAAGCTATATAAATATATATCTAACCACTCAGACCCTGGGTGATGTACAATGATATATGGGATAACCATTGTATAGGGAACCAAAGAGAAACTTTGACTGTCCAATAACAAACCAAGACACCAGGGTTTGTATTACTCCCAACCCCTCCTTGCCAAGGAGTGGAGCATACGCTACCAAATAGCGGGTAAGATATTTGTATATTGCACGACCACACTATCAGTATGACTACCTTACTCACCTGTATCAGACCAGTCCAGCTAATGACCTGTCTATTCCTTAAACCACCCGAAGGAAGAAGGAAAGGTACAAGAGAAAGTAGGAGACCAGCCAACTCACTCATTCTCTTATCCACACAATCATCTTAGGTAGATACAAAGGTGCCCTGTTAAGGGCAACCATGAGTTACACAACTTGTTGGGCAGCCACCACAGGACCCAGGGAAAACGTGTCCGCAGATCTGTGGGCAACATCCTTAAGATATAAGGAGGTGAACGTGGACTGGCGAAACCAAGTACCAGCACTCAGCACTCTATGTACAGCCAAGTTCTTTTTGAAAGCCAGGGAGGGACCAATACCTCTAACATCTTGCGCTCTAGCCTGCACAGATGTGATGGTAGAATCATCAAGAGTCAAGTATGCCTGTCTGATGGCTTCCCGTATCCAAAAAGAGATAGTATTCTTAGACACCTCTTTCTTTGTACAGCCTGTGGCCTGTGCTAACAAAAAGTCTGCGGCAGCCTGGTCTAAAGTGCAGAGTCCATTTAAGATAGCGACGCAGTGCCTGGAGAGGGCACAACAAAAGCTCTTGAGCATCACCCCCCACAAAGTCAGTCAGTGATGGAATGGAAAACAAAGTGAACCTGTCATCTTGCACAGCGGGATTTTGGGTCTTGGCCACGAATTCCGGGACAAATTCGAAGGACATCGACCCCCAACCCCTGGTGGGCTTCACCTCATAACTCAGACCGTGGACCTCTCATACCCTCTCGGAAGATGCCAAAGCCAGGTTCCTGTCAGATGAGTGACGCAAGGGCTCATATGGACTCTTAGTGAAGCTCTTAAGAACCAAGGAAACATCCCACGTTGGAGGCTTGAGCTCTCTAGGAGAACTTGACTACTCAAACCCCTTAACCAGCAGGGAAAGTTCCCAGGAAGAGGAGACATCGATACCCTTAAGGCGTATCACCAAACTCAGGGCCGCCCTGAAGCCGCTAATGGCAGAAACGGACAATCGTTTTTCATCTATGAGGAAGGTTAAAAAGTCTGCTATTTGCTGAATAGAGGTTGCGAGTGGAGAAAAACCCCATTTACCACACCAATCACAGTAGATCGCCCATTTGCCTTGGTAAACCGCGGAGGTCGACTTTCTAAGATTGCTGGACATATGCCCAGCTGTTCTCTGAGAAAAGCCTCTCACTCGGAGGAGATACTTGATAGCCTCCAATCATGAAGAGACAGGGATTCTACAGACTGGTGGAACCTTTCCACATGGGGCTGACACAGGAGATGTCGCCAAGGGGGAATCTCCCTCGGAACCTCTGACAATAATGACAGCAGATCTGGGAACCATTCCGCCTGAGGCCACAGAGGGGCTACCAAAGTCATCATGAGACCCTGTGAACTCATCAGCCTGTTCAGAAACTGAAGGATCAAACAAAACGGAGGGAAGGCATACACCTCCAGGTTGTCCCAGGGTTGTTGGAATGTGTCCTCTGCCAATGCTAAAGGATCTGAAACCACTGAACAGAACACCTCCAGCTTCCTGTTGAAGCGTGTCACAAAAAGGTCCAGCATGGGTCTCCCCCAAATCTGGAAAAGCTTGTCTGCCACCACTTGATGAAGGGACCACTCTGTGCCTAGGATCTGATCCTGGCGACTGAGTTTGTCTGCGACCACGTTCCGTTTCCCTGGGATATACCTGGCTGAGAGCTCTACCAAATTGCTGACTGCCCACTGGAAGCTCGACGGTCAAGGCGTGAAGTTGACATGAAATCAGGCCTCCCTGTTTGTTCACATAGGCTACCACCGTGGTGTTGTCCGACATGAGAACGACAGAATGACCC